>NC_044035.1:65696892-66046039 GCF_901765095.1 Microcaecilia unicolor | reverse complement strand
CCATGCTTTTTTCGGACTGCTCGCTCTCCTTTTTCCGCGTCGGGGGAGTTTTACTCATTGCAGCTGAGAGTCTAGGGGATCATCCGGCAGCCTTTTCCAGCGTTATTGTCGACCGAAGTCCACTTTTTATTACTTTTAAAAGCTTTTTGTAGGCGCTGGATGGCGGAGCTTCGGGACTAGGCGGCCATCTTGCCTGGTGACGTCACTTCCAAACCCTTGATTTCTTGTTTTTAACGTTGTTATGTATGTATTTATTTTGTATGTAGTGTTTGACCCCTGAATCAGATGGTAGATCCGTCAAAACACGGTCCCATGTTAGGTCACATACACATCTGGTGCTGAATAAAGTTACTCCAACCTACCATCAGCTGACAAGTTTCCTTGGTCCACCCCTACTCTTATGTTTTGACTGTTAGTCTATACATGGGGGTTTTCTTACCCTGACCTGTTGGTTGCTGTTTAGTCGTTATTAAAACAGGTCTAGCTCAAAACATCTTAGTTTTAGTCCTGGAAGTTTTCATTTTGTTGCATTATGGCAGAAAAATATCCAAGTGTTAGGAATGCCCAAATCCCACCCTTAACACGCCCCCAACATACCCCTTGTAATTTGAATGCATTGAGGATGAACAGCATAGAAAACTGTTTAGAAAATGGGTTTTGAAAATAGCAATTTGAACAATTGGCAAACAAAATGCCACTTGAAAAATGTTTTTCTGTTTCAAAAATGAGCCCCTAAGTAGTAAACACATGAATTACTACTACTAATACTTAACATTTCTAGAGCGCTACTAGGGTTACGCAGCGCTGTACAGTTTAGCAAAGAAGGACAGTCCCTGCTCAAAGGAGCTTACAATCTAAAGGACGAAATGTCAAGTTGGGGCAGTGTAGATTTCCTGAACAGAGGTATTGGTGGTTAGGTGCCGAAGGCGACATTGAAGAGGTGGGATTTGAGTAAGGATTTGAAGATGGGCAGAGAGGGGGCCTGGCGAATGTGCTCAGGGAGTTTATTCCAAGCATGGGGTGAGGCGAGGCAGAACGAGCGGAGCCTGGAGTTGGCGGTGGTGGAGAAGGGTACTGCAAGGAGGGATTTGTCTTGAGAGCGGAGGTTACGGGTAGGAATGTAGGAGGAGATGAGGGTAGAGAGGTAGGGAGGGGCTGCAGATCGAGTGCATTTGTAGGTTAGCAGGAGAAGCTTGAACTGTATGCGGTACCTGATTGGAAGCCAGTGAAGTGACTTGAGGAGAGGAGTGATATGAGTATATCAGTTCAGGTGGAAGATAAGGCGTGCGCAGAGTTCTGAATGGACTGAAGGGGGGATAGGTGGCTAAGTGGGAGGCCAGTGAGGATTAGGTTGCAGTAGTCAAGGCAGGAGGTAATGAGAGAGTGGATGAGAGTTCGGGTGGTGTGCTCAGAGAGGAAAGGGCGAATTATGCTAATGTTATAGAGGAAGAAGCGACCGGTCGTGGCTATTTGCTGGATATGCGCAGAGAAGGAGAGGGAGGAGTCAAAGATGACTCCGAGGTTACGGGCAGATGAGACGGGGAGGATGAGGGTGTTATCAACTGAGATAGAGAGTGGAGCGAGAGGAAAAGTGGGTTTGGGTGGGAAGACAATAAGCTCAGTCTTGGCCATGTTCAGTTTCAGGTGGCGGTTGGACATCCAGGCAGCAATGTCGGACAAGCAGGCCGATACCTTGGTCTGGGTTTCCGCGGTGATGTCTGGCGTGGAGAGATAAAGCTGGGTGTCATCGGCATAAAGATGATACTGAATTAGCATTGGTAACCATTACCATGCTAGCACAAAAGCTAGACCCTTATTTTAGAAGCTCTATATGCAATATATATGTGCAAATACCAGCATATACATGTACAGTCTAACATTACTTTTTGTCTAATATTACATTCTGTTTAAAGATCAGAAACCATTCAATGTTACATGTGGAGGGGGATAATCGAACGATGGGTGCCCATCTCTAAGGATGGCCCCTTAAAGGGGCGTCCCTGACCGTATTATCGAAACAAGATGGGTGTCCATCTTTCGTTTCAATAATACTGTTGGGGATGCCCAAACTTGCCATTTAGGTCGACCTTAAAGATGGCAGCGCTTAGAGATGGCCGACCTCGTTTTTTGCAGATAATGGAAACCAAAGACATCCATCTGAAAAACGGCCAAATCCAAGCCATTTGGTCATGGGAGGAGCCAGCATTCGTAGTGCACTGGTTCCCCTCACATGGCAGGACACCAACCGGGCACCCTAGGGGGCACTGCAGTGGACTTCACAAATTGCTCCCAGGTGCATAGCTCCCTTACCTTGGGTGCTGAGCCCCCTCAACCCCCCCAGGTCCACCTGCCTGAAGTACACTGCACCCACTACAACTGCTCCAGGGACTTGTATACTGCTGTGATGGACCTGAGTATGGCATTTAAGGCTGGCATAGAGGCTGCCAAAAAAGTATTTTTAACCTTTTTTTATGGTGGGAGGGGGTTAGTGACCACTGGGGGAGTAAGGGGAGGTCATCCCCGATTCCCTCCAGTGGTCATCTGCTCAGTTCGGGCATCATTTCACGGCTTGGTCATGAAAAAAAATGGACTAAGTAAAGTCGGCCAAGTGCTCGTCAGGGACGCCCTTCTTTTTTCGATTATCGGCCGAGGACACCCATCTCCTAATCACACCCCAGTCTCGCCTTCGCTACCCTGCCGACACACCCTCATGAACTTTGGTCGTCCCCACGACGGAAAGCAGGCGAGGGTGTTAAAATATCGGCTTTCGATTATGCCGATTTGGCCACCTTTGAGAGAAGGACGCCCATCTCCCGATTTGTGTCGGAAGATGGGCGCCCTTCTCCTTCGAAAATGAGCTGGATAGGCAATAATATGGGAAACTGTGGGGGAGGAGGACTTTTTCCACATCACTGTATATTGAATAAATTTTAACAACTCAATCTTAGCCAGGATTTACAAATGTAAATCTTCAATATGTGCATATGGGAAGGTTATGTGGTTTGGGTGGGACTAAGGTGGGACCAAAAGATACACAAAACTTAGATTGCCAGCCCACTAGGGACAGAGAAAGTGCCTGTATATAATATATGTAGGCCACTTTGGTTGTACCCACAGAAGGGCGAAATATAAAACCCACGACCCTTTACCCTTTCACCCTTACACATGTATTCCCCATTTTAGAAGGAGAATTCAAATCTATGATCACTTTGATAAACATCGGGATTAATAGCTAGCTAGTCCCAGGTACTTGTAGGTTTTGTTAAAGTGCTCATATTTTGTCAGCACTCTATAGGAGGGATTAAAGGAAATTGCTCCCTTAATCCCCCAGTGTTTTTTTTTCTTCCCCTCCCACACTAAAAAAATACAAATAAAACACTTTTTTGCCAGCCTCTATGCCAGCCTCAAATGTCATACCCAGCTCCCTGACAGCAGTATGCAGGTCCCTGGAGCAGTTTTTAATGGGTGCAGTGCACTTCAGGCAGGCAGACCGAGGTCCACCCCCTCCCTACCTGTTACACTTGTGGTGCTAAGTGTTGAGTCCTACAACCCCCCCCCCAAATCCACTGTACCTACATGTAGGTGCCCCCATTCGCCCATAAGGGCTATGGTAATGGTGTAGAGTTGTGGGGAGTGGGTTTGGGGTGGATTTGGGGGTGGATTTGGGGGGGCTCAGTACCCAAGGTAAGAGAGCTATGGACCTGGGAGATATTTGTATATATTTTTTTAATTTTTAGAAGTGCCCCCTAGGGTACCCGGTTGGTGTCCTGGCATGTCAGGGGGACCAGTGCACTACAAATGCTGGCTCCTCCCACGACCAAATGCCTTGGATTTCGTCGGGTTTGAGATGGCCGGCATTTTTTTCCATTATCGCTGAAAAACAAAACCGGCGATCTCAAACCCAGCGAACTCTGGCATTTGGCCGGGCTAAACCGTATTATCGAAACAAAAGATGGCCGGCCATCTTTTCCGATAATACCGTTCCAGCCAGTTGTTGCGCCACCGCCAAAATGGATTGCTGGCGAACTATTTCGCCAACGATGTTCAACTATGCCCCTCATACAGACCTATGTGCCAGCACTTACATGTCTAGATTCTGAAATACCAACTTACATGTGTAAGTAAGTACCGACACTTAGGGAGTCTTTTACTATGGCGTACTCACGTTTTTAGCATGCGCTACAAGTGGTCATGCGCTAAATGTTAGAGACGCCCATAGGAATGCTAAAAACGTGTGCACGCCTTAGTAAAAGACTCCCTAAGTGTCGGTACTTACTTACACATGTAAGTTGGTATTTCAGAATCTAGACATGTAAGTGCTGGCACATAGGTCTGTATGAGGGGCATAGTTGAACATCGTTGGTGAAATAGTTCGCCAGCAATCCATTTTGGCGGTGGCGCAACAACTGGCTGGAACCCTTAGATATTTATCCTGCCTAGTTGCCTCTATCAATGTTTTAGACATTGGCAGTTGTAAAATGGTTGTCTCGCTGCACAAAACCAGTGCATATCTGTGCATTCCTGAATAATGTATTTTAGAAAACGGTTTATGATGGCAGATCCTTTTCTAAATTACTCCTAGAATTTGACACATCCTGACCTGGGATGACTCAATTCTGATTTCTATGTTATATCTAAACTGTGGTTGCATGTGTGCTTTAATTCACCTGCTAACTGCATAGCTCGTTATTGGGTGGGAATAGGCAGGGACTGTGCATTGCAGTTAGTGCAACCATACCTTACTGCATGCTGTCAACCAGGGGCATAGCCAGACTTCGGCGGGAGGGGGGTTCCAGAGCCCGAGGTGAGGGGGCACACCGTCGCTGCCGACCCCCTCCCCCTGCCGCCAATGCCGACACCCCCCACTGCCGCCAGCACCACCATGAACAACTTTGACCCCCCCCCCTGCCGACGACCCTCTTGACCCCGCCCACCCCCGCCATCCTCGCTGTCACCTACCTTTGCTGGTGGGGGACCACAACCCCTGCCAGCTGAAGTCTTCTTCTTTCGTTTGGTTTCCGAGTCTGACGTCCTGCACGTGCAGGTGGAGGAGTGGCCTAGTGGTTAGGGTGGTGGACTTTGGTCCTGGGGAACTGAGGAACTGAGTTCGATTCCCACTTCAGGCACAGGCAGCTCCTTGTGACTCTGGGCAAGTCACTTAACCCTCCATTGCCCCATGTAAGCCGCATTGAGCCTGCCATGAGTGGGAAAGCGCGGGGTACAAATGTAACAAAAAAAGAAAAGAGGACTTCGGCTGGCGGGGGTTGGGGTCCCCCGCCAGCAAAGATAGCAGATGGCGATGGTGGGTTGACAGCGGGTTGGCGGCGGGAGGGGGGGTTGAGAGGGTCGTCGGCAGGGGGATCCAGGGCCAAATCTACAGGGGCCCAGGCTCCCGTGGCCCCAAAGTAGCTACGCCACTGCTGTCAACAATGCAGATAGCATCTCTATGTGGTAAATGTATGGGGACTTGCTGAGAATGCCTCCAACAGCACAGGCTTTGCATTTACCACACCCTAAATTGTGTATTTACTGTATAGAAAGCTCAAGCTTACCACACTGGAGTAAAACGAACTCTTAGCTTATGTCATTTCATTTTTATTTGTTTCATTTATTTGGTTTTTTTTTTACCCCGCATTATCCAAAACATGTTTGGCTCAATGTGGCTTACATCGTAACATTAAACATTGATAATGGTTGGCATATGTCTTGTACATTGGATAAAATTCTATATAGCCTGTATTCGGCTATATGTGGTTGTATAGAACAGACTGAGAACCTAGTTTCTTTATATTTTATGTGCTCAGTTAACCACCTCTGGTAGCATTTTGTCATTTCTCATTGATTTTGCAGGTTTGAACTGGAAGCACTATCATATATGCACTGCAAGCACAGTGTAAATCAGTGATCTCAAAAGTTGTATCTAAATTATTGTTGAACTGTATTGGAAACACATTTGAAATACAAAGGCACTATCGAATAAGAATAGTTACAATGGTTCTGCTTTGAGAATGTACTTATATATCACTCTTAAACAGAATTATTACCAAATGTAATGCTCCAACCCAGAAATAAGAAGACTGACAGAGGAAACTGTATCTCTCACCTTGTAGCAGTTTTCCTTTAGGATTGATCTAAAAAGACAGAATAATGAGTAGTTTAATATTACAATTCTGGGAAAATGAAAAGCATAAAAAAGATCCAGGCTGTAAATAACCTTTCCATGGTGGAGTATAGCATTTATTTCGGAGCTCATAACTATCTATAACTTGTTAGCACCTCATGCAAAAAAAAAAAAAAAAGGTTCAATCTATACAGACTTGAAAAATAATTTTATCTTTGTATTTATAATCTAGAGTCTCCAAAAATATATGCCAATTATTGTAAGGCAACCTTTTAAAGTCTTTCATGCTTTTAAAGATTATTCAAAGCACTTGAAATGGGCTTCAATCTAATGCCTCATTTCATTGCATTAAACAGTCTAGTTAATAAAGAATCAATATATTCAAAGGGCAAGGTTATCTTTTGTCTATAAAGGGTGGTGTCATTCTGAACCTTTTATAGTTCAAATGCTGAAAAAGACCTCATGAAATCCATACTCATCAAGTGGGTCAACTAGCGCAATAAAAAGGCCTGTGAAAGAATGGTTGCCCTCCTTTAAAACAACTATAAGTCTTATCTACCTCACATAGTGCTCCCAAATTATCAGTCAGAAAATGTCAATTTCTCATCAAGACAAGCAGCTCAAATGATATTTTTTTTTTTTAGAGAATACATACAATTAAGAGAATGCAGAAAGGCAGGATCAGTGATTTGCAGCTTATTATATCACCAGGCAAGCTGAGATCTAACTCTGAGCAGATAATGAGAGCTGTTGATAACTAAAGTGTCAATATGCCAAAGAAGGATTTTTGAATGTGAGCCCTTGTGCTTTTTTTTGCTCTCCATGCTGATCACAGGGCTTGATAACAGTACATCTGCCAACTGACACCACATGTTGTACCTCACAATTAATGCAATGAATAAATAGCCACAAAAGAATTTGTTTCTTTCTACTTATAGAGACAATTCTCTGCTTTACCCTTCAAGGATTTCTTTTATGTTTGAATAAGGTTGCTTTTAATGAAATTTAAACTCAACAGAGGAAGTCAAAAACCTAACATCAGATTACAGATTGCTTTTTTGATCACTTGCCATTATGCTCTGCTGCAAATTCACAGGAAAAATAAAGTCAAGGCTTCAAAATCCTAGATAAGAAGATGCAAATAATTTCTTCTTTCCATAAACTGAAAAAAAATGTTTTCTCTTGTTACAATATATCTAAAACCATTGGAAGGTCAAGTCTACTATTGCCAGGGACAAATGCAGGGTCAGTTTAACAGTTAGAGAGACTTGGTAGTTGCTTAGGGTAGCAGCTTCTGAGGAGCATATCAAAATAAAAGGTCCTGACAGCCACACAAGTACAAAGAATCATCAATACATACTTCTACTCACAGGGAGTGTCGGTAAAATAGCTTGTAAAAGATGAAGGGGATGGGAGCAAGGCTGAAGGTTCACCTAATGATCTGCTTTGGCCCTAGTCAATGTTACAATACAATGGGGGCAATTTTTTAGTTGGATGACTAAAAACATTTCCTTCAAGCTCCATTTTATAAAGGCAACATAGACGCCAATGGGCCTTTATAAAATAGATTGCCAGAGCAATTCTCAGTAGCATGCTACCACAAAAGTTTACAATTCCTTCCATGCAGGTGTAAATATGTGCATGTGCTCTATAGGGATAATTCTGTAACAAAAAGGCCAACATTTTTATGACAATTATATGCAGAACTGTTTAGAATAATGGCATTTACATGCCTAAGTGTGCACAGTCATGCGTAACTACCAAATTTCCACCTAAAGGGGGTAGTTATCAGGTGCGTTTTGGCTATAATGCATATTATTTGCCCCTTGAATTGTGTTTAAGGGTACTAACACAAGTGACATTACCTTAATGCATGTTAAAGTTATCAATAAGATGCAAAGCATGCAAATACATGCAAAACAGTTCATTAGTATGTAAATTTAATAACACAGCTTGCAGTGAACAAGGCCATGAATGACTATAATTTGCATGGAGTGGCAGGTGTAGCTCTGGCCACATTATTGGGCAGACTGGATGGATCATGCAGGTCTTTATCTGTGGTCATTTACTGAGTTACTTTTTATGCTATTCTGGAAAAGCTGGCTTTATTTTTCCGGCCTGGAGCACTGAGCCACAAAGATGCAGCCTGATACTCCTGGGCATTTCTTAAATGGAGGAGTAACCTAATGGTTAATGCAGCAGGCTGAGAGCCAGGGGAGTCTAGTTCAAATATCACTGCAGATTCATGTGATATTTGGAGCAAATCATTTAAACCTCCTTTGCTCAGGTAGCACTAGACTACCGTTAGGTATCACTGGCAAGGGATAGAGTGACAGTGGATTGCTCTCACCCCAACTGCAGTAATATTCCAAGATAGGTCATGGGAACGGGTCTATGGGAGGGTGAGGAGGAACATTTTTCTGATGGGGGGCTTCTGGCTGGAGGGGGCATGAACCTGGGAGACTTCTGGGTAGAGGAGGCTTGAATTGGGAGGTAGGCTTCTGGGTGGACAGGAATTATGGGGTCCTTTTTCCTTTTACTAAGCCGCGTAAGCATCTACGTGCCAAAATGGAGTTACTACCTGACTACCGCGTGGCTCTTGTGGTAATTTCATTTTTAGTGTGCGTCCGATATGCACGGCTGAAAAATAATTTTTATTTTCAGACACACATATCGGACGCGTTCCAAGTGGCATTTGACGCGTGTAGGTCATTACCACCCGGTTGCCGTGTGAGACTTTACCACTAGGTCAATGACTTGCGGTAAGGTCACAGACCCAAAATGGATGTGCAGCAATTTTGATTTTGCTGCACGCCCATTTTCAGCAAAAAGGCCTTCTTTACAGGCCCGCTGAAAAATGGATAGGCGTGCGCCCAAAACCCGCGCATACACTACCGCAAGCCATTTTTCAGCACACCTTAGTAAAAGGACCTTAAATTGGGGTGGTCTTTGAGGAAGGTTTGTGACTGGAAGGTATCGGGAAGAGCTCACTACCTCTTTGGCTGGTCCTGTTAAGAAGTGCCTGCAAGCATTGGACTGCAGCTTGGCATCTTGCCTGGCTGTTTCACCTTCTATCCATGGCATTTCTATACCTCTTGTTACCACTTAGGAGTGTATGCAGATCAACAACTTCATTTTCATTCTCAAGTTGCCGCTGTATCTAAATCTTATTTCTTTGCCCTACATCATTTTTTATTCTTCTGCCTCCATGACTATACCTTATGCCTCTGTCATATCTTGACTCAGCTACTGCAATGCTTTTAAAACTTAATATACTGCTTAACTTACACAGATCAAAGCAGTATAGATTCTCAATTATAAAATATCCTTCACTAATGTTTTTCTTGACTGTTAGCTACATTGAACCCAAACCTGTTTAGGAAAATGAGGGATACAAATATCATCAATAAATAAAATATATAAAAACAAGTAAAAACAAGACATACATAATACAAACAAATTAAAAATAATAAAAGCAGCTCCATTATTTGATAGCAAGACCTAAAAACATGCTCACAAGAGTTATATGAATACCGGATGAAACTGAAAGAAGCCAAGAGAGAGATACGTCTGGCGAAAGCGGAAGAACAAATGGCTAGAAAGGTAAGGAGGGGTGACAAAAATTTCTTCAGGTATATTAGTGAAAGGAAAATGACTAAAAAGGGAATTGTGAGACTGAAAGATGCTGCGAAACGTTATGTAGATAATGATGAAGAAAAAGAAAATTTGCTAAATAGATACTTTTGTTCTGTTTTCACAGAAGAAAATTCTGGAGAAGGACCGCGATTGACTGGCAAAAGTACATATGAGAATGGAGTGGATATAGCACCATTCACGGAGTGTGCATGAACAACTAGGAAACCTAAAGGTGGAGAAAGCCATGGGACCAGACAGGATCCACCCAAGGATATTGAGGGAGCTCAGAGAGGTTCTGGCAGGTCCTCTTAAAGATTTGTTTAATAAATCCTTGGAGATGGGAGAGGTTCAATGGGATTGGAGAACAGCGGAGGTGGTCCCTCTTCACAAAAGTGGTAATAGGGAAGAAGCTGGAAACTACAGGCTGGTAAGTCTCACTTCGGTTATTGGAAAAGTAATGGAAGCGATGCTGAAGGAAAGGATAGTGAATTTCCTGGAAGCCAATAAGTTGCAAGATCCAAGACAACATGGTTTTACCAAAGGGAAATCGTGTCAAACGAATCTCATTGAATTCTTTGACTGGGTGACCAGAGAACTGAATCAAGGACGTGCTATAGACGTAACCTACATAGATTTCAGCAAAGCTTTTGACACGGTTCCCCACAGGAGACTCTTAAATAAACTGGACAGGCTGAAGATAGAACCTGACATGGTGAACTGGATTAGGAACTGGTTGACGGACAGACACCAGAGGGTGGTGGTTAATGGAATTTGCTCGGATGAGGGAAAGATGAGTAGTGGAGTGCCTCAGGGATTGGTGCTGGGGCCGATTCTGTTCAATATATTTGTGAGTGACATTGACGAAGGGTTAGAAGGTAAAGTTTGCCTTTTTGCGGACGATACTAAGATTTGTAACAGAGTGGACACCCGGGAGGGAGTGGAAAACATGAGAAAGGATCTGCGGAAGCTCAAAGAATGGTCTAAGGTTTGGAAATTAAAATTCAATGCGAAGAAATGCAAAGTGATGCACTTAGGGAATAGAAATCCACGAGAGACGTATGTGTTAGGCGGGGAGAGTCTGATATCTACGGACGGGGAGAGGGATCTTGGGGTGATAGTATCTGAGGGTCCAAAGGCGATGAAACAGTGTGACAAGGCGGTGACCGTAGCTAGAAGGTTGCTAGGCTGTATAGAGAGAGGTGTGACCAGCAGAAGTTGATGCCCCTGTATAAGTCGTTGGTGAGGCACCACCTGGAGTATTGTGTTCAGTTTTGGAGGCCGTATCTTGCTAAGGATGTAAAAGAATTGAAGCGGTGCAAAGAAAAGCTACAAAAATGGTATGGGATTTGCGTTACAAGACGTATGAGGAGAGACTTGCTGACCTGAACATGTATACCCTGGAGGAAAGGAGAAACAGGGGTGATATGATACAGACATTCAAATATTTGAAAGGTATTAATCTGCAAACAAACCTTTTCCGTAAATGGGAAGGCGGTAGAATGAGAGGACATGAAATGAGATTGAAGGGGGCCAGACTCAAGAAAAATGTCAGGAAGTATTTTTTCACGGAGAGAGTGGTGGATACTTGGAATGCCCTCCCGCGGGAGGTGGTGGAGATGAAAACGGTAACGGAATTCAAACATGCGTGGGATAAACATAAAGGAATCCTGTTCAGAAGGAATGGATCCTCAGAAGCTTAGCCGAGATTGGGTGGCAGAGCCGGTGGTGGGAGGCGGGGCTAGTGGTTGGGAGGTGGGGGCTAGTGCTGGGCAGACTTCTACGGTCTGTGCCCTGAAAATGGCAGATACAAATCAAGGTCAGGTACGCACAAAAAGTAGCACATATGAGTAATCTTGTTGGGCAGGCTGGATGGACTGTGCAGGTCTTTCTCTGCCGTCATCTACTATGTTACTAACCTGCTTATTTTTGAACAAGAAGGCCGGCCATCTACCGACACAGATCGGGAGATGGCCAGCCATCTCCTGAAGCTGGCGAAATCAGTATAATAGAAAGCCGATTTTTGCAGACTTCAACAGCTTTCCGTCGCAGGGCCAGCCAAAGTTAAAGGGGGCATTTCGGCAGGGTATGGAAGGCGGGACGGGGGCCTGGGTACAAGATGGCCGGCTTTGGCTGATAATGGGAAAAAGAAGGCCGGCTCTGACAAGCATTTGGCCGACTTCACTTGGTCCATTTTGTTTTTAGGACCAAGCCTCCAAAAAGTGCCCCAAATGACCACCGGAGGGAATCGGGGATGACCTCCCCTTACTCCCCCAGTGGTCACCAACCCCCTCCCATCCCAAAAAAATAAAAAATCATTTTTTGCCAGCCTCTATGCCAGCCTCAAATGTCATACTCAGCTCCATGACATGCAGGTCCCTGGAGCAGTTTTTAGTGGGTGCAGTGCACTTCAGGCAGGTGGACCCAGGCCTATCCCCACCTACCTGTTACACTTGTGGTGGTAAATGGGAGCCCTCCAAATCCCCCCAAAACCCACTGTACCCACATGTAGGTGCCCCCTTCACCCCTAAAGGCTATGGTAGTGGTGTACAGTTGTTGGGAGTGGGTTTGGGGGGGATTTGGGGGCTCAGCACACAAGGTAAGGGAGGTATGCACCTGGGAGCAATTTTTGAAGTCCACTGCAGTGCCCCCTAGGGTGCCCAGTTGGTGTCCTGGCATGTGTGGGGGACCAGTGCACTACAAATGCTGGCTCCTCCCACGACCAAATGCCTTGGATTTGGCCGGGTTTGAGATGGCCACCATTAATTTCCATTATCGGCAAAAACCAATGGCGGCGATCTCTAACGCCGGCCATCTCTAACGCCAGCCCAAATGTTAAGATTTGGCCGGCCCCGACCGTATTATCGAAACGAAAGATGGCCAGCCATCTTGTTTCGATTATACGGTCATATATGCCGCTTTCTGGAGCCGGCCTTAGAGATGGCCGCCCATATAGAAGGTTGGCCTCGTTCGATTATGCCCCGTTACTATCCCATTCAATCACATATTGTGTTCTGCAGAGACATTACTACATTAATACCGTTGCCAGGCCTTTAACAGAAGAAGTAAATTACACAGGCTGCACATATTATAGCAGGACATGTTTATCTACTCCAACCCTAGACAAGATAATATTCAAGCACCTTTCTGACCTCGTTTGCAACTCTCTTTAACTAGTCCCTTATTTTCTTACTCTTTTTACTCTATCTCATCTATCTATATGTTCCATCTTTGCTTACACCCTATGCTATTAAAATGATTTATTGTGTATTGTGTTGGCATTGTAATGTAGCCTACTATGGCATACTTTGTATTACTGTTTGAATATTTTTACTGCTTTTATGTTTGACTTATTCTTGCTGTACACCGCCTTGAATGAATTTCTTCAAAAAGGTGGTAAATGAATCCTATTAAATAAATAAATAAAAATAAATAAAAATTTAATATGAAAGGCTTCCTTAAAAAAACGAATCTTCAGCAAGATTTTAAACTTTCTGAAATTCTCTTCTGCATGGAGATAATTTAGGAGATGGTTCTATAAAAAAGGTACCAAATAAAAGAATGTTTTGGATTGGGTATTACTAATCTATGATCCTATAATGATCTCAAAACCCTAGTAGGGTTATAAGGGATAGTTAATTAATACATTTTGGCCTTACCTGTGATCTGCTCAAGCATCTGCAGTCCGTACAGAACACTACTGTCTGTCTTTATTCTGGTGCTAAGAAATTTGATAAGATCACTCCCCTTTTAGTTCAGCATCACTGGCTGCCAGTCCAATTTAGGATGAAGTTTAAGATTTTGAAAATGACTCATATAATTCTCTTTGCAACGTCACATTCTTATTTATCCTTGCTCATTACCCCTTACCATCCAGGACATCCTCTTTGTTCTGCTTTTGAATCACACTAACTATTCCCTTTGTCTACACTGCTCAATTTGAGTTCATTAGACACTCTGCTTTCCTTTTTGTTGCTCCCTCTCTGTGGAATACCTTACCTATCCCCTGCATTCTGATCCTTCTTACCTAAGGTTTAGATCAACCCTAATCACTTTTCTATTTCAGAAAGCTTTCGGGATACTAGCTTCGGATCCATTCCATTGGGTTGGGAGGCGGGGATAGTGCTGGACAGACTTGTACGGTCTGTGCCAGAGCCGGTGGTGGGAGGAGGGGCTGGTGGTTGGGAGGCGGGGATAGTGCTGGGCAGACTTATACGGTCTGTGCCCTGAAGAGCACAGGTACAAATCAAAGTAGGGTATACACAAAAAGCAGCAAATATGAGTTATCTTGTTGGGCAGACTGGATGGACCGTGCAGGTCTTTTTCTGCCGTCATCTACTATGTTACTATGTAGTTTGTCTGTTTTTTTGTTGTTTTTCTTTTTGTTCTCTTTTTTCTTCATTCTCTCTCCTGTCCTGTTATTAATGGCATTCCTTTCCTTGTCCCCTTTAGTTTATAAGCTGCCTTGTGTGTCCTCTCATTAGGAAATATATTAAGCAACTTATTAAAAATAAATATAAACCAACTCAGATATTCAGGGTTTGCTGATTTTGTCTAATCAGAGATTTCTTAAGCAAGTATTGGCATCTATGTATGCCTACTCTGTAGCAGGTCATTTGTATTGGAATCATTAGCCACTCAAGTTTCAGTTGGAAACCTATCTTTTGACCTTTTGTAGGAAGATTTACTAGTTTCTTCAGGCCTTTCCAGAGTAATTTTGGCCTGCTATTCACAGTCATTATTTGGATAAATAAGCACCACTATTCATTGATATTTGGTGGTACTATGTGGAAAACCTAAGAGAAGCTGGAAAAGCTGTCAGGAAAGTGAAAAGACAAATGGAAGAAAGATAGCCGATACGGTAAAATTAGGGGACAAGATGTTTTTCAGATATGTAAGTGACAGGAGGAAGTGCCAAAATAGCACTGTGAGACTCAAAGCTGAGGGGGAGAAATATGTAGAAGCAGATAAAGATAAAGTTGAACTGCATAGCAATTATTTCTGTTCTATGTTCACAGATGAAAGACTGGGGGAAGAACCACAGAAAACAAATACAAAGGGGGATGAATGATTCTCAATAGAATGTGTTCATGAGGAGCTAGCTAAACTAAAAGTATACAAAGCAATAGGGTCTCATGGGATACATCCGAGGGTGCTGAAGCAACTTGGAGATGTTCTGGTGGCTCCACTGTCTGACTTCTTCAATGACTTCTTAGAGTCTGGAGTGGTCCCGGAAGACTGGAGAAGGGTGAATGTGGTCCCTCTGCACAAGAACGGAAGTAAGGTTGGTGGTGAGTAAACTAAAGGAAACACTTCTAAAATGAAGGATCATGAGGTTTCTCAAATCAAATGGACTGCAGGACCCGAGGCAATATGACTTCACTAGAGACACGTCTTGTCAGACAAATCTGATTGATTTCCTTGACTGGTTGACCAAACAGTTAGACATGTGTGGGGCTCTAGATGTGGTGTACTTGGATTTTAGCAAAAGATTTGACACGGTTCCGCATAGGTGACTGATAAATAAACTGAGTGCCCTTTGTATGGGACCTAAAATGACTGACTGGGTTAAAAGGAGACAGAGGGTAGTGGTAAATGGAGCTTGCTCTGAGGAAAGGGATGTTATCAGTATAGTGCCACAGGGATCAGTCATCGGGCCAGCCCTTTTTAACATCTTTGTGATTGATATTGTGGAAGAGCTGTCTGGTAAGGTTTGTCTCTTTGTGCATGATTCCAAACTTTGTAATAAGGTGGTACCCTGGAGAATGTGGATGACAGGAGGAAGGATCTAGCAAAGCTTGAAGACTGGTCTGAAAATTGGCAACTAAGATTTAATGTTAAGAAATGTAGGGTCATGCACCTGGGTTAAAATAATCCAAGGAAATGGTACAGTATAGGGGGTGAAGTGCGTCTGTGGACAGAAGAAGAGCGGGACTTGGGGGTGATTGTGTCCAAAGACCTTAAGGTGGCCAAGCAGATAGAAAAGGCGATGGTTAAAGCCAGAATGATGCTTGGTTGCATAAGGAGAAGGATGACCTGCGGGGAAAAAGAGGCAATAGTGCTCTTGTATAAGTCTCTGGTGAGGGCCCATTTGGAGTACTGCATTCAATGCTGGAAGAGAGGCGGGAGAGAGGGAATTACATACCTCAG
Organism: Microcaecilia unicolor; assembly: GCF_901765095.1. Classification (NCBI taxonomy): domain Eukaryota; kingdom Metazoa; phylum Chordata; class Amphibia; order Gymnophiona; family Siphonopidae; genus Microcaecilia; species Microcaecilia unicolor. Next base: position 66,030,135 of record NC_044035.1, on the reverse strand, counting down.
TGGCATGAGAGAGCTTAGGATGAAATTAAGAAAAAATAGGCTTAGGAAGAATCTAAGAAAATACTATTTCACGGAAAGGGTGGTGGATGAGTGGAATGGCCTCCTGGTGGAGGCCATGGAGATGAGGACTGTCAGCATAAGAAAGCGTGGGACAGGCACGTGGGATCCCTTAAGAAAAGAAGAAGCTAGTGGTTATTGAGGAAGGGCAGACTGGATGGGCCATTTGACCCCTATCTGCCGTCATGATTCTATGTTTCTAGATAGTGGCACTGAATACTTTACAGACTGCTTCACTGACTCAACTGGATGAATATCACTGCTATCTGGATAGCAGCAATCAAATTACAAAAAGCCCCCAGGTCAGGATTAAATTACTACCATCTACAGAAAAACAATTCTAGACATGTTGTAGCCAAATAGCAAACAATAATTAATTACTTAACGGAGGAGCTTTCAAAACTGACATCTGAGTCATCAGCGAAACCCCTTTTGTTCAACCACTACCTTGACTCTTATTGAAGTACAATCACTGAGCTACCTTAGTCCAATACTGCAGTAATAATAAGATAATAATCACTATATAATCTCCAATATTCAAGTTCTCCAAAGGCTCCTGGAACCACTGGACTTTGTACAACAGCTAAGCAGATAATTGCTAGCATTTGAAACTTTGGAGGCACATTGTTAAGAGTTATGAATGAGTTTTGCTTGGGTACATTGTTAAAGAATTTTTTTGATTGAACGTAAGTTGATGAACACCAAGTTAGCATGATTGTTTTTAAGGGGGTTAGAGACCTATGATATATTTGAAATTAACACTGTTTAGAGTACCAAGTGAACTCTAAAATACAGTGTGCTGCATGGTCTATTAGCAACAACAATATAGCTGCATTGTGTGATTACTGATGGTCTCTTCTTCAAAGGTTTTTGTTATTAAAGTTACAGATTCATTGGTAGTAGCCATCTTCTTAGGGAATTGTTGCTTTACATTCAGTGGAGCTGCATTGCATACTATTGGATTTTTTTTTCTCCTCTTAGAAATCATGGGTTGACAAATGAAATATTGGTAAATTGTTTTTTGTTACATTTGTACCCCACGCTTTCCTACTCATGGCAGGCTCAATGCGGCTTACGTGGGGCAATGGAGGGTTGAGTGACTTGCCCAGAGTCACAAGGAGCTGCTTGTGCCTGAAGTGGGAATCAAACTCAGTTCCTCAGTTCCCCAGGACCAAAGTCCACCACCCTAACCACTAGGCCACTCCTCCACATAAAAGTACTTAACTCAAAAAATGGCTCCCCTTATGTTGAGCGGATGTATTTCTTATACTTTCAGCTGTCCTTAGTAACATTAAAGCAGCCCTTCTGCTGCATTAATGCAATCCCTTTACTTTCTCACACACTGGATAATTTTGACCCCAATCAAAGTGGTTCAGTGTCAGAAAGATTTCAGTAACATATGTTGGTCCAGTAGAAATTCCATGGAAACATTAATCCATATGTTATATTATTGTCCCAACTTACAGGAATTCTGGGAAGGAACTTAATATCACATTTGCAAAATAATAGGACTATTACTATTACTACTTATCATTTCTATAGCGCTACTAGGCGTATGCAGTGCTATACACTGGACATGAAGAGACAGTCCCTGCTTGACAGAGCTTACAATCTAATTAGCACAGATAAACAGGACAAATAAGAGATAAAGGAATTACTAAGGTGGGGCTGATAAAACATGAGTACTGAACAAATGAGTAAGGGTTAGGAGTTAAAAGCAGCATCAGAAAGGTGGGCATTTAGCCTAGATTTGAAGACAGCCAGAGATGGATCTTGACGTACCAGCTCAGGAAGTCTATTCCAGGCATATGATGCAGTAAGATAAAAGGAATTCAGTCTGGAGTTAGCAGTGGAGGAGAAAGGTGCAGAAAAGAGAGATTTACGCAGTGAATGGAGTTCCTGGGGAAGAGTGTAGGGCGAGATGAGTGGAGAGGTACTGAGGAGCTGCAGAGTGAATGCACTTGTAAGTCAATAAGAGGAGTTTGAATTGTATGTGGAAATGGATAGGGAGTCAATGAAGTGACTTGAGGAAATGTTTAATATGAGCATAACATCATTGGCAGAATATAAGTCGTACAGCAGAATTTTGAACAGATTGAAGGTGAGAGAGATGGCTAAGTGGGAGACCTGTGAGAAGCAAGTTGCAATAGTCTAAGCGAGAGGTGATAAGAGTGTGGATACGAGTTCTGGTAGTGTGCTCAGAAAGGAGAGGGCACATTTTGGTGATATTAAAGAGAAAGAAACAACAGGTTTAAGCAGTCTGTTGAATATGTGCAGAGAAGGAGAGAGAGGAGTCAAAGAGGACCCCAATGTTATGAACTGATGAGATAGGGAGGGTGAGAGTGTTAACCACAGAGATAGAGAATAGGAGGAGAGGTTCATTTAGGGGGAAAGATAAGAAGCTTAGTCTTAGTCATGTTTAATTTTACAATTTGGCCTGGATTCCTGCTGAAATTTATGGTGTGGATAGGTAGATCTGGGCATCATCAGTGTAAAAGTGATACCGAAAACCATGGGATGAGATCAGAGTACCAAGGGAAGAAGTATAAATGGAGAAAAGAAGAGGTCCCAGGACAGATCCCTGAGGTACACCAACTGACAGTGGGATAGCAATAGAGGAGGATCCACTAGAGCAGTGATGGCGAACCTTTCAGAGACCGAGTGCCCAAACAGCAACCTAAAATCTAATTATTTATCGCAAAGTGCCAACAGGGCAATTTAACCTGAATAACAGAACTTTAAAAGCATTTGGCATGCTTTTGAATAATTAATATGATTTTTGCTGTTGCATGCATGCTGATAACTCCCTTCCCCTCCATCCATGTGCATCTCCTTCCTGTCTTCCCTTCCCTCCCCTCCATCCGTCCAACAATTGCCCTCCCCTCCATCCATCCATGTCCAGCAACCCTCCTGTCTCCTGCTCTCCTCTCCATCCACCCATGTCCAGCAATCCTCCTCTCTCCCCTGCCCTCCCCCCACGTCCAGCAACCCTCCTCTCCCCTGTCCTCCCCTCCACCCATCCATACCCTGTGATTCTGTTCTCTCCCCTGCCCTCCCCTCCCGCTCCCATCCATGCCCTGCATATAAATCTTTTTTATTACCTCGGTCGAAGCGGCCGCATCTTTGAAAGCCCTGCCCATCTCTAGCCTTCCCTTTGTGAGTTCATTCCCTCAGAGTCAGTCCCGCCCTCACGGAAATGATGTCAGAAGGGCTTTCAAAGACGCGATAATCAGCGCCAGTGGGGAGGACATGCGAGGGGATGCTGGGTGGGCGGGCCTGGAAGGAAAGTGGCTGGGCCTGGGCCCGTCCAGGCCCACCCATGGCTACGCCCTGCATGCCAACAGAGAGGGCTCTGCATGCCCTCTCTGGCACGCGTGCCATAGGTTCGCCATCACTGCACTAGAGTATATACTAAAGGTTTGCTGGGAGAGATAAGAAGAAAGCCAGGAAAGAACAGAGCCCTGAAATCCAAGTGAGGACAGCGTATCAAGGAGTAGGCTGTGATCAACGGTGTCAAAAGCAGCAGATACACCGAGAAGGATGAGGATAGAATAGAGACCTTTGGATCTGGCCAGGAACAGATTATTGGAGACTTTAGCAAGCGCTGTTTCAGTTGAATGAAGGGGGCTAAAGCCAGATTGAAGTGGATCAAGAATAGCTTGAGATGAAAGAAAGTCAAGGCAATGGCGGTGAGCAGCACATTCAAGTATCTTGGTAGGAAAGGGAGGAGGGAGATGGGGCGATAGTTGGAAGGACAGGTAGGGTCCAATGATGGTTTTTTATAAAAATGCATGTGCCTTTTTTATTACTACTGTTTCACAAAGAGGTATTGAATAATGTGGGAAGGACTTCTTTCATGCAGACTTTAGCAAGTGTTGTTTCAGTTGAATGAAGAGAGTGAATGCCAGATTGAAGTGGATCAAGAATAGCTTGAGATGAAAGAAAGTCAACACAATGGCGAACAGTACATTCCAGCACTCTGCTTTTAACTCCTAACCCTTACTGACTTGTTGAGTACCCATGTTTTATCATTCCCACCTTAGTAATTTCCTTATCCCTTATTTGTCCTGTTTGTCCTAATTAGATCGCAAGCTCTGTTCAGTAGGAACTCTCTCTTCATGTCCAGTGTACAGCGCTATGTACGCCTTGTAGCGCCATAGAAATGATAAGTAGTAGTAGTATCTTGGATAGGAAAGGGAGGAGGGAGATGGGGTGATAGTTGGACAAACAGGTAGGGTCCAATGGAGGTTTTTTGAGGAGTGGTGTGACTATGGTAGTTTGAAGGCATCTGGAAAAGTTGTAGTTGAAAAATGAAAGATTGAGGATATGATAGATAAAAGGGATGATTGTAGGAGAGATAGCGCTAAGTAGATGAATGAGAATAGGATCAGAGGAACAGGTAGTTAGTTTTGAAGAGGAAAGAAAATGTGCAGTTTCCTCTTCAGTGATTTCAGAAATGGAAAAAAAGGAGGCGGGGGTTGGAGGGTTGAGAGAATGGACTAAGGGAAGGAGAGGTGGAGGTGATTTGGTTAAGAATTCAAGTTTAATAGGAAAAGGATACAGGAATCCTTTTCCTATTAAAATATTAATTTGAAAGTCACTAGAATTACAAACATCCATATCGAAAGAGAAGGCACAATTATTGGCTTCTTACTTTTGATTGCTTTCAAAGCATTACTTTCTAATTGGAAAGACAATATACAATTAACTTTTAATCTTTGGTGGAACATGGTATGTATGGTTTACAAATGCGAATTAGCCAGTGCAGGAAAGTGAGATGTAGGAAGATATGAGTATTTTTTGATGATTTTTTTTGTTTCTTGAACATTTTAATTAATGGACATATGGCATCCTGCAGACAGGTTGGAAATGTTATTATTTTGTCATTTGTATTAGTTTAATAAAATTGAAAAAAACAATCTTTGGATCCTTCATTACATAATCATTATTGTCCAGTTTCTCAATCTCAACTCTACTTTTTATCGAAACTTACTGAAAAAGTGGTATTTCAGCAGCTTTCTGCTTTCTTTTATCCCTAAGACAATCGGATTTCAGGAAAGGCTTTAGTACAGAAACCAATATTACTGCTTTGCTTAGTAAAGTCCATGCTAATTTAGATGATGGTAAGATAACTTTTACAGTTTCTTTAGATCTTAGCACTGTGTTTTATCTCATTGATCACCCTCTTCTTCTGCAATGTCTTCTTGATATTTTTTTCAATCTTTTCCAATTGATCACTTATTTTTTGTGACTTGTTCAGGCATTAAGTCTACTATGCATAAGACTGCATGTGGGATCCCCCAGGGATCCATTTTAAGGCCTGCATTATTTAATAGAAACATAGACATATGATTGGAAGATAAAGGCCAAATGGGCCATTCAGTCTGCACATCCACAGCATCCGCATATCTCCTCCTTTCTCTGAGCGATCCCATGTGCCTGTCCCATGTTTTCTTAAATTCAGATACAGTCTGTCTTCACCACATCCACCAGGAGGCAGTTCCACGTAACCTCCATCCTTTCTGCAAAAAGTATTTCCTTATATTACTCCTGAGTCTACAATCTTTTAACTTCACCCTATGACTGCTCATACCAGAGTTGTCTCTCAACTGAAATAGACTCACATCCTGTATATTAATGCTATGGAGATATTTAAATGGCTCTATAATATCACCTGTTTCCTGCCTTTCTTCCAGAGTATACATATTGAGGTCTATAAGTCTGTCCCCATATTTTGTGACAGAGACCACTGACCAATTTTGTAGTTGCCCTCTGGACCAACTCCATCCTGCTTATACCTTTTTGAAGGTGTGCTCTCCAGAACTGAACACTGTATTCTAAATGGGACCTCACCACAGACTTATAAAAAGGGCACTACCACCTCTTTTTTCCTGTTGGTCAATCCTCTCCCTATGCTCTCAATCATCCTTCTGGCTTTGGCCGTTGCCTTTTCTATCTGCTTGGCCACCTTAAGACCATCAGATATGATCACCTCCAAGTCCCGCTCTTCTTTCTTACAAAGATGTACTTCACTCCCTATAGTATACCGCTCCCTTGGAATTTTGGAGTCCAATTACATGACCCTGCAATTTTTAAGCATTGAATCTTGGTTGCCAATTTCTAGACAATTCTTCAAGCTTTGCTAGATGCATCCTTATGCTATTCATATCCTCTGGGGTGTCTACCCTATTACAGAGTTTGGTATCATCTGCAAAGAGCCAAATCTTACCAGACAACCCTTCCATAATATCAGTCGCAAAGATGTTAAATAGAGCTGGCCCAAGGACTGATCCCTATGGTATGTAACATCCTCAGAGCTAACTCCATTTACCACTAACCTCTGTCTCCTTCCATTTAACCAGTTTTTAAACCTGTCTTTCACTTTAGGGCCCATACCAAGGGCACTCAGTTTTATCAGTCACCTATGTGGAATCATGTCAAAGGCTTTGCTAGAATCTAAGTATATCATATTCTAGCACTCCCCCTAAATCCAGCTGTTTGATCACCCAGTCAAAGAAATTAATCAGATTTGTCTGACAAGACTGCCTCTAGTAAAACCATGCTGCCTCAGGTCCTGCAGTCCATTCAGTTCTAGAAACCTCACAATCCTCTGCTTTAGGAGCATTTCTATTAATGTATTCACCACAGAGGTCAGACTAACAGGCCTGTAATTCCCAACCTCCTCCTTATGTAACCCAGTCCTGCTATCCCGGGTTAGTGGAGGTTCAAGAGGCACTGCAGGTTTTATCACTTACTCACTCTGGTCCCATCAGCTCATCCACTCAGGAACCACATGCCACTCAGAGGATTAAAAGAACTGGAACATTTATTAACTTCTTAACTGATGGTTTTTACTGCATTGGTCTTCATGCAGTCAATTGTAATTCATACTGCTTTCCAGGTGATCATAAGCAATAATACATTCTGGGCCAATACATGTGCATAACCCTCATGCCCGTCCTGCAGCACAAAATCATTCACAGAGATGCCCCAGCCTACATGTCAGACTTGATAGACTTACCACCTAGGAATGCTAAGACATCGTGCCGCACATTCCTCAACCTTCACTTCCTTAACTGTAAAGGGCTAAAATACAAACTAATGCACGCGTCAACCTTTTCCTACTTGAGCACACAATTCTGGAATGCGCTGCCGCGCAACCTGAAATCGATCCATGAACTAACCAACTTCCGCAAATTATTGAAGACCCATCTCTTTAACAAGATATACCACAAAGACCAACAAATATGAACTCCTTCACTTATACCTAGAATTGTCTTTACTATTTACTTGTTATATTAATGCATGCTTTATCACTATCATGTTACCCAAGATCCTTCTATAATACTAAATGTTTATTTCTTATATATCTCCACCATTTATGATGTATTGTAAGCCACATTGAGCCTGCAAAGAGGTGGGAAAATGTGGGATACAAATGCAATAAATAAATAAGTAAGGATCCAGAGTAAATTTCACACTCCCGATGTACTTCAATACCATATGGGCCAGGCTTCTAGTAACTGCATACTCCCTTTGGGCTGCCACACCAAAGGTCTCGCTATCAGCCAGGGGTAGACTACAATTCCATCAGAGCCCCGGTTATGGTTGGATTCCCCACTTCACAAAGTTTCTGGTTCCTCTGATGGTTGATGCAATATAGCAGCTTACTGTCCAGGTAATCTATCCGTTGGTCACAATACTGTAGGACTCTCCCTTCTCTTGCAATGGGTCATCTGGCAGGGGGACTATTAATAACTCCTAACTCATAGGCCCAGAGCAGATACTTAATCAAGAGGCAGAATCAGAGACAAAATCCTTCCCATGAGGCTTCCCTTATATACCCTCTGAGCTCCTCCCGGGTCCTCCATTCACTCCTTAATGACCTGCTACCTAAAGGCCTAATGTATCATGTTTTTATTTAATTCTTTATTTGTATTTTTAAAATACAGTTAACAAGGATAACCTTGCATTAGAAACACAGGCAAATAATAAGTAATAATGGAATTCCTAGTGCATTGGTCCCCCTCACATGCCAGGACACCAACTGGGCACCCTAGGGGGCACTGCAGTGAACATCATAAATTGCTCCTAGGTACATAGCTCCCTTACCTTGTGTGCTGAGCCCCCCAACCCCCCCAAAACCCACTCCCCACCACTGTACACCACTACTATAGACCTTAGGGGTGAAGGGGGGCACCTAGATGTGGGTACAGTGGGTTTCTGGTGGGTTTTGGAGGGCTCATATTTATCACCACAAGTGTAACAGGTGGGGGGATGACCCTGGGTCCGCCTGCCTGAAGTGCACTGCACCCACTAAAACTGCTCCAGGGACCTGCATACTGCTGCGATGGACCTGAGTCTGGCATAGAGGCTGGCACAAAATATTTTTAAGCATATTTTTTGAGGGTAGGAGGGGGTTAGTGACCACTGGGGGAGTAAGGGGAGGTCATCCCCGATTCTCTCCGGTGGTCATCTGGTCATTTGGGGCACCTTTTTATGCCTTGGTAATAAGAAAAACAGGACCAGGTAAAGTCGTCCAAGTGCTCGTCAGGGACGTCCTTTTTTTTCCATTATGGGTCGAGGACGTCCATGTGTTAGGCACGCCCAAGTTCCGCCTTTGCTATGCCTGCAACACGCCCCCGTGAAGTTTGGTCATCCCTGCAACGGAAAGCAGTTGGGGACGCCCACAATCGGCTTTCAATTATACCGATTTGGGCGACCCTGTGAGAAGGACGCCCATCTTCCGATTTGTGTCGAAAGATGGGCGTCATTCTCTTTCGAAAATCAGCCTGTTAGTTATGTGAGGTGAACTTTCAGATCAGGAACTAGGGAGCTTACTTGTTATGAATGTATCTTCTGTTTGTTTATGACTTTTCGATTTTTAATTGGCATTCTATTTCCTCACATTTTAATTGTATTTTTCATTTTATTGTAAGCCGCTTTGACTTTATGCCAGAAAAGTCAGTATATCAAGTTTTATTGAACATTAAACAGTAAAAATAGATTTAAACACACCCCAAGATCTACTTCATTGGATTTTTGCATTCATTTTTTACAATCTGCTTTAACTACAAAGAATTTGACTACTGCTCAAGCTCTCTTACATTACATCTAATCATTTCTCTTTTCTAATGGAGGCTCATTGCAGACTGAAGCACTTTTCTGGCTTTTCACATGAAATGCTCTGACTGATATCTTTAAAAAAGGAAAGGGTCAATATTCATCCAGTGGTGGTCAGTAGTTTGCCATATTCGGACACTGACATGAAATATCTAGGTCAGTCACTGACCTGAAAGTTATGCGGGTGATGGCAGATTTTTATTGTCAGTACCCACAGAGCTAGAGGGGCAATGATAGGACTACCTTTTGTGCAGTCCTATCTGCCCACTTAGCTATGCAGGCACAGGCAACAAATATGGTTGCTGCCACATAACTGCTGGCTCCTCCTCAGCTTTGCTCATGGACTGCCCCAGCACTTACCTTACAGTGCTACAGGGGTCAGAGTGGATATTCAATGCTACTGTGCAGTTGTTTCCTGAGTTTTGCTGAATATCCTGGGATGGACTACTGAGGTCCAGATGCACTAAACCTAATGAGTCAGCAATGTGGTTTCTAAACTAGTTTTAGCCGGTTTAGCGAGCAAGTAGTAAAATGAGACATGCACAAAAGGGATCTCTGAGCCATTTTCCTGTCACGGTAGCAGCTAACAAAAAGGGAATGCAAAGCTATTATAATGAGCTAATTACTATTATAATGTGCAAGCAAGGCAATGCACAGCCGTTTCCGATCCCATGCACAAAAGCAGTCCCTACCTTTACCATGGAAATTTTAACGGGAGGTCTGGAGCTGTCATTCTTCATTGTCGCAAGTAGGAGAAGGGGAGAAACAAGGCAGGGAAGATGGAGCACAAAAAAAATGTACACTGGATTACACGCAGCTTCTTTGCGTGTATGAAAGCCGTGCCATGCTTCTTTTTCAAATGACATTTTACTGGCAAGAAATTGGGGGGCAGTACCGAAATGTAAAGCATAAAAGTAATGGTGACTTACCAAAAATGCAAGGAAGACAAGGGTCCATCAATCAGCGTCTGTGGGAAACAGCATCCCCCATGCTAGAAGCACAACAGAGAGGGGCTAAACCAATTGTACAATGTCAGCCTGGGATGTCCCGTCCACTCACTACTGGAGGGGGACACCAGGAAGTTTGGATTCAATCAGTTTACAGCTCTAGAGTGATGTCATCAGGGAAGCCCTGCAGGGAGGAAGAGTTGGGACAGCCAGCCAATGAGAGTCCATCTTCAGGGAGATGGGTGTTCTAGGATGTCAGCCGGCCAATAGAAGGAAGCAGCAGGAACAGCTGGGGGTGGAACCAAGCCCTGCTGCTCATTCCTCACAGACGGAGCTGAGAGCAGCAGAGAGGCTTTTCCCATTTTTTCCTCAGCAGCAGGGAGGCAGGGAGCCCCAACACAGGCCTGCCCATCCAAAAAAAAAAGCGCTTTTGTGCTTGCAAAAAAAAAAAAAAAAGGGTACATCTACTGCTTTCATACCCGCAGCTTCTCTGCGTGTATGAGTGCCATCTGTAGCATGCGCAGAACAGCCACGCATAGTGATTGACTGGTCTGTGCATGCTCAGCTCACTGACTGGCTTTCCCTATATCACATGCAAATGAGCTGGGTCGCAAAAGCAACGAGCAATTTGCTTGCGATTCTCTTTGTGAATCCCTCTGTGTTTCCAAATCGGTAACCGATTTGGAAATACAGACGGATTCTTAACGGGACCCTTGCGCATCTGGGCCTGAGTGGGGTTTAAGTGGGCAAGGGATTCTCTTCTGCCTAAACCCTGTTGAATATTGACCCTGGATTTTTTTAAATTATACGTTTATATTGCTGAGTTTGATGTTGGGTTAATCTTTTGTTGTTTTAGTCGAAGGTGATTATTAAAGGAGATTTTTATGTATTTTTTACTGTAGGACTTTTTTGTTTAACCTCTAGTTCAAAAGGGAAGAAAATTAATACTATTCTTTGAAGTCACAGCAGTTCAGAAGTGTTAGATAGATGGATTGCCTGGGAGTCAGGATTTCAGAGCTTTATAACAGCCCAGGGACCTCACATTTTAAAAAAGGGATTTTTCAATTATAATTATATATTGCTGTATTACTTAAATAGTTATTTTTTGTTGATTTAGCTTTTTTTTTTATTTTTTAGTGCTCTTTAAGGAGCTTATTTACAACACAACATACAAACTCTGGTGTCAAATTAAAGACTGCAACACAAACTCCCTCCACTAGCAGACCCTTTGCAAATAGACACTCAGAAACTTACCATACCAAACCACACCAGTACCAAGGTAAAAACTCAAACTACACCAGCACTACCTACGAAAAGCCAGCACTGCAAAAGTTCTATAATACCAGCATATCTCCAGGGATCAGGGGTGCAGGGGAGGGGGTATCTTTTATTAAGGACAGGAGGTACAGGGGCTCTTTTCTAGCTGGAAAAGACAGACTGCTTCAGATTCCTATATGGAGCCTGTATATAAATAGAATCCCTCATCTCTTTTACACAAGGAAAACACAGGCCATCACTTAACAAAAAGAAACAAAAAACCTAAGAGGTTACAAACTAGAAACATAGGTAGACAAAGAATGAAATAGAATGCCACTCGCTGAGGCCACTTTTAATGCTGCCAGTAAAAGGCAGATATTTCTATTTTTTCGATAATGGCTACACGCTAATTTCCCCATTAGTCTGTAGCTGTTAGCAAGCGAGCTCTTACCGCCACCTATTTTGTAGGTGGTAAGGGCTCATGTGTTAATCCTGAGCTGATCAGTTAGAATGCGGCAAAGCCCATGCGCTAACCGATTAGCATAGCTGTGCCCATTCTCTACCCCCCCAAACACATATGGGTAGAGGGCGCCAATTCTAAAACTACTGTGGGCGTGTCCCATGATAGTATATTTTAGCCTGCGGTAAGCACACATTAGTGCTTACTGCAGATCAGTAGCATAGCCACAGGGGGTGGGTTCAGGGCCCCCTGAGGTCTGCTGGTTTGGCTAGCGGGGAGGGTGGTCCCTAAGCCACGCCAACATAAACTTTCCTGCAGCAAAATTTGCTGCCACGCTGTCTGCCTGCTTTCCCCTTCCCCCATGCGCATGCTTGTTTTTAGTGAAATTGAGCATGTGTGAGCTTCGCACAGTAAAAATGAACATGCTCACTGGGGCAGGAAAGCAGGGCGGTGAATATTGCCACAGGAAAGCTTCTGTTGGTGGGACTTGAGGACCCCCGCCAGCCCAGGTATGTGGGGTAACGGCGTGGGTCGAGAGCGGTGGGGAGGCAGGGCAAAATGTGCTCCCACACGTTGGGCTTATGCTCCCTCCCAGATTGAGTTGTGGAAACGCCTCTGCTACAGGTTAGTACAATGGTCCCATTAATTTTTAGCTGAACCATAATTTATACTGTGATAGGTATTAGATAATTTAGCTCATCTCATACGTCATTAATTTCTAACTATAAATTGGTCAAACAGCCACATTTCAATTTTTTTTAATATAAACACAAAATAGTAGGTTTATAATTTATATCCTTCTCAACTGTTTGATTGTCTGGGTATTTATTGGAATGCTTCTTTATGTTCATATTATTGATCTTCTCTTAATTGATTGTGTGAAGGGATAAGCACTGCAATCAGTTGCTGTGCTTTGGTCTTTGCTGCTTTTATAGTGAGAAACATGACCAGGGATTCTAACATTCCTTCTGGACTTAAACACAAACGATAAAATAATCTCACCATGCACTCTTGGCTACTGCCCCCCCCCCCCCCCCAACCTATTTTTGGGCAAGTATCAGTAGGAATATTGAAAATTACCCCTAAACATTAACAGTTTGGTGCTCTGTTTTCAAATTCTCAATATGTTACAATGGCATCACATGTATTAATGTTCCCCTTAGTAACTGACTCGTTTCCTTTCTTTGCTACAGAATGCTATCCTTATAACCAGGGAGAATGAAACATTAAAGCAGCAGAAGCACCCAGACCACCAGAAAGAAGAGGTGTGTGTAACATCCTGGAGCATTCTACTTTCCTCTTGCAGATCAACTGTAAATGTTTTTCTTATCTGCTTTTTTTCTATAGGGTCTATAGAGAGGTATGTGTAAATTAATCCATGAGTATTACAGGGAAGCGAAGTTACCCAGTTCCAGGCTGGAGACCTTTTGGCCAGTCCTCAGTGGTTTTGAACCTAAATCTCAAAGTATTGTGGGATTTGTATTATCTAATCATGTCCAGTGAAATCTGTGCTGCATGTCCCATAATGCATCTGGACAGGGTGGTCAGAAATCCAGGACTGTCCCAAATCTCCAGCCTGGACATGGGTAACTTGGCATCTCTGGTATTACAGAGCAGCCAAGTTACCCAGTTCCAGAAGGGAGTTTTTTGGCTAGTCCTGGTTATTAAACTTACATCCAAAGCAGTATTATAATTCTAATTCCTGATTCTAACCATTTAATCAGTGATTCAGGTCCCATAATGCCTCATGATTAGGTTGTCAGAAAAACAAGACTGGCCTAAAATCTTCCTCCTGGAACTGAGTAACTTGCTGCTCTGGTATATGATCCTTTGGAGTGCTCATTAGTGATTTTCTGCCAGGTTGCCCACCTGGAACCTTTTCATACTTACTTTTTTCCCTCTTTGCAACCAGAGAGGAAAAGTGATCCTCTAACCTAACTCCTAACCCCTAAACTTAGGCAAATTAGATTCTTCTTTCAATGTGGAGTCTTTCAATTGATCTTTCAAACTTTACCGATGGTGCACTTAGGGCCTCTTTTACAAAGCCGCACTACCGACTCTCGTTGCGGCAAATGAGAGGAAGCCCATTCATTTCCTATGGGCTTCCTCTCATTTGCCGCATGGAAATCGTTAGTGCAGCTTTGTAAATGAAGCCCTTAGATTATTGCAATATCATTTATGTTGAATGCAAAGTAGAGATTAGGTGACACCTACAGATGTTGCAAAATACTACGACTTGCCTGATTTTTAGAGTTTCAAATTTTGAAAGTGCCAGACCTTTATTGCAAAGTTTCCACTGGTTACCAATGGAGGCCCGCTCAATATTTAAACTATGCTGCTTTGTCTTTTGATACTCCAAGGTCAGACACCACAATATATATGCAGTCAAACTAGTTATGTGCTGTTCTGGAAACAATTGGCTATTCTGTAAATGTACCTAAATTTTTGTATTGTGTTCATCTAGGGAACTGATTTATTCCTTGTAGTACAGTTCTTTAGTTTGTTGAGTTTTTCTAGAAATAAATAAATAAATAAATAAAATTGTTCTACTTCTTTTTATTGTAAGCCACTCTGATCTAGTTATGGCTTGAGCATCTTTTTTTCTGAAGCCTGCACTTTTTCCAGAGCAGGCACCATGACTGGCTGTAGTGGCCAATGATATCCGTGAGTGATAAAATAGGCCCTCATATAGCTTGTAGGACAGTATATTTAGACATGTTCACTCAGTGTGATGATAGCTACTCAGTCATGAAGTATACAAGAAAGGAAGCAACTAGAACTGTAACCAATCCCAAATAAATTGATGGAATTTCAAATTGGTCCTTCCCTGGTTTGATTATCTGTTATGGGTCCTGGGAGACTACATTTCATAACAGGTGTGTGGCTAAAAAACCTGTAGGGTTTCAAGCACATCTTCATAAGTATGTATTGGGGATAATCAATCAAAAAATGTCCCTTCTGTACTTTATCATATGGAAGTAGTACATCAAATGGTCAACATACAGTTCTGCTTGGGTGAGATGACTAGAAGCCTTTTTTAAAGCAACCCTTCCCTACAATAATGTCACCTGTGACAGTCATGAACAAAATGGAAAAAAGAACTTATCTACAGGACGTTTCAATTAGTGATTTCTTGCCAAATGAGTAATGATCTGTCCACACAAGGAATAAGAGAGTATATGCCCTCGCCTCCTACTTGACTTTTTCTGCTCTGTAATGCAGTTGCACAAGGTTGCATACACGAACAAGGATCTGCCTGCCTGATATGCCTAGTCTTACTTTCTCCAACATATTTTTTTTCATCAGCTATCTGAGCCTTAGGATTTTGTTACTGTTTGTGTATGTAATGATATTGGATTGAAAATAATCAGGTAATAATAATAAAACTAGCATTTCCTGCCTTATGCAAATCCTTGCCTGAAAGTTTTGATTTACGTCTGTACAAGATTTACAGCAGGAATTACAAATCTTTACTGTCAGCCTATATGTGTTCATATTATACTGAAGAAGTCTGTAGGTCCCCATCTTTTGTGTTTCACTTTATTTCAATATATATACCCCCACTCCCTTCAAACCTATGTAGGTGGTTTCATCAGAATCACATTTCCAAAAAGGCCAGGATGATCTGCATGGACAGACCATGTTTAAAACTCAAACATCAATGAGCAGGACATTTGTTTTTACAACAGTCTTGGTGGTTGTGAGGATTATAAAAGTTGCCAATAAAACTCAAGGCAGCTGCCTATAGGTGGATGACATACACAAACTGGTCAAAGGCAAACATTCACACTTGGGTAGTTAATTGGGATCTTTTAGTTGCTAGAGCATTTGGGCAGGTGAGGGTGAGGGGATGGGATGGGCTGGATTAAACAAAGGGGGGGGGGGGGGTCATGGAGTAGCCACTAGATACCTGCCAATGCAGAGCTTAAAGTTCCTGCCACAGATGTCTAGATCAACAAGGGGTAAGAGGGATAGGACTGAGGAGATGGTGCAGGGAAATAGTACAGCAGTTGCCTTACAAGCAGCCAATTTGTGATCTGCCTCTGACTGTGTACCCTCCCTGCTCATTCCCTAGTTGATTCTGCAGCTTACCAGCACCCTCAGTCCATAGGGTTTCTCACAAGGCTCTCCATTATTGCCTTTGTTGTTTAATGTATATATTCAGCCATTGATGTCCCTTATTAAATCATTTGGATATACTCCATGTTTTTATGCTGATGATCTCTTTTTTTTTGCCTTTGAAAGAGAATATGGATGTGGTGAAACAGCAATTCAAAGACTGTATTTCCTAAAAATGAGTGTGGCTAAGATGAAGTTCATATGGGTTTGTACTAGAGAATTACCTAGGCAGGGAAATAAATAAGGTACATTACCTGAATCAAAAACTGCTGGTTAGCAGTTGAGTATTTAACATTTTCTTTAACTTTGGATTCACAAACTAGTAAGGAAGTCCTGGCTGACATTAAAGATGGTACATTAGCTGAGGTCTTACCTCCATCCTCAGGCTTTTCAGACAATTTATTTATTTAGATTTTGCTCACACCTTTTTCAGTAGTAGTTCAAGGTGAGTTACATTCAGGTACACTGGATAGTTCTCTGTCCCAGGAGGTCTCACAATCTAACCAGACAGTACATGCTCAAGCAAAAAATAAAAATAAAAAAGGGAGTGAAGTGCAATTCAAAACATATTCAATAAAACAATGCTACCTGAAAGATAACCTGAATATACATCAATTCAATAAATTAGAAAATAGGAAAGGAAAGGCCTCAGATATTCCATTACTACAAACTCCACTATAAGTTCGAGGTTAGTAACCAAATTGGCATTAAAAAAAGCCTTCCTTATACAAAAACCATGTGAAATGTGAGCTTCAATAAGTCAAAGAATGTTTACTTATCTATTAAGCATGGGAGATTTTGCAGGGTGCTTTTTTGAACTAACAGCAGCTATAAGTGAAGCATCTATAAGTGAAACACTTTCCATCGTCTGTAGGGCCGCTATACATTTGATTCTTGTTTCAGATAAGTAAATATTATAAATGGCCTAAGAGACAGCCATGCAGAGTAGAAGAGTAACCTAATGGTTAGGGCAGTGGGCTGAGAAATGGGGGACCAGGTTTAAATTCCACTTCAACTCTTTGTGATTTTTTTTTTCTTTTTAACTGTGAGCTCTCTAGGGACAGAAAAATACTTTCTGTACCTGAATACACACTGCTTCAATAGCAATAGCTATTTTTCTGTCCTTGGAGGGCTCAAAATTACAAAAAGAAATTACAAAGAGCTGAAGTAGGAATTGAACCTGGGTACCTTGGTTCTTAGACTACTGTATTAAGCATTAGGATACTCCTCAACTCTGCATGAAAATCTATTAAGAAGTTAATTTAAAAATGATTTTAGTACCATGAACCTCCTTAGCTCCTGAAGATATCATAGAACCCCTTGCTAGTTTCATGTTTGGGTGAGGGAGGAGGACAACAACTTGCACCATGTTGATAGCAGGGGTAAATGAACATGCCTAGATGCAGCACTTTCGTATGTAACTTACAGTATTCTGTATGCTATGCATGTAAATGTGAGTCACACCATTGTGATGCCCAAGCCCCATCCATGTGTATGTCCTCTTGCAATTATTCACTACATGTTGCATGCAAACATTACAGAAGACCACTGTGCGCATAGCTAGTATTTACAGGAATAACCGTAACACTTGTGCTCATGAAGGGTGCTGTTGAGCATCATGTGAGATGGCAACCTAAGCACTGAACTTGTGTAGACTCCTCCATAAAAACTGATATTCAACCATATCAACTACAGCCTTTTTGCAACTATTCTGAACTCTGAACATCACACTAAGCATGCCTACAGGGAAAACAGCAAGAGGCACAGGGTGGAACCTAATTCACCTCAAAAAGAAGCGGTGTCCAAATCAGAAGACATGACCATACCGGACATACTAGATGAATTAAGGGTGCTAAAAGATCTACTCTCCGAGGCTAAAAAAGACATAGGTGATATATAAAAGAGGACCTATCCACAATAAAAACTGAGATGTCACAGTTTAAAAGCACAGTTACCTTGTTAGAGGCAAAACAATCGGCAGTGGAAGAGAATATAAAAATGCTACAATAATAATGCAAACGCATTATACAGCTAGAACGTAACATGGAAGACAGCAATAACCGAGCTAGAAGAAACAATATTGGCTTGCTTGAAAGCTCAGAGGGCTCCAATCCAATGTAATATCTTAAAAAGCTAATTCCGGCAGTTCTGGGCCTCCAGTTTAGTAAGGACTTTGAAATAGAGAAGGTACACCACGTCCCCTCACAACACAACCCACACAATAAGCACCCAAGACCTATGGTAATGAGAGTACTGTGCTATTCCCAGGAAGCTTAAATCATTTGGCAGGCATGATTATGATCACCTGTTAAATTTGAAGGGAATGCCCTACAGTTCTTACCAGATTTAAACAAGAACACAGTGAAAATCCACAATTTCTTTCTTTCCATCCCAAACTGAAAGAATTCAAAACACACTATGGCCTATCACGCACATATGTGGGTTACATATATCAACCACACAAAAGACTTTCATGATCGCGACGCTTTGGAAGTCGCACCCACTGCAAAAGTGGGACCAGCCTGATGACAAGGAGAGGATGTGTTCACATTGAGCTCCTATAATCTAGTTTAAATAATACACTATTCGCTTATTTACTGCCCAAAGTTTACATGCTTCTGCTCTGTCTATGTCGGGCAACCAATCCTGAGTGCTATTTTTATTTAGAGTTTCCTTCCTTCACTTTATTAATTTCATTTGTTTTGTTTGGACAAATGCAACTTTTTGCCTCCTTGCATTTTTCAAGCAAGCATCCTTTCACTTTGCTTGTGATATGAGCTGGATCTACAGCTTTAAAAAAAACCTCCAGAGATCTGCATCAATTAGAACAAAGGACATCAGGATGAGAAACTGCAAATTTAAACCATCACTATAACTTCTGAGTTAAAGTTCATATCTATAACTTATATTATCTCTACATTTCTGATATCCTGCTGTAGCTTCCTCAGCATTAAAACTTTCAAACAATTTCACAGGATTGAAACACAGCCATCTGATGTATGTCTCTAGTGAACAGAAATGCCTGTTAAATATTAGATACTGGACTTTAAAAACCAAATTACCTTCTTTCAAGTTTTAAAAGTACAAAATATAGATAGAAATAGCTGATTGACTTCATATCTCATTCTAAATAAAAAGTTTTTATTGAAGCAACAACAGAGCTCTAGCAGTGTTTTCTGTCCACAGTCAAGCTAGCAAAGACATTCTCAGCTGCTACCCATAGCTACATTGAGCCATCCTAAAAAAAACACACAACCAAGGTCCCTGCTATGTTTCCATGCTAGATTATCCTGATCCCATGTGGCTCTAACCAGCACCCAGGCTATCTATATGTGCCTACCAGCTTCCTCTGTGGTAACTCTCAGGTTCCCCATAACCCAATTGGGCTTTCATTGCTGATACTCTAAGCTTCATCCATCTACTTGCTAACTGCCAGGAATGTTGCAGGCCATCTGAATATGCTTTTAGCTTCCTTTGCAGTGACTCAAGACCTCTATGATCCACTTTTGCTGCTGATACTTCACATACCATCCAACTGTACCATATTTATTTATTTGGATTTAGCTCATACCTTTTTCAATAGTAGCTCGGGGTGAGTTGCATTGAGATACACTTAGGTATTTTCCTTTTTTAATTCTTATGGTTCTGCTACATTTTCTCTTCTGATGCTGACTTGTAGAGTTTCAGAGTATAGCAAAAGACAGTTTGCCTTTGGCAGTAGTTATCAATGGTGTGTTAATTTTGCAGACAGTGCTGCTGAGGGTCTGCATGTAGTGAACTCTTAACCAAGAAAAGCAATATTTCTGACTTAAATAAAACTGTTTAAGTAAATTTAGAAAAAGAGCTAAACAGTATATTGAAGCAACATTTTTAACCAAATAAAGATATCTAAGGATAATTATCAAATTTTGCGGAGATCTAAAAACAGTACTGTGTTAGCATTGCTGTTAGCTGCATTCCAAGGAGTGCTTAAGGTCCATTACTCTCCTTTGTCTTTCAATTACCTGAACTGCTCAGCTCTCCTCCTCTTCCCCTCTCCATTGCCTGCAGTAATTCCAAGCCTGCAACTTGAATAAAGAGAATTATCTGGATTTGTAACCATGAGAGCTATACTGTGGCCTGTTGCCTGCCCTTAACTCTCCTTTCACAGCTGTACAATTGGCTATAGAAGAACGGCAGTTTGAAAGAGGAACCCAAGGAGTGCTTAAGGTCAATTACTCTCCTCTGTCATACAAATACCTGTCCTACTCAGCTCTGTACTAGTAACCATAATTCAAACAGCAAACAAAGGAAATTGACAATTCTAAGAGCTACACTGTGGCCTCTTGCATACCCTAAACTCTCACTTACTGCTGTACTAAACCCGCATGACTGAAATTAGCTCCAAAAGCTATAACCATGAAGTGGCTCACATTGATTTCCTTAGCCTTTTTGAGCATGTTGAGTGGCAACCTGCCAAATAGCTTAGGGGTCCTTTTACTAAGCCTCTGTAAAAAGTGGCTTACGGTAGTGTAGGTGCGGGTTTAGGCGTGCACAGAAATATTTTTTTGCGCACGAACAAAAAATTATTTTTTTTGCCGAAAATGGACATGTGGCAAAATCAAAATTGCCGCACATCCATTTTGGGTGTCTGACCTTACCGCCAGCCATAGACCTAGCAGTAAAGAATCTGCGCGGTAACAACCTATGTGCATCAGATGCCACTTGGCGTGCGTCCGCTACGCGGATCCAAAAATAAAAAATATTTTTCAGACGTGTGTAGTGGACGCATGTCAAAAGTGAAATTACTGCAAGAGGCACGTGATATTTAGGTGGTAAGTTCATTTTGGTGTACGTTGGGCGCGCGTAGAAGCTTACGCAGCTTAGTAAAAGGGGCCCTTAGTGACTAATCCTATCCCGGTAATCTATAATCCGTCTAGAAAACATTGTACTAAGAAACACCCTAACTGTAATGTCAGATACCTGCTAGAAAATGCCAATATATACCATCAGAACACTACTATGGTTTCAGACTAGAACCAAATGGCTAACATTTGATGACCTAAAAAAAACTCATTACCTTTTGAACCTACCCAAACAAGTCTCCCCTTTGGAATACAAGTCCCAACTCACTCCTGTCTCCGCCATTTACTACTACTACTACTTATCATTTCTATAGCGCTACTAGACATACGCAGCGCTGTACACTTGAACATGAAGGGACAGTCCCTGCTCGACAGAGCTTACAATCTAATTAGGACAAACAGGACAAAGAAGAGATAAGGGAATATTAAAGTGAGGATGATAAAATAAGGGTTCTGAACAAGTGAATAAGGGATAGAAGTTAAAAGCAGCATCAAAAAGGTGGGCTTTTAGCTTAGATTTGAAGTTGGCCAGAGATGGAGCTTGACGTACCGGCTCAGGAAGTCTATTCCAGGAATATGGTGCAGCAAGATAAAAGGAACAAAGTCTGGAGTTAGCGGTGGAGGAGAAGGGTGCAGATAAGAGAGATTTACCCAGTGAACGGAGTTCCTGGGGAGGAATGTAGGGAGAGATGAGAATGGAGAGGTACTGAGGAGCTGCAGAGTGTCATATAGGTCAATAAGAGGAGTTTGAACTGTGTGCAGAAATGGATAGGAAGCCAGTGAAGTGACTTGAGAAGAGGGTAATATGAGCATAACGACACTGGCGGAATATTAGTCGTGCAGCAGAATTTTGAACAGATTGAAGAGGAGAGAGATGGCTAAGTGGGAGACCTGTGAGAAGCAAGATGCAATAGTCTAAGCCATTTATATCAATGGGGAACAAAGCTCTTTTACTCAAGGATCTGCTAGAATCTTCAGATCTGGGCTTTCTGTTTATCTCAGAAACATGGTTCAGAGAAGCTTGAAGTCTGATATTGCCTCACATCTATCCCACCCAGTTATATTCTTCACTCTTCAACACAGGGTAAAAAAGGAGGTGGACTTGCTCTTACATTTAAGAGTTTCTTCTATGTTTCTTTAGTTAGTTCTGGGTTTTTCCCTGAACTGGAATATATGTTGTATGAATTCTGTGATGGCTACAAATAGACCTTCTATTTCAACTGCACAACTTGGCCGTAAAACTTATCTGGTAATGTGCTGATTATTAGTGGATAGCTGGTTATATCAAGTGATATAACTGGTTAGCTGCTAACCCTCAGATTCTATATAGTGTGACTCGAGTTGTGCATGCAAATCTGGTCATATTCTGCAGCTGCACATGCAGCTTAATTAGCTTAACAAGTTAATCAGCATCGACAATTGAACTTAACAAGCAATTAACACTAATTGGCTTTAATTAGAATTTATACACACAAATATCTAAGCATATTCTATAAAGTGATGAACATAAATTCTAAGATGCTGATCTGAAAAGGTGGAGTGGTCATGGATGGGTCGTGGACATTCATAGAATTTTCATGCACTGTTATAGAATATGCCCATTCCATGAGTAATTTAGGCAGCGGCATTTATACCAGGTTTTCATTGACGTAAATGGCCTTGACTAAATATAGCCCCAGAAAATGGGTGTTTGGGCATATTCTATAAGCATGCCTAGATTTAGGCATATTTTATAAAACGTCTAAATTTAGGTGCTGTTTATAGAATAAGCCTCAGCATATTTTTTTCAGTGCCAATTTTTTAGGTGTGATATATAGAATCTAGCCCTAAGCACTGACCAGGAATATTCAGCTGGAGATAACCAGCTATCTTCCATTGAATATTCATGGATAGCCAGTTAAGTGCTATTCAACCAGCCAGGAACCATTCTTGGCCAGTTAAGTAGTGCTGAATATCGGGGAGTCAGTTTACAGAATAGGGCTGTAAGTCAGTTCCACGTACAAATACTAATTAGGGCCAATTAGTGCATGTTAATGCCAATTATTGGTAATTATCTCCAATTAAGTGCCAGTTTAGCAACTAACTGTGTTATTCATGTATGTGACTCTATTGTATAACTGGGCGAGCATTTACTTGTCCAATGTTAGGTGCCATTTATAGAATTTGGGGGTTATTGTTGACAAATGCAAACTAATGCCCATAGAGTAAAACAATCCCAACTAGAGGTCTAAAATGCTGGGTTCTGAGTTAGTAGACCCCCTTCCACCCCCCCCAAAGAAATAAATTGGGAGTCATTGTGGACATTATGTTGAAAATTTCAGGCCAGTTTGCCACACATGCTAAAAACACTAAGTTGAATGTTAAAGATTATTTGGAAATGAATGGCGAACAAAACTAAGAATGCCATTATGTCTCTCTTTATCTGCCTGGTGCAACTGTACCTTGAGTAATGTGTGCAGAGCTGGCTGCCCCATCTCAAGAAGTATACAGTGGAACTAGGAAAGGTTTAGAGAAGAAAAACAAAAAATGAAAAAGGGGATGGAACGCCTTTCTTATGAAGAAAGGCTAAACAGGTTAGAGCTCTTCAGCTCAGTGAAAAGACAACTGATTGATGATATAGTAGAAGTTTATAAAATGATTACATAAGGAATGGTTGTTTAGACTTCTGTCTCCTTGTATCATCTATTTGACTTCCCTATAATGTTCTTTTGTCTCATGCATACACTCTGCTTTTGCCACACTTTGAATGTAAACGGCACTGAACCCTCTGCACTGAACCCTGGAAAGGGGATATTAGCGGTATACAAGAAAAGATTTGATTTGATACATTTCAAACAACCAAAAAACAAGAGGGTACTCCTTGAGACTAATGATCAGCAGACTGAAAACAAATCACAGAAAAATTATTTTATACAGTGCAATTTCGCTACGGATTCTGTTGCCAGAGGATGTGGTCAATTTAACTAACACTCACTAACCAAAGGAAAACCAACACTTCCACAAGACACAGCAGAGGAACACAGGAATGGGAGTAACCAAAACTTTATTTACAATTGTACACATGTAGAAACACAGATAGGGTTCAAAAGAGGTTTGGACACGTTCCTGGAGGAATATTCCATAAAAATATATTAGCTCAGTAGACTTTGGAGAACTATTGTTCATCCCTGGGACCTGCTGGGTTCTTATAACCCAGACTGGCCACTGTCACCGAATGGATGCTGGGCTTGATGGACCTTGGTCTGGCTCAGCATGGCTTTTCTGATATCCTTATATTCAGATATATAATTTATGTTATGTTCAGAAAACAGTGTCTTCCATGCTTAGAGCATCAAGGGCTTACACAAGGATAATTGCAACCATATTTTTCTAAATCAATCTTGAGAGTCATAACAGCAAACTCCCTCAGGAAAATAACAAAGTGTTTCTTTTTTGCTATATTTATCATTGACTGGGAATCATGGTTACCATCTCTGAACCATATGATATATAACATGAGAATTATCTTGAATACCACCCCCTACCATCTATTCAATATTATGTAGGATTAGCACTGGAAGATGAAGGATAAAAGACAGCAGAAACATGTAAGACTTTTAATTAAATTGAACCACAATCATAAACACTCTTATATTGGTCAGCTTGTATCTGTGCTCTTGCAATAGAGAAAAATGCAATTACACTGAATGCTGGCACTGTGGGGGAAATTCTATATGGATCCACCTAGTTTTAGCTGACACAAAGCAACATAAGGCAGCATCCTAGTCATTTACATTAGTAAGTGATCATTTATGTGCATGAATGACCTCTTATAGAATCCTGACTAGTAGAAAAGTATGTGCCGTGACTTGATGGCATGTACTTTACCGGTGGACGTTTGCATGGAGTTTGCATAGGGCATGGGCAGAACATGCACAAATGCATATAAGGGCAATTCTATTAACTGGACTCCTGTATTTACATGCCTGTTGCATATGCAAAATTATAGAATAATAGTACTTAGGGACATAAGTGTGCACTTACCCACAAAAATACTAGCAAGGCATCTAAGCAGAGAGCCATTTAAAGAATAGCACTCCACACGGATTTTTTTTTGGCTCCATTTTTTGAGCGGCATTTACCAAAACTTATAGAATACTGTAAGTTACATGTATCCCAGCCATTTTTACCCAACTGCAGTACACCAACTCTACGACTGGTGGAACTATGCACAAGTAAATACAAGGCACATCATTACCTGGTTACACCAGTATTTCTATAATAGAGTCTGGTGCCCGGATGCTGTTATAGAGTAGGTTCTCACCGTGCAGAACTTGAGCATCTAAATTCAGATGCTCAGTTACAGAATTATACCTGTAAAGTATAATATTCTGGGGTCTGGCTAATATCTAGGTGTGGGTATTTAAGGGACATAGAAAGAGACTGTGGTTTCAATGTAAGTGCATTTTCTGCCTTATGCACTAATATTATATAAAGAAAACTAGGCACTTACTTTTCTTTACAGAATAGGCTTGAAATAGGTACTTGTTTACTCTCTTATCCTAGGCACCCTGTTACAGAATTAACATCTGAATGATTTACTTCATCCCATTTTTGCTTCCTTACTGTAACCTCAACACTTAGAACTTATTTATTTATTTTCAATGTTTATTTTTCTGCTCTACCTTCCAAATTCTAGGCTGATTTCAGAATACATACATAATTCATAAAAAAATTCATAAAAGAAAAACAATTACAAGCTAAAATAATACACAACTAATTGATAAGCAGGATCAACAAAGAGCTCATGTCTTCTGTAAATAACTATACAATAAAACCAAGGTCTGCACATTTAACTCAGTTATTCACCAATACACCATCAATTAAACAGGTATAGCCAGTTCAACAAATTAAGGGGTTCTTGTACAAAGACGTGCTAGCGTTTTTAGCATGCGCTAAACATTAGAGATGCCTGTATATTCCTATGGGCATCTTTAGTATTTAGCGTGCACTAATCATTAGCGCACACTAAAAATGCTAGCCCGCCTTTGTAAAAGGACCCTTCAGAGTTCCGTAGAGCTCTTAAAATTAAAAAAAAAATCTTCAATGCAACTTTAAATTCTTTAAACTTTCACAGACATCGAATGCTATTTGGCAAAGTATTCCAGAATAGCATCTCTTTTGTGTTGAAAATTGAAGGTATTCTATATAAGCCATGCAAAATGAAGGAACATCCAAAGTTTGTGAAAAAGAAGAGTGCAAAATGCATGAGGGTTGATAGAGATGAAGTGAAGAAGCCAAAACAGGGGAGACCACGTTATTCAAAATTTTAAATACCAACAGCTGCACTTTAATCAAACACAAGATTCAATAGGCAACCAATGAAGAGTCATAAATAATGGAGTAATACGTTTGAATTTGGACACTCCAACGATTACTCTTGCCATTATGTTTTGCTCTGTTCATGTAATAGTAACTATTTGTGGGGCCCTTTTAATAAGGTGCATTGGCACCTATCAGGCTTATTTTCAAAAGGGAAGGACACCCATCTTCTGACACAAATCGGGAGATGGGCGTCCTTCTCCCGAGGTCGCCCAAATCGGCATAATCGAAAGCCAATTTTTTTGCGTCCTCAACTTCTTCCCATCGCGGGGACAACCAAAGTTCACGGGGGCATGTTGGCAGTGTACCGAAGGTGGGACAGGGGCGTGGTTAAGAGATGGTTGTCCTCAGCCGATAATGGAAAAAAGAAGGGCGTCCCTCACGAGCATTTGGTCAACTTTACTAGGTCCCTTTTTTTCACAACCAAGCCTCGAAAAGGTGCCCAAACTGACCAGATGACCACTGGAGGGAATCGGGGATGACCTCCCCTTACTCCCCCAGTGGTCACCAACCCCCTCCCACCCTAAAAAAATATTTAAAAAATTTTTCCAGCCTCTATGCCAGCCTCAAATGTCATACCCAGCTCCATCTCAGCAGTATGCAGGTCCCTGGAGCAGTTTTTAATGGATGCAGTGCACTTCAGGCAGGTGGACCCAGTCCCATCCCCCCCACACACCTGTTACACTTGTGGTGGAAAATGTGAGCCCTCCAAAACCCACCCGAAACCCACTGTACCCACATGTAGGTGCCCCCCTTCATCCCTAAGGGTAGTGGTGTACAGTTGTGGGTACTGGGTTTTAGGGGAGGTTTGGGGGGCTCAGCACCCAAGGTAAAGGAGCTATGCACCTGGGAGCAATTTGTGAAGTCCACTGCAGTGCCCCCTAGGGTGCCTGGTTGGTGTCCTGGCATGTAAGGAAGATCAGTGCACTACGAATGCTGGCTCCTCCCATGACCAAATGCCGTGGATTTGGTTGTTTTTGAGATCGGTGTCCTCGGTTTCCATTATGGCCAAAAACCGGGGATGACCATCTCTAGATTTGGGCGTCCCCGACCGTATTATCGAAATGAAAGATGGACGTCCATCTTGTTTCGATAATACGGGTTTCCCCGCTCCTTCGCCGGAATGTCCTTAGAGATGGACACACTTAGAGATGGTCATCCCCGTTCGATTATGCCCCTCCACGCGCTTTCAATGTGTGTCAATTTGGAACTACCACTCGGCTACTCATGCACTGGGTGGTAATTCCATTTTTTTACACACATCCAATACGTAAAAGAGATCCTATGTTACAATGGGCCTTTTTTTATTAAAGCCCAGTGCAAGCTTAGCACATTCTAATGGTATTAACATGGGCTAAGTGCTAAGAAGCCCATTATATACCTACTAGTAAACAAAGGCCCGTTTCTGAGTGCAATGAAATGGGCGCTAGCAAGGGTTTCATGGCTGCATGGCTCGTCGCAGTTTTACCTGGTTCATGGCATGCACCGCTGTTGTTTCCATTGTAGCTCTGTGTGGGTGGCGGTTTTCGTGCCCCGCCCTCGAAGTCATCACGTTTTGACGCGAGGGCGGAGCAGAGCTACAGTGTGGAAATCTGGAGTTTGTGGCCTGAGTAGATCGTTGGAGGTGAGAATCAGCTCCGCCCACAACGTCATAACGTTTGACGCGAGGGCGGGGCCCAGAGACTGTGATTTTCGTGGCTTCAGAGCTTCGAACATACGAACCTTGGCTTCAGTGACGTCAGCAGACAATAGAACGTTGAGGGTGAGTTTTATATATATAGATGAGCTTCTTAGAATGTAGCATGTGCTAAGCTTCAGTAAAAAGGCCCTTATGTACTTGCCAAAAAGATTATACGCTATAATGTTTACTGATATTAGAAAGATTTTGGAAGACTTTAAAAAGGCACTCTGGGAACTGGAATAATTGCTTGAGTAGAAATCTCATACAAACTATGCAGCTCAGCCTGGTAAGATTTTTGCTCGTGTAGGGAGTCATAACAGGAGAAGAATGGGATCAATAAGATGAATTTGTACTACACTGAAATTGTCCATCTTTATTGGTGCCTTCTTTAAAAATATCATTTATTTTGCTTGAACTTCTAGTGACCTGTCTGTACTTCCACTGCTCATGCACTCTGTTAAGAAAATAAAGTAGAAGAGAAAAAAAATGGCCATGTTTAAAAATATTTTAGCCAAAAAAAAGGGAAGAAAAGAAAACAGCTCAGCATCAGACATGTCTATATTTTATTTTGTTTTAATTAACATTTCCAGTTCGTGTTATAGCGTAATGCACATCTTGTCTTACATTCACCTTCTGTATCATCATGATCAAAAGAGGGTGGCTTTTTATTGTGAGACATTAATGGCTATCCTGTCCCATATTTTTAATGTGAAAATTAAATATTTATAAATTCCAAGTCAATAATACGGCATAACTAGGACCTGCAAAAGCTACATACCATGTGGCCAATGTTCACTTCAATGAGGTAAAAGGTCAAAAGGGCAAATAATGAAAGCAGAAGAGTGGTTACAGAGCGCATCTGTTGCCATTATCATAAAGACAATTTTTTCCTGTGGTAGTTATTTTTCAAAGTAAAGCTGAGTTGTATTGACCTAAATCTTTCTTTGTCTGTATACTGTTCTACTTAGAATGCTACTTCATGTATTCATAAATATCATGAGGCTTTTGCCTTCAATAACATAAAAATATCTCATATAATATGTCTACAGAAGATCCTAAGGGAAGGCATACCTTGAAGTACTACATATTATGGTTGTTTACTTAGGGGCCAATTTTCAGCACAAGGCATAGTGTGGAAAGTAGCCAGCTATGTTTTAGTCACCTATCTCCAACTGATCTTCAGGCTATGTTTAGACAAGTAGAATTAATCCTAAAAAAAAACTGTGCCTAGGTGAGGAAGGCTAAGTTAGCTGTCGAGGACTGAAAATCAGTACTTGAGTGCTAATATTGTCTCCTCAGCTAAACCTCAGACCAGGACCACTGTGTTTTACTAGGTAACTAAATGTTGCCACTCAACATGTTAGGTCTTCAATGGGGCAGATCTTGCTGTACAACTCCTTTGAAGATCTATCTTTTAGATAATACTCAAATTTTAAATGGAAATGTTTGTTAGGAGCTCTCAGTTTTCCACATTTTTTCCTTGAGTGAACATATTTCATAAGATAAACTGTTACGAATTATTAGGAAAGAAAGGGGGAGTAAAACAGAGAATATCATAATGCCTCTACCATACCTTGAATACTGTGTGCAGTTCTGGAAACCACATCTCAAAAAAAGATACAGCTGAATTAGAAAAGCTACAGAGAAGGGTAACCAAAATGATTAAGTGATGGAATGACTCCTCTATGATCAAAGGCTAAAGAGATTAGGGCTCTTTGGCTTAGAGAAGAGACAATCCATGTCTAGTTTAATCTTTCCTAACATATGAGAACTAGGGGGCATGCAAGAAATTACTAAGTAGCACATTTAAAACAAATTGGAGAAATATTTCTTCACTCAATATATAATTAAACTATGGGATTCATTGCAGGAGTGTGTGGTAAAAGCTGTTAGAATAGCAGGGTTTAAAAAAGGTTTGGACACATTAGAATAGAAGAACATAGGAGTTGCCTTACTGGGTTAGACTAAGGGTCCATCTAGCCCAATATCCTGTTTCCATCAGTGACCTGTCCAGAACACAATTACATGGCAGAGTTCCAAAAAGTGACAAGATGCCAAGCTATGTAACCCCAGGAAGAAGCAATTGCTTTCCTCATGTCTACCTTAATAACTGTTTATGGATGTTTCCTCCAGGAATTTGTCCAAACCTTTTAAAACTTTTTTTAAACCCAGCTACATTAATGGATTTTACCATTAGCTCTGACAGCAAGTTCCAGAGCTGAACTATATGTTGAGTGAAAATGTATTTTCTCCTATTTGTTTTAAAAATGTGCTACTATGCAACTTCAATGAATATCTCCTAGTCTTATGATAAGTTGGATCTGCTCTGGAGTGGAGGAGGAATGGAGGATGCATTGAGTTCCTGGAAGAAAAGTCCATAAACCATTATTTAGGTGTGCATGGAGAAAATCCACTGCTTATTCCTGGGATAAGCAGCATGGAATATATTTACTCTTTGGGATCCTGCGGGTTGTTGTGAGTTGGATTGGCTACTGTTGAAAGCAGGATACTTGGCTTGACTCATCTTCACTATCCCAGTACAGCAATACTTATGGACTTAGGGATTGATATTCAAAGCCAGTTAACCAAGAGAGCCTTTTGCATGGTTAACTGGCACTGAATAGGTCCTGAGGGAATAATATGTGGCTCTGCTCTAACAAATTAAAATTTAATGTTTCAAAAACACTCCCTTTTTTTCTCCCTTTTTGGACTATCTACCTTATCTCTCTCTCTTTCACTTAGTGGTTTACCAATCCCTTTTAAGGACAGCATAAAGATTCTTGGTGTGGTGGTTGATAATACGCTTCCTTTCGCTCCCCACATTGCCACTGTTGTTCACAAGTCTTTCTTTACCCTGAGGCGGATCAGTGCCGCTTCCACATTTTTTGATGTCCATCTCTGTGTTTACTAGTTCATGCTTAGTTATCTTGATTATTGCAATTATTCTTTTTCATGGTCTCCTTCTCTATCAAATACATCAAAAATGGGTTTTTTTTAATTTCTGCTGAAGATATAGAGCTTCTTTACTTTTTAGATACTTATTCTCCTGAAAATATGGCTTTGAGTTCATCTAGACTTGATTTGATTGCCCTATGATTATCTGAGAACAGTCTTAAACTTAATCCTTCTAAATCTGAATTTGTGGTTTTCTCTGGGAATATTTCTCTTTCTTTACCTATTTCTCCTTCCATTGGTGGTGTTTCTTTACCACAATCTAATTCTGTAATGGTATTAGGTTTTACCATTGATAAATCACTGAAATTTGATATGTAAATTACATTTCTCGTGTAGTTAAGAAATGCGTCTTTACATTGAAACAATGTGGAGAGGCATTTTTAATATAACATCCTGAAAATTTCCTAGACATTTGGAGATAAACGTTTCCACCAGTCCAAAATACTCTATGGAAAATGTGCAATGGCGGTACTGGTCTCCGCATCCCAAAAACGTCTGCATCAATGGCAGCACGTTCCCTCTACATGTAAAACGTGCATATATACTTCTGCACATGGAGGAATGTTGCTCAGTGGCAAGAGACATGAGAACCAAATTACAGTATTTCTGAGACAGATCCTCTGGTTCTCCTGTGGCAGACACATCTTCGAGCACCACCACCACGTGCATTCACACAGTGTCTCCGTGAGGGCATGGAGAACAATCAGAGCCACCCTGGGAAGATGAGTGTGCAGCATTGTTCCCCAGGATCACAGCATCACTCATGTGTAAGCAACATACATAGGCAGGATCAGAAGCACTGAGGTCCCTTTGTTGTCGCAATATATGGGATACCGGTGTCGGAAATGGTATTTCAAGTGGACGAGTCGGAGAAACTTACTGACTTCACGGTAAATCTGGAGGAAGTAATGGGGCAGTTCAGCAAACTGAAGAGTAGCAAATCTCCTGGACCAGATGGTATTCATCCTAGAGTAGTGACAGAACTGAAAAATGATCTTGCGGAGCTACTATTAGTGATATGCAATTTATCCTTAAAATCGAACATAGTACCGGAAGATTGGAGGGTGGCCAATTAATGCTGATTTTTAAAAAAGGTTCCAGGGGAGATCCTGGAAATTGAGTGAGTCTGACGTCGGCGCTGGGGAAAATGGTAAAGGCTATTATCAAAAACAAAATTACAGAGCACATCCAAGGACATGGATTACTGAGACCAAGTCAGCACAACTTTTGCCTGACCAATTTACTGCAATTCTTTGAAGGAGTAAACAAACATGTGGACAAAGGGGAGCCGGTTAATATTGTGTATCTGGATTTTCAAAAGGCGTTTGACAAGATACCTCATGAAAGGCTACAGAGGAAATTGGAGGGTCACGGATAGGAGGAAATGTCCTATTGTGGATTAAAAACTGGTTGAAGGTTAGGAAACAGAGCGTGGATTTAAATGGGCAGTATTCACAATGGAGAAGGGTAGTTAGTGGGGTTCCTCAGGAGTCTGTGCTATGACCACTGCTTTTTAATATATTTATAAATGATTTAGAGATGGGAGTAACTAGCGAGGTAATTAAATTTGCTGATGACACAAAGTTATTCAAAGTCGTTAACTCGCGACAGGATTGTGGAAAAATTACAGAAGGACCTTATGAGACTGGGAGACTGGGTGGCTAAATGGCAGATGACATTTAATGTGAGCAAGTGCAAGGTGATGCATGTGGGGAAAAAAGAACCCGAATTATAGCTATGTCATGCAAGGTTCCACGTTAGGAGTTACGGACCAAGAAAGGGATCTGGGTGTTGTCGTCGATAATACACTGAAACTTTCTACTCAGTGTGCTGCTGCGGCTAGGAAAGCGAATAGAATGTTGGGTATTATTAGGAAAGGTATGGAAAACAGGTGTGAGGATGTTATAATGCCGTTGTATTGCTCCATGGTGCGACCGCACCTTGAGTATTGTGATCAATTCTGGTCACCGCATCTCAAGAAAGATATAGTAGAATTGGAAAAGGTGCAGCGAAGGGCGACTAAAATGATAGCGGGGATGGGACGACTTCCCTATGAAGAAAGACTAAGGAGGCTAGGGCTATTCAGCTTGGAGAAGAGACGGCTGAGGGGAGACATGATAGAGGTATATAAAATAATGAGTGGAGTGGAACAGGTGGATGTGAAGCGTCTGTTCACGCTTTCCAAAAATACTAGGACTAGGGGGCATGCGATGAAACTACAGTGTAGTAAATTTAAAACAAATCAGAGAAAATGTTTCTTCACCCAACGTATAATTAAACTCTGGAATTCATTGCCGGAGAATGTGGTGAAGGCGGTTAGCTTGGCAAAGTTTAAAAAGGGGTTAGACGGTTTCCTAAAGGACAAGTCCATAAACCACTACTAAATGGACTTAGGAAAAATCCACAATTCCAGGAATAACATGTTGTGATAAGGAAGAGGCTGTCCTACCCTGGTCAGGCCCCTAGAGGGCGCTGTTCCCCTAAAATGTCCAGGGAGAAGGGCTGGTGAGTTGCTGAAGGGAGCCAGAAAGGGGAGGTATAGCTGGAGGTCGCTAGGACCGGGGAGAGTCCTGGAGGTGGAAACAGGTGCAGCCGGTTATGGGCTGGGTCCTGTTTGCCATTAAACACTTAATACCCCACCTGAGGGGGAGAAGGAAAGAGAGCTAGCAGTGGGAAGAAGAGAGCTGGTAGCTGAGGCAGGAGGTCCCCAGGGGAAGTACTGGCGGAGCCCTTTGGGACTAGAGGCTTGGGAGTGGCTGTAGGGGATGGAGGAGGCCACAAACCCCTTCCCAGGAGGAAGGGGGGGACACACAGGGAGGTGCAGCACAAGTGAGGGGGCCAGGAGAGTAAACAGGCCACACTTGGATGTTGTTTTGTGTGATTGCAGGCTGCACCCCATCGGACGGCCAGGAAGGATGGAGGCCTGGGAAGCCGGAGAAAAGTTCAAGCCGGAGAGGAGAAGGCCAGAGCACTCACCAGAGTCAACTACCACTGGAGAGGATCTATTAAAGCTTGACATTAAGAACCAGGTTTTGGGACTTGCAGGGGGACGGTCAAAAGGGACCTACTGCAGGGGCCCCAGCCTGGGGGAGCATGGTAGCGGCGGGCACCCTAGTGAGAGGGAAGGGCCCGGGCCATGTGGGGTGCTAAGAGAAGAGTCGTCAGGTGACCCCTTTCTCGGAGGGATCGTGGTGAGGTCGGATGCCCCAGGCGGTAGGAGGTGGCTGCAGTTAAAGGGTCAGACAGGACCTGCTGCGGTTAGGCACCTCAGGTCCCCGGGAACGGGGGGGAAGGGCCGAGCCATGTGAGGTGCTAAGAGAAAGATAAGGGACCTAGGCGAGCTAGGTGACCCCTCCCTCAGAGGGAGCATGGTATTGCCGGGCGCCCAGGAGGTAGGAGGGGGCTGCAGGAGAAGAGGGTCAGGTAGCACCCGCTGCAGTGAGAGCCCCTCAAGGCCTAATGAAGGGGAAGGGCCCGGGCCATGTGATGTGCTAAGAGGGGGATGAGGAGCCTAGATGGGGGGTTGGTGAGACCCAGGGATAGAATAGGGATGAGCCTAGAAAAGAGTTGCCCTCCAGGAGGGATTGCTGCTCCTCAGTGGAAAGAGTTGCTGAGGTTGAGCAGCAATTATCTTAAGGGTGGGGGTATGTGATAAGGAAGAGGCTGTCCTACCCTGGTCAGGCCCCTAGAGGGCGCTGTTCCCCTAAAATGTCCAGGGAGAAGGGCTGGTGAGTTGCT
Organism: Microcaecilia unicolor; assembly: GCF_901765095.1. Taxonomy (NCBI): domain Eukaryota; kingdom Metazoa; phylum Chordata; class Amphibia; order Gymnophiona; family Siphonopidae; genus Microcaecilia; species Microcaecilia unicolor. Next base: position 65,995,593 of record NC_044035.1, on the reverse strand, counting down.
GAAGGGAGCCAGAAAGGGGAGGTATAGCTGGAGGTCGCTAGGACCGGGGAGAGTCCTGGAGGTGGAAACAGGTGCAGCCGGTTATGGGCTGGGTCCTGTTTGCCATTAAACACTTAATACCCCACCTGAGGGGGAGAAGGAAAGAGAGCTAGCAGTGGGAAGAAGAGAGCTGGTAGCTGAGGCAGGAGGTCCCCAGGGGAAGTACTGGCGGAGCCCTTTGGGACTGGAGGAGAACTGTGTGCAAGGCAAGGAAGCTGGCTGGGGTAAGAAGGCCCTAGAGTGCCAGGAAGCTGGCTGGGGTAAGAAGGCCCTAGAGTGCCAGGATAAGAACTATGTGTTCAAAGAGGTACTGTGTGTCCCAGATGCCAAGGCTGTGTTTAGAACAGTGAAGAGGTACTGTGTGTCCCAGAGTTAATATTGAGAAGAGACTGGGTGTCTAAAGCTGTGTGCTACAAGGAGGGACTGGGTGTCCGGGACTGAGCTAGTACTGAGCCAGTGGGAAAGGGCTCAGGGGGAAGAAATTGAGGGACATTGAACTGTGCAAGAAGAAATGTTTAAACTGGAAGATTGCACTGAGAGGAAGAAATGAAATGGTTAAGCTGGAAGAACTGTTTAAGCTTGTGAAAGTGTTTTAAGCTAAGAGAGGTGTGCCCCATAGGCTGGAATAAAGATTTGTATGGAAGAAATCCTGTTGATGAGACCTGACTCTGTTTGCTTGTTTTGAGAATCAGGTCACCCCGAGTAGAAAGGGGAAAGAGCATAATTTGCATAAAATCTGCATATTGTGAACCAGCTCACCCTGAGTGAGAGAGGGACCTGGGATCCTGAGGTGGGAGCTTCATCATCTTCACAGTAGCCTTCTCATCCTCTTCACAATGTGTAGAATGTTTGTATGTTTGGGAAGCTTGCCAGGTGCCCTTGGCCTGGATTGGCCGCTGTCATGGACAGGATGCTGGGCTCGATGGACCCTTGGTCTTTTCCCAGTGTGGCATTACTTATGTACTTTTTCATAATAAAGAAAAAAAAACATTGCTGAAATTAGAATATACAGAATATGTAATGGCAAATAATTATGGGGCCCCCTTCACTAAGCATTCAATGATAAAATGAGGGGCTGCACATATTTGGATCCCTCTCCCCATCTTGGCCCACGTTTACATAGTGATGGGCACATTGGCAGCAGCTCACTAGGGGCCCCTTTTACAAAGGTGCACTAGCATTTTTAGTGTGCACTAAAAATGAGCTCTTGCTAGCTGTGTAGATGCCCATAGGAATATTATGGGTGTCTACATGGTTAACATGTGCTAAAAACGTTAGTGTACCTTTTTAAAAGACCCCCTAAAGTAAATAAAGATGCCCAGGCTTCGTTCCTTTTCTCTCGTGGCACCTTATGCCTGGAATAGACTTCCTGAACCTATATGTCTAGCTCCATCTCTACCTGTTTTCAAATCTATGCTAAAAACCCACCTTTTCACTGCTGCTTTTAGCTCCTAGCCACTACTCAGTTGCCCTCCCCTTGTCTCTTCCTTCCTTTTCACCCAGTATTTCCCTCACAGTAACTGTCTTGTCTGTCTGTATTATTTAGATTGTAAGCTCTTTTGAGCAGGGACTGTCTCTTTGTATCAGGTGTTCAGCGCAGCGTGCGTCTGGTAGCGCTATACAAATGCTAATAATAATAAAGGCACACTTACTTTACCCCACTGCCCGTTCGCACCTCCTAGCAATAGTGCACATGCTCCACAGAAAGGCCATTCTGTTCCCTTGGCCACCTTAGCTCACACAGCACCTGTGCCTGTGTAATGCTTACCCACCCCTCAGCCCCACCCCCATCCTCCTGTTGCTATCTATCACAGCCTATATGAGGAGCATTGCACAACATATTGTCAAAAATAATAATGTGTGTGATGCCAAGAAGGCCCATCACCTGAACCCTGTCCCACCAAGACTCCCTGTGTTATAGCTGCACAGGTTACAACTGATACAAAATTCAGTTTTTCAATTATTGTATCAGTTTTTTATTAATGCTTTAGCATTACCTGCTTTTCTTTTTGATTGTTTAATTCTTTATTCTCTAATCTTTCTTCTTCTCAACAACTACTATTGTTGATTCCTTCCTATTGAGAAGTTTGCTTTGAAGCTACCCGTTTGAGTGCTTTTTCAGTCACTGCTCCTACATTTTGGAATTCATTACCATCATACATTAGAAGAGAATCTACTTTTGTTAAGTTTAAGGCTCATTAAAAATCATAATTCTTTTTGAAGCAGTCTTTAGATATGTGTTAAATTAATTGGCTGCTGCTTTATGGTTGTGATGGACAAGTGATAGACTCAGTTATCCCTTTTTCTTTTTGTTGGTCTGGTGTTTCCCTTTCTTTTGTTGCTTTTATAAGTTATTAATATATTATAATTTTAGATTGTTTAATTAAATATTTCAGTGTATTGTAACCCTTATGGACTAGATTCTATTATGACGCCTACAAATTGGCACTGAAATGAAATATGCCTAGGTGTAGTCTATAAAATACACCTAAATTTAGGTGTATTTTATAGAGTAATCCTAAATTTCTACACGGTTTATAGAATGCACTAAGGACCTGTCTGCAAGACTAAATTTAGTCACCGCCAAGTAAAACTTGGTATAAATGCTGATGCCTAAATTACTAGTGAACCAAGTGCATTCTATAACCATGCGCATTTTAGAAATGCTCATGACCCGCCCATTCCATGCCCCAGCCATGCCCCCTTTTCAACTATTTGACTTAAAATTTATGCTCATCATGTTATAGAATACACTTAGACAGTTCTGCATGTAAATTCTAATTAATGACAATTAGTGCCAATAATTGATTGTTAAGTGGCAATTATTGGCACTGATTGGCTTGTTAACTAATTAAGTTGCAGGTGCAAATACAGAATATGACTGGATTGCATGCGCAACTTAAGTTGCCCTACATAGAATCCCAGGATATGCGTCTATTTTTTACTTTATTACATTACATAATAACATTTATATCCCCCACATACCACTTCTAGTTCACTGTGGCTTACATAAGCAAGAAGCTAGGCATACTCAGGATAAAATGTACAACATAACATTCTAACATCTATTAAAAGTACCACATTCCTAAGTATTTTTTAAATAGGTAAGTCTTTATCATTTTGCAAAACTTTCCATAATCTAGCTGTGTCCCAATTTTACATGGAAGATCATTCCAATAGTTAGCTGCCTGATACGCAAATGTTGCAGAAAAATAGCTTTTTATAAACTATCATCCTGGGATTAGGATAGTACAAAATCAGGAAATCTCTCAAAGCAGGATTAGAGTTCCTAACTGATATACAAATCAACAGTAACATGCTGCTAGAAGCAAGACCTTGTACTATCAGAAAGACTAGGGAACATATGTTAAAAATCATGAGTGAATGAATTGGCAACCAATGCAGACATCTCAAAAGAGGTGTTGCTCTCAGTAGCGTAGGAAGGGCGGGGCGGTGGGGGCGGTCCGCCCCGGGTGCATGCTGCTGGAGGGTGCAGAGAGCCTGTCAGCTCCACTGGTTCCCTGCTCCCTCTGCCCCGGAACAGGTTACTCCTAATGTGGTTCTCCCATTTTCTCCCCTCAATGTATGTTTTCTAGTTTAATAATTTGTCAACTGCATAGATTTTTTGACAATTTGTGGTTTATTAAATAAAACTGAACCTTGAACCACTTACCAGGATGGTACCACTGAAGATCCCCTCGAACCAAAAAGCTGAAATCAGCTATTGTGAGGATGGTCCGGAAGCAAAGAGGGGCATAATCGAACGGGGCGCCCAAGTTTTCCTGGGACCATCCTTGCAGGATGGCTCCGTGAAGGGGCGGGGAAACCCGTATTATCGAAACAAGATGGGTGTCCATCTTTCGCTTCGATAATACGGTCGGGGACGCCCAAATCTCAACATTTAGAGATGGTCATCCTTAGGTCGTCTTTAGAGATGGCCGTCCCTGGTTTTCGCCGATAATGGAAACCGAGGACGCCCATCTCAGAAACGACCAAATCCAAGCCATTTGGTCATGGGAGGAGCCAGCATTCGTAGTGCACTGGTCCCTCTCATATGCCACGACATCAACCGGGCACCCTAGGGGGCACTGCAGTGGACTTCATAAATAGCTCCCAGGTGCATAGCTCCCTTACCTTTTGTGCTGAGCCCCCCCCCCCAAAAAAAACCGACTCCCCACAACTGTACACCACTACCATAGCCCTAAGGGGTGAAGGGGGGCACCTACATATGGGTACAGTGGGTTTCTGGTGAGTTTTGAAGGGCTCACATTTACCACCACAAGTATAACAGGTAGGGAGGGGGGATGGGCCTGGGTCCACCTGCCTGAAGTGCACTGCACCCACTAAAACTGCTCCAGGGACCTGCATACTGCTATGATGGAGCTGGGTATGACATTTGAGGCTGGCATAGAGGCTGGCAAAAATTGTTTTTTTAAGTTTAAAGCATTTTGCAGTAAGTGTTTTTCCATGTTCTAAGCACGTATTAGGGCTCAACTCCCCCCCCCCCCTCCCCTTTAGTAAAAAGGCTCCTGCGTTAACTATCCATATTGGACTGCATAAATAGCAGTCCTGTCTTTGGCCTATAGTGGTACTTATATGATTAAGTGTCGGCTCGTCGCACATACCTGTATATTCAGCATGTGGCTGAATATTACCACCTTATGTACTTTTGTAGTTTTCAATAAATGTTTATATTTAGTAGTAATATTTCTGGAACATAGGAAACCTAAATACTGGACTTTAATGGATCAAAATATAATCATGTTTGGACTCGCTAATATTGAAAATATTATTCTCATTTTTTCTGCACTTCCAATAGAGACACAATAGTGTAACTTCTCAGAAATGAAACCCAGTAACTATCAGCTTTTTCACATGTCAACAGAATTCCTTGTACAGAACAGAGACTGATGGAAACATTATACACGTTTTTATGCATGGCTCTACTGTTTGCAAATAAAGATTAAAACAGAACAATCTGAGTAAATTAAATCCCACTTCACTGAACACGCAAGAACTTTGGAATTCTTGAAAACGAAGAAAACATACTAGTGATAGAAAACATCCCCTTAGTATATTGTATGTAATATCACTTCCAGACAAGAACTATTATGAAGAATCTTCACGTACCATAAAAATAAAAACAAATCTCATCAATTTTTATTACAACTAATCATAGCATGTCAATGAAAATGAAAATAAATTCATGACCTGTCACCACACAATAATCCTACATGTTCTCTACTGCTGTCCAGGAAAATACCGCAAAACTATAATACTTAAATAAATGGCTTTTCAATGCAGGGAAATGACAGGAATTCAGAATAAATGTCAGAACGTAAAGTATCATCTCATGCATGATATTGGTCTTCTAAAGTTAAAGTATTGGAAGAATAAATCTACTCACCATCTCAAAAGTCCCATGTGTACAAGCAAAAGTATAAATATTGTCTATAGAGTGCAATTTGTTATGTTTCAATGATAAAATCTTACATGGTGAAGAACAAAGATCATAGGGGCCCTTTTTACTAAGTCACGTAAGCGAATATGCGTGCCCAACGCATGTCAAAATGGAGTTACCGCATGGCTACTGCGTGGCTGTTGTGGTAATTTCAATTTTGCCACACCTCCGATACATGCTGCCGAAAATAATTTCATACGCGCATATCGGACGTGCGCCAAGTGGCATTTGGCGCACGTAGGTCATTACCACCCAGTTACTGCGTGAGACTTTACCACTAGATCAATGGTTGGCGGTAAGGTCGCAAACCCAAAATGGACACGCGGCAATTTTGATTTTGCCTCATGTCCATTTTCGGCGAAAATTTTTAAAAGGCCTTTTTTACAAGCGTGCTGAAAAATGGATTGGCACGCACCCAAATCCTGTGCATACACTACCGCAAGCCATTTTTCAGAGCACCTTAGTAAAAGGACCCCATAGTCTCCAATATTGTTTCTTGTATGGAATGCCAACATTTTCCTTTCTAACATGTGTAGGTCAAAGTGTCAGTGGTGCCATGAAGGAAACTGACTCCTTGCTAGCAAAGAATCAGGGCACAACTATGATTATATAAGTGGAAGTAATGTGGATGGAGTAGGCATTATGGCACAGAAGGCTCTTCATTGAGCCAGGGTATAAAGTGTTTGGGATACGCTTCTTAAGTTCAGGGATGGACCTAAAAAGGTCCATCTCAAAGCCAAGAGGTGTGTGAGGAGCTGGGAAGGTGCTTTTTTGATCTGGGAGATGAGGACCTGGGTAAGCTGGATCTGTTCTAGGGTGGAGTGGGGACTCGAGGCTGCAAAACTAGATCTTTTAGTTCAGGACAGTTGCCATTTTAAAAACATCATCAAATAGTCTTTTTTGACTTTTCACATAGGTGCTGATTTTTAGGTACCATATATGGAATCTGGTCCACTATGTGTAGGGGTTCTGGGAGCATAGTTAGGGAAGAGTTGTATTGTAGTCGCATACATGCATAGAAGCCAATGCTATACCTGCCACTACAAGTTAGACCCCTAAACGCATCACATTGAGTGCTAATTCTATAACAGCATCTGGGCACCAAAATTCTGTTATAGAATTCTAGTGGAAGTTGGCATCTATGCACCTACACTTAGGCACACCCACTTATGCCTTGTCAATAGCACATGTAAATGTACTTAGCGGGAGATTCTATGTATGGCACCTAAACAATCGGCAGGGAAATCAGTGCTGACTAAACGTTTTGTACAAGCAACGCCTAGATTTAGGCATGGTATATAGAATACACTTAGTTGATATCTCAGCACTCAAAACTATAAATCTTCATTTATACCAACAAAAATGTGGCATAAATCCTGGCACAAAGATTTAGGCGCACTGGGCCATATTCTATAACGACACGCATACATTTCAGAATGCCCACGAAACACCCATTTCCCTGCCTATAACTATGCCCCTTTTTGCATGCACACGTTAGAAGTTAGGCATACTGCATTACAGAATGTGCTTAATGAGTTGTGCGTGTAAATTCTAATTATTGTCAATTAGTGCTCATTATTGCTTTTTAAGTGCTGTTATCAACGCTGATTAGCTTGTTAAGCCAATTAAGTTGAGTGCATTGTTATAGAATTTGCTTGGATTTTGGCACAGATCTCTAGGTGCATTATATAGAAACCGGGGGTTAACGTGTAACTCACAAAATTCTGTAAATGTTGATCCTGCCTATGCTCCTCCCCTTGCATTTATGTGCTAAGGGCTCCTGATACTAAGCTGCGGTAAACACTAGTATGTGCTTACCACAGGACATGCTGAGGCATCCTGCAGCAATTTTGCAGTGTGTGTGCACAAACCACGCTCTAAAAAAGTAATTATAATTTTTCAGCAGAGGGGGCATGTCTGGGCTGGAGAGTGCGTATTTCTGTGCTAATCAGATAGTGAAGGTATGACATATGGCTACGAGAGGAGCATTGCACAACATCTTAAAAAATTATAATGTATGTTACGCCACTTGAACCCTGTCTCTACTAACTGTTGTTTTGTAGAAGATTTGACACACACAGGGACCTTGAAGCACTCAGGCACCAGTACCGTAAGATATGGTGTGAAGATCCAGGCCTCATCTGGCGCTTGAGGGAGTGCCTCAGGGCCCGATGTAAGTACTACTGATATTGTACCCTTAAAACAGCTCTATCCTGGATCAAGGCCTGAATGCAGCTACCCTCATTACAGTGTCCCCCCAGCCCCCATATCCACTAGAATGTACTGCAGCTAAACCCAAACCTATGAGATGGGGTGGAAAGGAAGGGGGAAGGGATGTTGGACAGCACCTTTCTATGACAAAAGGAAAAGTAACCAGATTGTCACACACAACTACCAAGCATATTACAGCAGCTATGGCATGGTAAATAAAACTGTACCCAGAAAGACTCACAGTGGGAATTAAACCCACAGTCCTCACACAAACAGCTGCAATACAAAGCACAGTGACAAACTGGGAGTGAAACAATGAAAGACAGAAGACAAGCAGGTAGGGGGTTTGAATGGGAGGTGTGGGGGTTTGGGGACAGTGAGGGTTTGGTGGGGAAAGGGGGCAAGGTACAGAGCAAGGGATGGGTGTGGCTGGGGGACTGGTAGATGTGGGCAAGAACTTGGAGGTGAGACACAGAGGAGGCAAGGCGGCAGGAAACGTGAGGGTCAAATGGTTCAGACAGGGGCAAACAAACAAAGGTAGCAGACCAATCAGCAACTCTCCACTCTTTTTCAGAAACCAACAATTCCACCTCTCCACTCTCCAAGTCAGCAAAATCACAAATGCATCCAAAGACAAGTTTGGTCTTGAGCTAGTCGCTGTAAAAGCAGGTCTAATTTATGACATTTTTCTTTCCGGCACAAGGAAATTGTTTTCCTATCCGTTATGGCAATATATATACATCATGTAATAACACCCACAACATGCCCACAAAATGCCCACTCTCAAAACTTTTTTCCAGTGAATATTGGTCTTAAACATCCATCTGCCTCTCGTGCCACTTTATGCACATTCTTTTCTTTTGAAAATGAGCCCCTTAGCACACATTAATTAGCATGTGTTAAGTGACATGCAGCCCATAAGTGCACACAAATTGTTGGCATGTGCTAAATCTGTTAGCACACCTTAATAAAAGTACCTCTATAGCTGTATATGTATTTTGCTATGAATGTCATTGGGTTTCAGCCAGGTACTTGTGACCTGGATCGGCCACTGTTGGAAACAGGATACTGGGCTAGATGGACCATTGGTCTTGACCCAGTATGGCTATTCTTATAAGAAAATATTTTGCCTGTCAATGAATACACCATGTCACAGCTGTCATGGTTTACTTTACAGATGTATTTTTTTTCTCCACTCGATTGTGTTTTGAATGAGTCTGAAAATTATTGCTCACTTTCAGCCCTGTGACTTGATATGCCCCTTACTAATTTTTCACTGCCTTGGTTTCTAGATGTCTGCTGCCTTCCTAGCACCCAATCTCCATTTCTCAATGCAGTTTCACTTGTGATGTTACTTGTTATTCACATACCTAAGCCAATAAGTATCACACCTCACATGACATTCAGTTGGACACAGAACACCACTGTGTTATAGATGATTTCTAAATCATTTGGATCCACTGTTCAGCATGTGTCTCTAAGTTTTTCTACCCAACATAAAATAAATGAAGCTTCCACTAAACTGCCTAATGCAATTGTTGACACAGATTCATTGATTTCACCTATTATTGAACAAGACATCGTAACTCTTGCTGGACAAGCATATTGGCTAGGCAAAAATATCTCCTGGGCTTTTGCCTGCAGTGAAAACAGAACAGAGTATTTTATAGTTCTTTTTGCTTTTCAGGATTTTTTTTTTGGTCTCTACAATTTCCTCTTGATCCTTTCTGCTTCCAACTCAGGGGGGTAGTTATTAAGGTACAGTAAAAAGTGCTTTTACCTCATCAACATTTACAATGAGATTCACTAACCTGTGGTATCTCATGGTACATGGAGAACACAACTTGTGATAAATCTCATAAGCTGCATTCTTCATGCCTCTTGCGGATATTGACCCTCAATGCTGTCTCTCAAGGGTCCTGGGAAGCACCTTAAAGATGCCTTAGCAGGCATCTGGTTACTCCCACCAAGGCTACCTCTTGGAGCCCCCTCAAACATGACCCCTCAAAGAACTTCTACTAAACATGACCCTCTGAAGATATTTGCACCTCAAAAAAGATGTAGCAGAATTAGAAAGGGTACACAGAAGGGCAATGAAAATGATAAAGGGGATGGGATGACTTCCCTATGAGGAAAGGCTAAAGTGGCTAGGTCTCTTCAACTTGGAGAAGAGACGGCTGAGGGGAGATATGATAGAGGTCTATACAATACTGAGTGGAACGGGTTGACATGAATCACTTGATTACTCTTTCCAAAAATACTAGGACTAGGGGCACGCATTGAAGCTACTAAGTAGTAAATTTAAAACAAACTCTAGAATTCATTGCCAGAGAATGTGGTAAAATCAATTAGCTTAGCAGGGTTTAAAAAAGGTTTGGCTAAAAGAGAAGTTTATACACCATTATTAAGATGGACCAGTGGCGTAGCCAGAAATCAATTTTTGGGTGGGCCAACAGGTTGGATGGGTGGGCACTAGACAGTGGTGTGCTGGTAAATGTTTAACAACAGGCTCTCTCCCCGGTCCACCTCTGCCCCCCCCCCCATCCACCTGTGCACCTCCCCTCAAAATTGCAGAGCTGGCTATAGCCAGGGAGAGAGCCTGGGGGGTGGGGGAGGCAATGCATTACTCTCTCCAGGAAAAAAAACATTAAATGATCCCAGGTTCCAATCTAATTCATGTTTAATGTTGGATAAAATGCCATAAATAAGTAAATAAGTATAAACTTTTAATGTTGAGCACCTGATTCTCAAAGTGGACATGTTCCAATCATTATAATGAAAATAAAATGATTTTTTTCTACCTTTGCTGTCTGGTGACTTTGTTTTTCTGATCATACTGGCCCAGTATCTGATTCTGCTGCTATCTGTCCTCTTTACTCCGTTTCCAGGGCTTCCTTTCCATTTATTTCTTTACTTTCCGCCTTTCTTCTTCATTTCTTGCTCTGGGTCCTCCGTAGACTTGACTGTCCAGTGGATCCAGCTTCTGCCTATTTTCTTCATCCATGTGCAATTTTCTTCTCTCTTCCTTTTCCCTCATCTCATCTCCTTCCTCACTCTTCCCTCCCCTCCATCCATGTCCAGCATTTCTTCTCTCTCCCTTCCCTCTCCTCCATCCATATCCAGCAGCCTCCTCTCTCCTGCCCTTCCCTCCATCCATCCATGTCCAGCAACCCTCCTCTGCCCCCTCCCCTCCATCCACCCATGTCCAGCAACCTTCCTCTCTACTCGTCCCTCCCCTCCATCCACCCATGTCCAGCAACTCTCCTCTCCCCTCCATCCATCCATACCCAGCAATTTTCTTCTCTCCCCTGCCCCTATCCATCCATCCCCAGCAATTCTGTTCTTGCCCCTGTCCCCTCCATCCATCCATTCCCAGCAATTCTCCTCTCTCCCCTTCCCCCACCTCCATCCATCCCCAGCAATTCTCCTCTCTCCCCTGCTCCCCACCTCCATCCATCCATCCATCCATCCCCAGCAATTCTTTTCTCTCCCCTGCCCCCACCTCCATCCATCCATCCCCAGCAATTCTCCTCTCTCCCCTGCCCCCCACCTCCATCCATCCATCCCCAGCAATTCTCCTCTCTCCCCTGCCCCCACCTCCATCCATCCATCCATCATCCCCAGCAATTCTCCTCTCTCCCCTGACCCCCACCTGCGTCCATCCCCAGAAATTCTCCTCTCTCTTTTGCCCCACCTCCATCCATCCATCCATCATCCCCAGCAATTCTCCTCTCTCCCCTGCCCCCCACCTCCATCCATCCATCCCCAGCAATTCTCCTCTCTCCCCTGACCCCCACCTCCATCCATCCATCACGTGACTCTCCTCTCTCCCCTCCCCTCCCCTCCCGCTCCCATCCATGTGTCCAGCGATTCTCCTTCACCCCATGCATCCTTCCCTCCCATTCCACCTGCCCGCCCTCTCTCTGATGGCAGCACTTCCCAGACGCTGCCTACCACCGCCACGATCTACCTCCTCCCTCTGTCTCACTCTCAACAGCTGCGGTAGCATTGCGATTCAAACACGCTGCCTCCTGCTTCTAACCCAGAAGCGTCTCCTCTGCAGAGGAGACGCTTCCGGGTTAGAAGCAGGAGGTAGCATGTTTGATTCGCTACCGCTGCTGTTGAGAGTGAGACAGAGGGAGGAGGTAGATCGTGGCGGCGGTAGGCAGCATCTGGGAAGCGCTGTCGTCAGAGAGGAGGCAGATGCAGGATCAGCGCTGCCTGCTCCCTCCACCCCGCTGCTGGGTGGGCCTGAACCCAATCTGGGTGGGCCTAGGCCCATCCAGGCCCACCCATGGCTACGCCCCTGAGATGGACTTGGGAAAAACCCACTGCTTATTTCTAGAATGAGCAGCATAATATCTGTTTTACTGTTCTGGGATCTTGCCAGGTACTTGTGACGTTGAATGAACACTGTTGGAAACAGGATTCTGGGCTTGATGGACCATCGATCTGTCCTAGTATCACAACACTTATGCTATGTTCTCTCCAATTACATCCCCTCCCTAAGAACCTCCTGTAGCCCCCCCCCCCCCCCCAGCCTACCTTAAGGATTCCCTCATGTCTAGTATGTTATGGCAGGAACAGTCCACAGTTGTTCTTGCCCCTTACCAGCACCATGTTCAAAATGCAGCTGGAACCCCTAGCAGTAGTGTCACAGTACTAACTATAGGGATTGGTCCTAGGGCCGGCTCTTAACGTCTTTGTGAGCGATATTGCGGAAGGGCTGTCTGGTAAGGTTTGTCTCTTTGCAGATGATACTAAACTCTACAACAGGGTGAACGCCCTAGAGGGTGTGAATGACATGAGGAAGGACCTAGTGAAGCTAGAGGAATGGACCGATATTTGGCAACTAAGGTTTAATCCCAAAAAATGCAGGGTCATGCACTTGGGTCGCAAAAATCCGAGGGAACGGTACAACATAGGTGGTGTAGTGCTTCAGTGTGTGAAGGAAGAGCGGGACGGGGGTGATTGTGTATGATGACCTTAAAGCTTTCAAACAGGTAGAAAAAACAACGGCCAAAGCCAGAAAGATGCTTGGGTGCATAAAGAGAGGCATGACCAGCAGGAAATAGGAGGTGATAGTGCTGCTGTATAAGTTTCTGGTGTGGCCTCATTTGGAGTACTGCGTGCAGTTCTGGAGACTACACCTAAGGAAAGATATAAACAGGATGGAGTCGGTCCAGAGGGTGGCTACAAAATTAGTAAGCGGTCTTGAATGCAAAAATTATAGGGACAGGCTTATGACCCCTCAACATGTATACGCTGGAAGAGAGGAGGGAGAGAGGAGACATGATAGAGATGTTTAAATATCTCAAGGGCATTTATGTACAGGAAGAGAGCCTTTTTCAAATGAAGGAGAGCTCTGGAATGAGGGGGCATACGACAAAGTTAAGAGGCTTCGGAGTAACCTAAGGAAGTATTATTTTACAGAAAGGGTGGTGGAGGCATGGAATGGCCTCCCGGTGCAGGTGGTGGAGTTCATGGGTTAAGCATATGGGATCGCTTAGGAACAGGAAGAATTAGGGGTTACAGAGGATGGGCAGACTGGATGGACCATATGGCCTTTATCTGCCGTCATGTTTCTATGTTTAATCTACCATCTCAGGGCCATTGTTATTCAATTTACATAGTAATGAGCTGTTTTTCACATATTTGTATGCTTTGCATCTCATTACTATGTATCCCACTGTATCTCATATTAAATTGCATGACAACAATATGATACACGTTATTGTCCTTTATAATGTGTTACGGGGGGGGGGGGGGGAATGCATGTTACCTTAATAACTACTCCCCTCATTTGGAACCAGTTTTCATTAGGCAATAACTAAAATATTTCTCTTTTAGACTATTTTTCACTTCAAACTCACACAGTAGTTGCAGTGACAATACCCAACAGGAGAGGCCACGTACCAGGGCTTTCCCACAAATCTCTGCAATTATAGACCCTAAAGCTAGCAAATTAGGTGTCACCATTGAGAGGCTGTGAATGGCCTGATATAAACTGAGATTCAAACCTAGGTCCTCCTCTCTGAATCGGCATGAGTAACTCTGATCCTCAAACTGGACTGGGTTTCAGGCAACCAAATCATGCAAATTTCGCTGTCAGAGAAAGAAAAGCCATTCACCTCCTGCTATCACTAAATAGCTCTAAAAGACTAGATCTAAGATTATAGTGCTCATAAGCAGAGGAAGGAAAGTTCTTGAGAAATCAGAGTACCCTCATGTCCCAGCTCTTGGATGCATTTAGAATTGCCACGAACTCAAGGAGGTGACCCCTTAGACCACAGCTGGAAACCAGCTGCAGCAGGCAAATCACTTGGACTAGGCACAGCGCTAGGCAGAGTACTAGGCTAAGCAGGAACCAGGAACAGGGTTTGGCTGTAGCAGGAGCCAGGAACAGGGCTTTCAGGAGCACGGCCCTCAGAAACAGGGTTTGCAGGAGCAGGGCTCTCAGTAGCAAGGCTCTCAGGAGCAGGGCTCACAGGAGCAGGGATCTCAGAAGCAAGGCCCTCAGGAACAAGATTCAGGAATAAGATTTTCAGGAACAAGGCTTGCAGCAACAAGGCTTCTCCAAGACCAAGGCTTTCCGGAACAAACTGGCTTGTTGTGAAGGCAATGCATGAAAGTCCCAAGGTTTATTATAAAGGCCCTCACTAATGATATCACAACCTCTGGTGCCCTGTAATGAGGCTTGGAATGCACTGAGGAACACAGCAGGGCATCAGAGTGAGGCTAAGACACTGGGACATCAGACTGAGGCTTGAATAGACTCTAGAACGAGGCTTGTAAAACAGGGAAACAGGCAGCAGAGTCATCAGTGCAGGAGGAACGTAGTGCAGAGAAACTGCGGAACCTGACCACTGGAAGGGAAGGTGAGTCTGGATGCGGAGGCACAGCCACGGTCGTGACAAGAATTTGGCATAGTAGGCAAATGTCACTATGAGGCCCATTTACTAAGCCACGTAAGCATCTATGTGCACCCAATGTGCGCCAAAATGGAGTTATCACCCGGCTACCATGTGGCTCTTGTGGTAATTTCATTTTGGCGCACATCCAATAAATAATTTTATTTTCAAACGCACGTATCAGACACGCGCCAAGTGGCATTTGATACACATAGGTCATTACCACCCGGTACCGCATGAGACTTTACCACTAGGTCAATGGCTGGCGGTAAGGTCTCAGACCCAAAATGGACGCAAAGCAATTTAAATTTTGCCGCACATCCATTTTCGGCAAACATTTTAAAAAGGCATTTTTTTGTAGGTGCACTGAAAAATAATTCTGCGTGCACCCAAAACACACATCTACACTACCGCAGGCCATTTTCAGTGCACCTTAGTAAAAGGACCCCTATGTTACCTGTGCCTAAATCCAATGATGCAAATGCTGCCACCCAGAGGGGCATTATGTGGAGTGAAGCTATGTGATGAAAATGCCTGCTCAGCATGGCATATGTGAGCAAAATATTCCAGTGGAAAGTAACTTATTAGATATTGTTACTCTGTGAACCAAATATAAAGAGGCTGGATGCTGTAAGGTTAAAATCAGGGATGGCTTAGGTCAGAATTCAAATATTGCAACCACACAGGCGATTCAGCAAAACGTTTTTAAAAAAATGTAAAAATAATAAATAAATAAATAAATATGAGAACACTAGAAAATGTCAAAGCTCCAGGAACAATGGCTTCTAGGACCATGCCCATGGTGAACCAGATTGACTGACTGGAATAGCATTGAAAAGGAGTTGCTGTGAATGAGGAAACATTCTAATTGTTAACATTCTTTTTGATTTTTTGGTTTCCACTGCACTGTAAGCAGATTTCAATATATTGTCTTTGATGACCCCTAAATCCTTTGCCTGGGTGGTGACTCCTAATGTGGAACCTAACATCAGGTTGCTATAATTTGCACTTGTCCACATTAAATTTCAATTTCTCTTTGGATGCCCAATCTTCCAGCTTCCCAAAGTCTTACTGCAATTTCACACAGTCCACATGCAATTTAACAACTTTGAATAGTTTTGTACCATCTTCAATTTGCTCACCTCACTCATCATTCCTATTTTCAGATCATTTATATGTTGAAAAGCATTGGTCCCAGTACAAATCCTTGCAGTACTCCACTATTCACCTTCCTCCATTGAGAGAATTAGCACTTTAACCCTACTCTCTGTTTTCTATCTTTTAACCTTTTCTCAAACCACAGCAGAACATTGATTCGTATCCCATGGCTTTTTAATTTTATCAGGAATATCTCATGAGGGACGTTGTCAAAAGCTTTCTGAAAATCTAGATGCACTGTATCAACCAGTACACCTCTATCCACATGTTTATTCACGTCTTTAAAAAATATTAGCAAATTAGTGAGGCAAGATTTCCCTTGCCTGAATTCATGTTGACTCTGTCCCATTAACCATGTTTGTCTATGTATTCAGTAATTTTGGTCTTTATAATAGACTCTATCTTTTTGCCTGGCACTGACATCAGTCTTACCAGTCTGTAGTTTCCTGGATCATCCTTGGAACCTTGTTTAAAAATTGGCACTACATTGGCCACCTTCTTCCAATCTTTAGGTACCATAGATGATTTTAATGACAGGTTATAGATTACCAATAGTAGATTTGCAATCTCATTTATGAATTCTTTCAATACCCTGAGTGTATACGATCAGGTCCAGGAGATTTGCGTCTCTTAGTTTGTCAATTTAGCTTATTACATTTTTCATGTTCATTGAGATTTCTTTCAGTACCTCCATATTGCCACACTTAAATATCATTTCTGGCACAAGTACTTTCCTTACATCCTCCTCAGTAAAGACTGAAGCAAAGAATTCATTTAGTCTCTCCTTTAACTCTTTGGTGACCTAATAGTCTAACTGACTCCCGAAGAGAATTGGAAACCCACTAGTACAGCTAATACCACAAGATTGCTGCCAGAAGTCGCAGCAGCCATTTTGAAATCAGAACCATGATGGGCAGGATGAATGGGCATCACTCCTGTCCTTAGACCCTAGATTGTAAAGGTAAACCCGGAGGACCTACAGAGGTAAGGGTGGGGGAGTTCTTGATGGGGGATCACTGGTCTTGGGGAGTGGGTCAGGAGAGAGGGGAGAATGCTCCTTGGGGGGGGGGGGTAAGAAGGAGTTTACATCAGAATGGGAGGGGGGAGAAGGGAGCCTGACCAGATACCCTTATGCAAGTCCAGGCCAATATGCTGCCATGCCCCTTATAAGTTTCTTATGAGTACCTGGATGAATATTAGCCAGAATCTGCATAAATTATAGTGGCAAACTCCTGACTGGTCAGCTCCAAATATTCAATGCCAGTGCCTGGACACAACCTAGCATTGATATCAGGGCTTAATTGTGCCTACAGCAGAATGCGAAAAATGTGCAAGGGTATGAACACTTTTACAAGGCACTATACATCTCTCTATATAAAACGCACCTCCAACATTCTATGAAGCCTCCACAACTCCCAACGTTCTAAATGCATGGTGGTGAAACCCACATCTCCTGAACTGACATCACGTACTTCCGGGTTCGTCACAAGCAGAAGTGACCAACCACACGAGGTTTCTCGGCTTCAGAATGTTGGAGGTGCATTCTATTACATAGGATTGGTCAGTTCATTGAAGCACAGCCAGAGCTCAGTGTCCTGCACAGTAACATTCAGACACCAGAGAGAGAGAAGGGGGGCCTGAAACAAGAAAGAGAGGGAGGGGGGGGGGGGGCTGACACCAGAGAGGGGGGGGGAGAGTTATCTCTTTCACACACACACACACTCTCTCTCACAGTCAATGTTTTTCTCTCTCTCACTCTCACACACTCTATGTCTCACACTGTATCACATTCACTCTCTATGTGTCACACAGTCACTCACACACTCTCTTGGTCTCATACACTCAGTCTCACAGAGTCTGTGTCTCACACACACTCTCTCTCTCGCACACACTGTATCTGTGTGAAACACACTCTTTCTCACACTGTGTCTCACATACGCACTTGCACACACTCTCATTCTCATGCACACACTCTCATTCTCACACACAGTCTCTCTCACAGACACACTCACATATTCACTCTCTCTCACACACAGTCACTCTCACATACACTCTCTCAAACATACACAATCCGAGGAAAACCTTGCTAGCGCTCGTTTCATTTGTGTCAGAAACGGGCCTTTTTTACTAGTAGTTTATAAAAGGTTTAGACAAGTTCCTGAAAGAAAGTGCAATAAACTATTATTAGCCAATGCTATCAAGGTGTGAGCAATATGGTATAGATTTACTTATTGGGATCCTCTTAGGCGCTTGTGACCTGGATTGATCACTTTTGGAGACAGTATTCTGGGTCTGAAGTACCTATGGCTAGACCCAATACCTAGAATTCTTTGTATGGCGCCTTATAATCCACATGGAAATCGAAGCATATTCTATAACAATGTGAATAACTTAATTGGTTAACTAGCTAATCAGTGATGTTAATTGGATGTTAACAAGCAATTATCAGCACTAATTGGCACTAATTAAGATTTATGTGCACAACTCTCTAAGTATATTCTAC
Source organism: Microcaecilia unicolor (assembly GCF_901765095.1). Classification (NCBI taxonomy): domain Eukaryota; kingdom Metazoa; phylum Chordata; class Amphibia; order Gymnophiona; family Siphonopidae; genus Microcaecilia; species Microcaecilia unicolor. Next base: position 65,977,310 of record NC_044035.1, on the reverse strand, counting down.
AACATGGTGCGCCTAAATTCTAAGTCATATAGTTGAAAAGGGGGCATGGCCATGGGTGGGGTGAGGGCATTTCTAAAATCTGTGCACACTGTTATAGAATATACCAATTCTGCACCTAATTTAGGCGTCAAGATTTCCGGCAAGTAAAATATGATGTACATGTCCTTGACTACATTTAGTCATGTGGAGAGGTGCTTGGTGTTATTCTATATACAGTGTGGAAATTTAAGCCTATTCTATAAAATTTAGGCGTACTGTACAGAATATGCCTAGGCATATTTTTTTCCCACACAGAATTTTCAGGCACCATATATAGAATCTAGCCCAATATGGCTCATATTATGTTTTTTGTAGCAAGGATTATGGTTGACTTATTAATTGAATTGAAAGTCCGGGGAAAAAAAAGGATCAATAAACATATTACCAGTGGCGTAGCCACAGATGGGCTTGGGTGGGCCAGGGCCCACCCATATATGGCTCAGGCCCACCCAACAGTAGCACATGTTTAGTGGTAACTGGAGGGAATCCCAAGCTCCACCAGCTGAAGATTTTCCCCGATGGTAACGAAAACGCTACTCTCCATGACACAGGCACCTGCGCATGCTCAGTTTTCAGTGCATGCCTGCTGCCAAGGTGGAAAGAAGCATTTTCCCACCAGGTGAGATAATTTTTTTTTTTTTTTTTGGGGGGGGGGGGGGGGGGTAGAACACTTGGTGCCCACGCAATTCTTGCCTAGGCCCACCCAAAATCTGTTGTCTGGCTATGCCCCTGCATGTTACAGGTGACACTGAATTTTTCTTCACTGACGTGATGAATTGAGGATAACTATCGAAAGCTCATCAAAGGTATGAGTCAAATAAAAAGGTATTACCTAGTTCATCTTTGTTGATCTTTGCAATGAAAAAGGTTAATAAACTCTTTAACTTCAAACTAGACTTATTGACTTTGGGTATGGATTTTTTTTAATTTTCCACAAAATGTAAGATCAAATGGAAAGGGAAAAATATGTTTATATGGAACCAGCTCAGTGGCAACAGTTTTCCAGAGTCAGTCTCAGTTATCCTAAGGGAGTTTGGAAGGAGGCCCATCTTGAGTCTGATCAGTTGGATTGAGTATGGTGAATTAGTAATTTAAAAGATTAGGAGGCTATATTTCTTGTTGAAATATTTTTCCCCTTCTCTCAATATGGAAATTTATGGAACTGGCCAGTGGTGTATAATATTATTTGTTTTTCTTGTTTATATTTTTGTGTGGCACAAATACTTTCCCTAAAACTATGTTATATGGGGGCCCTGTTACCAAATTGCAGTAAAAAGTCTGCTTAGTGGAGTAGAGGAGTAACCTAGTGGTTAGGGCAGTAGACTTTGATCCTGGGGAACTGAGTTCAATTCCCACTGCAGCTCCTTGTGACTCTGGGCAAGTCACTGAACCCTCCATTGCTCCTGGTACAAAATAAGTACCTGAATATATGTAAACCACTTCAAATGTAGTTGCAAAAACCTCAGAAAGGCAGTATATCAATTCCCCGTCCCTTCCCTAAGCTGGTCATTCCCGCATACTAAGGCCATTTTTACCACCTGGGTAAAATGGACAATTTTTGTACTTTCCCTATTAATGGCTATGCACTAATTTTCCCATTAGCACATGGCCCCCTAATGTCACCCATTATGTAGGCAGTAAGGGCTCATACACTAAGCATATATTAATCGGTTAGAGCACGGCAATGCATCTGCACTAACCAATTAGCACAGAGAATGCTCACTCTCTGCCCCCAGAGTCACCCCAGTGCTACAAAATACATTTTATTTTTTAGTGCATTGGTAGCATATGCACATCCAAAATTTAGTACAGGATGCCTCAGCATGCCCCTTGGTAAGTCTTTTTTTTTTTTTTGCAGTGATAAGCACATGTTAGTGATCACCACTGCTTAGTAAAAGGACCTCATGGCTTGTTAACTATTGTTATGCTTTATCTATCTATCTATCTATCTATCTATCTATCTATCTATCTATCTATCTATCTATCTATCTATCTATCTATCTATCTATCTATCTATCTATCCTAGTTCCAACTGCAAAATAACATAAATTGTAAAAATGTTTATAAAAGTTTCAATATTCACTGCCACAACCTACTGCAAGTATCCAATTCACAGTAATGTGGCCTACAAAATCCCCATGGGAGATCTCTAGAGCAGAATGTTAATCACATCAAGGATGCAGCCACTGACAGCAGCTCTCTTGGTTGAACAAGTAGAGGATCGATAGCTGTCTTAGCTTAGTTTTTATTTATAAAAAGTTTGCAAATATGAAGGAGGTGAAAATTTTACATAAAGCTTTGGACAGGGCCAAGTTTTATAACTAGCAGTAAGGGGCATCTCGTCTATCCACCCAGCTTACAAAGACTTTCCAGAAGTACAAAGTGGAAAAATGTTCTTTCCTTCTTATATCCAACGCCTTGTTTCACTGGTTAAAACAATATAGGTATTATGAAGCAAAGAAACTCCCTCCTCATCATTCTCTTACATCTCAGGGTATTAAAGGAGTATAGTTAACATGAAAGTATTTAATGATTTTCTCAACTAGGTCCTTCATTCAGGCAATAAAATTTTTTCTCCTTTTTTGTAAGAAAGATAAGTCAAAAACACCCTTTTGTCATCACATAAATTCCTTGGATATCATTACCTAGATGAGTATAGAAAGTAGCTTTCAGGAAATCATAAGCAATGTTTCCTCTAAAGAGTGGCCCGGTGTGTGCAAATTATTTTTTGTGTAAGCAACAAAATTTAAAAAGCAACAATTTTGGAGTGGGTTAGCAATGCATTTCCGAATATAGCACAAAAAAACCCCAAAACATTTTTGTGAGCAACCCTGTAAAATCTGTGAGTGACATGCCTAAAATGTATGAGCAACCTCTCATGTGCTCCGCTTAGATGGAACATTGATCATAAGCAGAATAAATTAGGCATGATATTTTGTGTTTCATTGTTAACAAATTACGATGCTTACACATCCTGCTTCTCCTACATAAGCGCACAACTATGGAATGGACTCCCAAAAGCCGTGAAAACAATCCATGACCATCTAAACTTCAGGAAATCACTAAAAACCAACCTCTTCAAAAAAGCATACCCCACCGATCCACCGTAAACCCCACACCTAGCAACACAGCATTACCAATGATTGTGCTGGACAATATACAATCTTCATTCCCTTCAACCCTCAGGATGCCTGATACACACCTATCTCATTTGACCACAATACAACATTGTATTTGCCATCAACCGACTTGGCAAATGCCATTATGGTACTATGTAAGCTACATTGAGCCTGCAAATAAGTGGGAAAATGTGGGATACAAATGTAACAAATACATAAATAAATAAATACATAAAATAAAAATGCATGAAAAATGGCCAAATAATATATAATTGTACTTAACAATTTTGACATGAATTATTGACTTGTTTGCCATATGTTATTTTGTGCATGCAAATGTAACACATACAACTGCTAATGAGCTGAAGTATCATATAAATGATTTCATTAACTATTGGTGCAGTGAAATAATTGTACAGCTCAATGATTACTGCAAAACGTGACTACACCTTAAGGAGATGTAGTTAAATTTTCTGGTAGTAAAGGTAAAACTTATGCACAGATTTCAGTACAAGAAAATCACCATGAAATTCATTTAAATTGTACATAAATGGCTCGGATTTTTGCAAGAAACAAAGTATTGGGTCATTCTTGTGGTCTTTATCACCACATAGATTGTCATTTGAAATTCATAACTATTAGGTTGGTATAGTTATGATATCAAGCTAAAAGTATATGTTTATATTTTCTGATTATGATACAGTACATATTACAAAGTCACAAAATTCTCCTGGTCACCTAGTGCAAGTATGTAAAATGATATATCAATGCAAGTCAAATATTGATGAATGAGCTTTTAAAGTGCATTTGAAGGAAGATAAGTGCAGTGTAATAAAAGAGAAAGATTACAATGATGTTAATAAGTTATTTGAACTAATGTAATGATTTTTGAAGTTACTGACAGTGCTTTTCAACATCCCATTCAAGCAGAGTTTTTTTCATGCAATGGTTAAGCCAAAAATGAAGCAGTCACCAAGGAAACAAAAGCTTGTAAATTATTTCAAAAGGCGTTTGATAAAGTTTTGGAAAAGAAGGATACATATGATGGTTATTTTGAAGCTCAGAGGGTTAAAGTGATATGCAAGTCAATTTCTATTTCCTAGGCGTACAAGGGCAAGCTATGATGGACTACTTTGTCTTCACCTGGTCCCAGAATGCACATTTGTTGTAAGAGTGTGTTATTATAGTTCCCCCTTGAAAAATTGTAAAAATAAATTACAAAGGTTAACATGACATACTGCAATGTGTAGATGCACTACTTATACACCATCAGCTGAATATATATACAAGTTTATGCTCTACCAGTAGTTTATCTGAATTATTATTATCATCATTATTGTTAGTGTAGAACATGATTAACAAATGAGTGGTTTTAAACATAGGTTAAGTTAATATACTTTTATTAGGATTCTGACATACCTGCTACATTCCAGTTTCTTCAGGTTACCAGAATGAAGTAGAAACACAGAAACATGATGGCAGATAAAGGCCATATGACCCATCCATTCTGCCCATCCTCTGTAACCCCTAACTCTTCCTGTTCCTAAGCAATCCCACATGCTTATCCTATGCCTTTTTAAATTCTGGAACAGTCCTCGACTCCACCACCTCCACCACCTCCACCACTCCGAAGCCTATTCCCTCTTAACGTTGTCATATGCCCCCTCATTCCAGAGCTCTCCTTCATTTGAAAAAGCTCTCTTCCTGTGCATAAATGCCCTTGAGATACTTAAATGTTTCTATCATGTCTCCTCTCTCCCTCCTCTCTTCCAGCGTATACATGTTGAGGTTCATAAGCCTGTCCCTATAATTTTTGCATTCAAGACTGCTTACCAATTTCGTAGCCACCCTCTGGACGGACTCCATCCTGTTTATATCTTTCTATAGGTGCGGTCTCCAGAACTGCACGCAGTACTGCAAATGAGGCCTCACCAGAGAATTATACAACCGCACTATCACCTCCTTATTCCTACTGGTCATGCCTCTCTTTATGTACCCAAGCATCCCTCTGGCTTTGGCCATCGCATTTTCTACCATCTCAGGGGGAAGTTAGCAAGGTGCGGTAAAAGTTGATTTACCAAGGGAGTCAGCAACTGGCGGTAGCTCAATATCGAAGGTTACTGACTCCCACATATATAAATTATTCTGATTGTGATCAATTTTATACACAGCATTATTCCTAACATCCCAGGGACATCAGGTAGCAAAACCATGGCCCAGTGCTCCTGGGAACCTCTTAAAGGGCCCAAACAAGGAGTCACTGAGCCCCCTCAATATACCCCTAATCAGGTCCCCAACCACCATAAGCTTTCTTCACTGGGAGGACCCCCCCCCCACCCCCACTAATAGTCCAACTGGAAGTCCCCTCTAATAGCCTCCCTGACCTGGAAGCCCCATTCCATTGGTACTCCTCTGATCTGGAAGTGCCCCTAGTTTAAGGACTACCCTCTCTCGAAGCTCCCCCCTTCACTCAGCCAGTAACTCCACCATTCTGAAGCCCCCCCAACATATCTTTTAGATACCTGATCCCTAGTGTGGTCAGGCGGAAGCGATACCCAGTCACTTCTGCCCATGCTAGCACCAGTAGTCTCTTGGTACTCCCACTAATAGTCAGGTTTCCGTAAAAGGTCAAAAGTGGCAGTGAAGACTACTGCTAGGAGTCATGGCACCATTTTGAACCCAGCACTGACAAGGACAAGAGAGACTGAGTATTGCTCCTGCCTGACCCCACTAAGGATGAGGGCTCTTAAAGGTAGGCCCAGGATGGTGAAAGGGGCCTTGGTAAACTGGGGAGGAAGGAACCTCCTGGAAGGATTCACCCCTTGTATTGAGGGGGGCTTCTGGATTGGGAATACCAGTGGAAGGGCAGATTCTGGGTTGGGGGGGCTACAAGAGGAGTATTTTTGGTTGGGAGGGCTATCTGTGTGTGTGTGGGGGGGGGCTTCCAGTTAGAGTACCTTGATTTAGGGGACATCAGGACAGGGACTTAGATATGGGGAAACTTTGGTTGGTGAGGTTTTGATTAGAGGATGGGGACCTCACGTGGCATCATTGTCTTTTAATGGACCCTTTTAATATATGGCCCAGAAGCATCAGACTGCGACTTTGTGGTCCAATGAACTCAGGACAATAAAATAACCTCAGCTTTTTGTTGGGGTTACTTTTCCAGCTATAATGTGGCTTGCAGTGTTCATCACAAGACACATTATAGAAATTACATTGTAGTGAGAAGGCTTGAATAAATGTGCATGCTTTGCATCTTATCACTATGCACCCCATGGTAACCTAAACATACCTGCATTACAGCTATGAAATATGTGTTAGAGCCCCTTAACGTGCATTAAGGGGCAAATAATGCATGTTATTACTGTAATACAGCTTAATAACTACCCCCTTAAGCACCTTGAGTTCATATTTTTGGTAACTAAGAAGCCATGTTTTATGTACCTTTACTCTGCATTCAACTGCAATATTTTCAAGATGGCAAAATTAGAGGGTGAGCAAGAACATGTTTCCTGTGACCTTACCTTTGGGGTTTGTATTTAAATTTTGTTGTCCCCCCCCCCCCCCCCCCAGTAAATTAATTTATGCCATTAGAATTCCTTTACATCTATAGTTACCTTGAATAATTACCCGGGGAAGAGAGAGGATATTATGAAAAACCATCACATGACCAACTGCTGTCTTGTGTTTGGCTGGCAGTTGCAGAACCCAGGCCACAGAAGATATTCAGGCAATGGCATCTGGCTGCTGTATAAACCATCTATGTACAACTGTGCTGTTAGCTGTATAGTTGCCTGAGGCTTTGTCTTGTGGGTAAGGTAATGCTGATGGATTGTCAAGGCTGACCTATGTTTCTGGATGCCATTTTGTTTTGACTTGACTTTAATATCATAGAAATATGGCAGTTTAAAATAATTTCTTCACAGTAATTAAATCTCTCAGGGACTCCTCCAGTATCATTTGATACAAAGCGGAATATTTTCTATCTCCAAACACAACTTCCAATTAATGGTGTGAAACACTGCACAAGCTGTATCTTAACTATAGTAGTGTAGGAGCAGAAAAGGTTTATTATGGAATCACAAGTAACACGCACCACCTTCTCCATGTTACGGGGCTTAATTAGTTCTTTTGGCATACAGAGTACTAAATATCAGTGTAAACTGGGTTTCTGGGGCCAAACTGAAGAGGTGAAATAGCTGCACATATATAACAGGATTTGCATTATATTCTTAAAACAACTTCTTTGGATGAAGTAAGTAGATCATAACACATCTAAATAAACAGCAAGAGAACTGTATAATCAAATAATACACTATGGAAAAATATGCTTATGTGAATGAATCAATATATTTTTTTTTGCACAACTTTTTAAAAAATTATTTTACTGTTTTGTTTTGTTTCAGTTACCCTGACAATTAAAGGCTTGTTTTAAAGTTTCCGTTTTATTCATGTCCACACCTTGCTGCTTATAACCTTGTTTGCCAGGTACTGGGATCCTATCCGACATGGATACTGCAGTGTCAACAAAAATGTAACAGTGACATTTCTCTCTCCCTCAATTACATGTTGCCTTTTCGCTGTCAGTCTAAAATACATATTGTACGCAAGCAAGATTCACTGCACTGAGGTCAGCTGGAACTTATTGTCCCTTCTGCTTCAAAACACGGCAAAACTGACATCTGTAAGATTTGCTATTAAATAATCCAAAGCAGGGCAGGTACAGAGTCATATAAAGTAATGTACAATAGTAACATACACAAAAATATTAATGTATGTTGATAGAAATTCAAGCACTGACTATTCATGTTTGACTGCATGCCATTAGCAGGACATCCAGCTATATGAATTTACAGAGTATCAGATACTCCATTAACCAGCAATATCATTTTAAACTCTTTTCCTAAAATTATTTAATCCTCTTTTTTGTTTCCTCTTACTAAAGGTTTAGCATCTTATTTAATTAGCCAGGAGGTCTGGTGACTAAAAATAATAGGTACTCTTTAAGCATGCAACTTAATCTAAATCCATTGCCCCTTATTCCATCTCCATGCACTATAAAGAAGTAATAACCCTGAATACAAATTGAGGTGATGGAAGTTTGAGATACTAATTAAAGACATATGAATTAATTTGCTTGACACCCAAAGACAATAAGTTGAAAAGAAGCGAATCAGGCAGAAGAGTCAGGCATTTGAGAAGATGTGAAAAACGTGCACACAATGGGTGCCGCATAGCACTAGGGTGGCCCTGCTTTCGAAGAAACTGCAAATGCAGAAATAAAAGCGTTTCTGACAAGCAGCCTCTTCATTTCTGAGCCTGCCGCTTTTATGTATGGAAATGACCACTTGAAGGTTCAGCTCGAATGAGTTTCTGATAAATCTAATCCTAAAGGACTGGAAATGAGGTGAAAGGAATTCACTGAAAATTATGTGCGTGTACTTTTACAAGCTCATAAATGCTGTGACTATGATAAGTTTTCTTGTTTTTGCTAGAACTGACAAAACCATATAAACCTTAACTCTAATTTTTACAGCCATGGGTCTGGAGATCTGTCATTGAGAAACAGAATGGGAAGAATGAGTGCTTGGGAGCTGAAAAAACAAGAAATGTGTTGTCAAGCTACAGTTTAGAGGTTACATCTGGCTTCTGAAATGATTGATGCTGTCTATGTGTGTGTGATTTGGGGGAACATATTATTGTTATTATTATTATTAGAACTGAAACTGACATTCCAACTTGGTGAGGTTCAGAGCAATTAACTCATCACTTGAACTTTTCTAATTAAAATACCCCTCAAAAATAACAAGGATTCAGAATTCAGAGGTAGCAGCATAGGAAAGCAAGTGATTTCAATTTGAAATTAAACCTAATGTTTGAATAGCAGAACAGTATTCTCATTTCCTAATACTCTGCATTTTACTACTTTGCATTCAGCTGTGAAAAGTCTTTTAAAACTCTGAACAGCAGTAAAACTTGAATGAATTTTTGACCCATTATTGCATAGCGGGTGCGCTTTCCAAGTTCTAGAGACTGCCAAGTTCTCCCCACCTAATATTTCCACTTTAATTGTGCCACTTGAGAAATTTACGTGCCTCAAAATATGGCATGAATCTTACGCTTATTGCAGTATCATTAGCAGCAACATTTAAGCAACATCTGTGTGCTATAGAACTAATTGAAGTAGCAGAAGTGGCAGCTGTAAATCCACAGGAAGATGGCAGTTTGCACCCAGCACTGCTGAGTTAGCTAGTAACTGTCAGCCTGTTCCCGCAATCTGCTCTCAAGTACCATGGTACAAGCACACAATGTCCAAAAAAATACAGCGAGTAGGCTAATGATCCTATTAACCACTTTCCTGCACCAATTTGGCTGTTTTTCCAGTTTCCTTGTTGAATTTCATTATATATTTCCCCAATCCAGTAAAAAGACCAGTATGAGACATGTCACGATTAAACTGCTTACCTGCCCTGACTGACGCCTGTTTGACTGAACTGATTCAGAATTGATTTTTTCTTATCTAATATATTTTTCAACCCTTTCAATTGCTTAATTTTTTTCCTATTTTTACCACAAGCACTGAGGTGAAAAACAACTCCAAAGCCACCAATCATATTTGTGTTTAAAGCCATGACATTTAATTTAACAAAAAAATTATATTTTCAGTTAGAAAAAAAAAAAACACTAAGAGGGAGAATTTGGAAAGGATGTACAAATCAGAATTGAAATGTCCAGGTCAGGAAGTCTCAAGCTCCACTAGTATTTTATACCAGGATGTGCCAAAATAGTGTATGTTCTAAAATACACGAGAAATGGACATTTAGGTGCTGGTTACATGCAACAAGACCCAGGGCTGCTGAGGGGGGGGGGGGGGGGGCAGGGAGTAAACTTCCTTGGGCTCGGCTTCCAAAGAGAGCCCTGAGTCGGGGTCTCTCTCTCTCTCCTGCTCCTGACAGGGGGTGGCAGCAGCAGTGATCCTGGGGAGGGGGGGGGGGCAGCAACTGTGATGATCCTGGGGGCCAGTGGCCCTGCTCCGGGCCCAATATGTCTTACAAGTTTCAAATGTGGGGAGGGGAGATATGAAACACTGGGATATTAAGGGGACAGCCTCCTTAATTCCTCCAGTACAGCACTGCTTACTACGACTGCTTGTTCAAAATGGACAAAGCTTAGGGGACACTCGATAAAGTTACAGGAAAATACTTTTAAAATGAATAGGAGTATATATTTTTTCCCTCAGCATAGTTAAGCTCTGGAACTCATTGTTGGAGGATGTAGTAATAGCGGTTAACGTATCTAGGTTTAAAAACGGTTTGGACAAGTTCCTGGAGAAAATGTCCATAGTCTGCTATTGAGACAGTCATGGGGAAGCTGCTGCTTGCCCTTGGGGATTGATAGCATGGAATGTTGCTACTATTTCGGATTCTGTCCGGTACTTGTGACTTGGATTGGCCACTGTTGAAAGCAATGGAATGTTGCTACTATTTCGGATTCTGTCAGGTACTTGTGACTTGGATTGGCCACTGCTGAAAGCAAGATACTGGGCTAGATGGACCATAGGTCTGACCCAGTATAGCTATTCTTATTTTCTTATGTTCACTTTTCTAAAACCCAGACATCCTGGGTTGCAGGTGTAAATCCCGATGTCGATCGTTTTGGACATAGACCTGCATTCCCTTTCTGAAATGGGGCATACACTTTTATTTTTTTTAGGCCTGCTCAAAATAAACCCAGAAACAGAAAAAAAGCAACACTGGGCCTTCAGGATAGAGATAACGGTTGTCCTTTAAACTGAAAATGATCCGACATGCGCCGTATTTCGGCGTACAAATGCCCGCCTCAGGGGTCAGAATGGTTCTTATGTGTATAATATGGAATAATGGAAATGAATCACGAAGTTAGGGCATATTGCCCACTACGTTGTGATTGTCCGTTTAATCAAACAGAACGCCGTCTATGAAAAAATGGCATTCTGTTTGATTAAACGGACAATCACAACGTAGTGGGCAATATGCCCTAACTTCGTAGTTCATTCCCATTATTCCATATTATACACATAAGAACCATTCTGACCCCTGAGGCAAGCGTTTGTATGCCGAAACATGGCCCGTGTCGGATCATTTTCAGATTAAAGGATGACCGTTATCTCTATCCTGAAGGCCCAGTGTTGCTTTTCTGTTTCTGTTAATGCTTTTTTGCTGTTTTTACCCTCTCTTCTGTGACTGTGTAGACAAAATAAACCTAGACCATATCTCCTTCCCTTAAGCATATTTTTCAGTTTTAGATGTGTATATCCTAGCTTTATAAAATCGGGATACAGATGATTACATGATATAAACATCTGAATCCTCTTCTCCAGGGGTTTTGGGGAGATAAAGGATTATTTTGCTAGAATAAATTGTTTGGAGGAGGTATAGGAATGGGCTATTTCCCGAAGCCAAAATAAGCTACCAGACAGACAGTAATGTACATCATGGCCCTGCAAGATCAGGCCACTGGATAACCTTTTCACATCTACTGGTTATTTTCTCTCCCCTACCTGTGAAAGGAACAGCACCCTTACCTGATACTTTGCACCCATTTGTGTGGGTCCAGTTTGTCCTGGCTCCAGGTCTGCCCTCCCTCATGTTACCACAACAGATTAGAGGGGGCAGCAGGGGTGGAATGTGGCTTTCACTGCTGTGAGAAAAATCACATACTGCTATTATTTATACACATATGTAGCTCCCCCTTCACGGTGTTTCTGGATCTGGGACCTGATCTAGCTGGAGCTTCCTGAGGACAGTCTCTGTCAGTCCATTACTCACATGGCACTCGGTGCCTCCAACTGGGAAAAAAAGTGTTATTGGGTGGGATTACCCTCTTCTCTCCCCAGGAAAAATCCAAAAAGATCGCTGTGAACAGGGCTGGCTAATAAGTTAAACAGGTTTTATTGAATTATGTACATAGGCATCTATATACACCTCTCATGCACTTAAGAAGTAAGGATTTCTTATCACATTAACCCAGTTACCAGTCCCTCTCAGATCTCACCCCTCCACTGGAGACTTCTTAGGCCGGTGGCTGCTGGACTTCCAGGCTGGCTAGACCTGACCCTGCTGCTGCAGCTTCTTGGAAGCTTTCTCTAGGCTCTGAGGACTGGCTGTCCTCCCAAAAGCTATCCTCTTTTGCCAGGCTCCTAGTGCTGGGGCCCTAGTGCCAATCGCATCCTGGAGGCCTTGTCCCCGGCTGGCCCTCTGTTCAAGAGAAGCCACTTGATAACAGTGATAATAACGTGATCAGATTTGATACAATATCTGGAGTAAGTACACAAAGGAAATCCAATACATTAGCATTTAGTTTTCAAAAAGAAGACTAAGATAAAATTAGGAGAATGGTCAAAAAAAAAAAAATCATACAGGAGCAGCTGCCAAGGTCAAAAATTTACATCAGGCATGGATGCTATATAAAAATACCATCCTGAAACCTGGATCAGATATATTCCATGTATCAAAAAAGGAGGAAAGAAGGCCAAATGACAGCCAGCATGGTTAAAAAGTGAGGTGAAGGAAGCTATTAGAGCTAAAAGAAAATCCTTTAGAAAATAGGAGGATCTGAATGAAAATAATAAGAAAGGGAAAGGGACTTGACATACTACCTTTATGTGTTTTTTGCAACTACATTCAAAGTGGTTTACATAGTATATACAGGTACTTATTTGTACCTGAGACAATGGAGGGTTAAGTGATTTGCCCAGAATCACAAGCAGCTGTAGGGGGAATTGAACCCAGTTCCCCAGGATCAAAGTCCACTGTACTAACCACTAGGCTGCTCCTCTACTCAGTATGAGGAATGACGTGTAAAATGTAAAGCAGTGATAAGGAAGGCAAAGAGAGACTGCATTGGAGGCAAAAACATATAGTAAAAACCTTTTTAGGTATATCAGAAGCAAGAAACTGGTAAAAGAATCAGCTGGACTGCTGGATGACTGAGGGGTAAAAGGTACACTCAGGGAACACAAGGCCATAGTGGAGAGATTAAGTGAATTCTTTGCTTTGGTTTTCACTGAGGAAGATGTGGGAGAGATACCAATACCAGAAATGGTATTTAATGCTGAAGAGTCAGCAAAACTGAACCAAACCTCTGTAAATCTGGAAGTTGTAATGGGTAAATTTGACAAATTGAGGATTAGCAAATTGCCTGGACCGGATGGTATACATCCCAGAGTACTGATAGAATTAAAAATGATCTTGCAGAGCTATTGTTAGTAATATGTAAGTTATCTTTAAAATCAAGCATTGTACCAGAAGATTGGAGGGGGCCAATATAACACCAATTAAAAAAAAAAATTTCCATTGGTAATCCAGGAAATTATAGACCGGTGAGCCTGATGTTGGTGTCAGGCAAAAGGGTAAAGACTATAATAAAGAATGAAATTACAGAGCATATACATAAGCATGGATTAATGAGGCAAAGCCAATATGGATTTAGTCAAGGGAAATCTTGCCTCACCAATCTACTGCATTTCTTTGAAGGGGTGAATAAACATGTGGAAAAAGGTAAGCCAGTTAATATTGTGTATCTGGATTTTCAAAAGGCATTTGTCAAAGTGCCTCATGAAAGACTCAAAAGCATTCACAAGAGGTTATTGGTGCCATTTTGAACCTGGGACCAGGACGAACAGGAGTGACTGGGAATAAATGCAAATAAAGCAATAAAATCAAACAATAAAACTAATCAAAATAAAACATAAGTATCAAAAATTTTAAAAACGCATACATATGCTATAGTTATTAATAAAGCAAATTTGCATAAAAATGTGCAAAAAATAAAAAAATGAATTAAATCATGGACTACAGTAAAATCATGATTGGCTCTATGAATGGTTAAAAGAACCACTACCATACTGTTGTCCATGATTTAATTCATGTTTTTATTTTGTTTTATTTTGGTTAGTTTCGTTGTTTGATTTTATTGCTTGGATTTTATTTTTTGGTTTTATATGACATGTATGTTTTTATGCTTTATTCATTTGCATATATTTTTATTTTGTTAGTACTTTGTTATACCTCTGATACAGCCTTTATTGTCGAAACATGGCCACGTTGGGTCCTCTTGAATAAAGATCATTTGGGTCCTTTTAGACAAGACACTTCTGCACTCTGTGTCTGCTTTGTTCCTGTGCTTTTTGTTTGCTGCAAACTTTTCATGCCTCTTCTTTGTGTTTGTGGGGCCTAGATTTTAGGCACGTCGATACCAGGTTATGCTACTATTCTATAACAGAACCTAGGTGCCTAGGTTCCCTTATAGAATAGACTTCTACCACATATCCACAGGGTACCTAAACAAACATACTCTGTTATAGAATTGGCCCCGTAGATGGACTATTTGAACTATTACTACGTTATCTGCTCTGGCTTGACATTATCAGCTCTCAAAAGACTTCAACTGGTTTAATCAACTTTGGTCAAGCTCCTCCACAACACACATCACTTCAAATATCCCCACTTTTAACCTCAGAGTACTGGCTTCCAGTCTCTGCATGGATTAAACATAAAATTGTGACCTAGGTATATAAGGGTCTTTCCCATTCAGCACCTGATAGCTCTTGATTCCATACACTTGTATGGTAGGCCTCGCAAATGGCCCTCTCATTTCTTTCCTCTCACAATCAGCTACATTTAGACATATCCCCATGGATTCTATATATGGTGCCCAAAGTTGCGCGCACAAATAAATTGGATAATGAGTTCTGAAGCATCAATAATTGGGTGCTAACAACCAATTATTGATGTTAATTGGCACTCATTAAAATTTGTGCGCGCATCTGGATATGCACTATTGTATAAGGCACGGCACCTAAGTCCCATGGCACAAAAACCAACTCCCCTTGTTTTTTTAAATGTTTCTCTTTTTTTAAATTTGGTTTTGATATTTGATTTTATTGTTAAATGTGTGTAAACTGCTTTGCAGCACCATTGTGTGATAGGAGCTATATCAAATTCTTGTATATAAATAATTTTAGAACAGATTTCCTAAGAGGGTACAAAGATATGTACCTTTAGACTATTTTATAAAGATACGTGGAGGGGCATAATTGAACGTGAACGCCCATCTCCATGGGCGACTATCTCCGAGAACGGGTACATGAAGGGGCGGGACAAACCATATTTTGGAAAAAAATGGGCGTCCATCTTTTTTCTGATAATACGGTTTGTGGCAGCCAAATGCATCGGATTTGTGCGGATTTGAGCTGGGCGGTTTCGTTTTTCAGCGATAATGGAAACCGAAGGTGCCCAGCTCAAAAACGAACAAATCCAAGGCATTGGGTCATGGGAGGGGCCAGGATTCATAGTGCACTGGTCCCTCTCACATGCCAGGACACCAACCGGGCACCCTAGGGGGCACTTGTAACAATTTAAAAAAAGTTAACTACCTCCGAAGTCCATAGCTCCCTTCCCTTGGGTGCTGAGCCCCCCAAATCCCCCCAAAACCCACTCCCCACAACTCTACACCATTACTATAGCACTTATAGGTGAAAGAGGGTACCTAGATGTGGGTACAGTGGGTTTTGGGGGTGGTTTGGAGGGCTCCCATTTACCACCACAACTGTAACAGGTAGGGGGGGTGGGCCTGAGTCCACCTGGCTGAAGTCCACTGCACCCACTAACAACTGCTCCAGGGACCTGCATACTGCTGTGATGGAGCTGGGTATGACATTTGAGGCTGGCATACAGTCTGGAAAAAAAGTTTTTAAAGTTGTTTTTTTTTGGTGGGAGAGGATTAGTGACCACTGGGGGAGTCAGGGGTGGTCATCTCCGATTCCCTCTGGTGGTCATCTGTTCATTTAGGGCACTTGTTTGGGACTTGTTCGTAAAAAAAAGGGTCAAAAAAAAGTGACACAACTTCGCGCTAAAAACGCCTTTCTTTTTTCTATTATCGGCCGAGGACGGCCATCTCTCCTCGGTCGATAAACACGCCCCAGTCCTGCCTTCACCACGCCTCCGACACGTCCCCGTCAACTTTGGCCATTTCTGCGACAGATTGCAGTTGAAGACGCCCAAAATCGGCTTTTGATTATACCGATTTGGGCGCCCATGGAAGAAAGACGCCCATCTCCCAATTTTGGTCGAAATATGGGCGTCTTTCTCTTTCGAAAATAAGGCGGATAGTTGCTTATGGGGCCCTTTTACAAAGCAGCGATAAAAAGTGGTCTGCGGTAGTGTAGGCACGTGAATTGGGTATGCCCTGGGCCAGTTTTTACCGCATCAACAAAAAAGGGCTCTTTTTAATGGGTCAGGAAAGGGGCCTGTGGTAAAAATGAAACCAGTGTGCATCAAAACTAGTCTGAGCCCTTAATACCACCCATTGATCTAGTGGTAAAGGCTCACACGCTACACACGCGGTGACCAGTCGGTCCTCGCCAAGTACTGATTACCCCTG
Source organism: Microcaecilia unicolor (assembly GCF_901765095.1). NCBI lineage: Eukaryota > Metazoa > Chordata > Amphibia > Gymnophiona > Siphonopidae > Microcaecilia > Microcaecilia unicolor. The sequence continues at coordinate 65,960,727 of NC_044035.1, read as the reverse complement.
GAACTGGCATGTGTAGGAGGAAATAAATAAATAACTCATCCACACGTTATGGGTGCATGCCAAATCTGAAATTACTGCAGGAAGGCGTGCTGGCCTGGCGGTGGTCTTATTTGGGTGAATGCTGCATGCGCGTAGAGCCTACCACGGCTTAGTAAAAGGGCCCCTATGTGCCTTTGTAAAACACTAAGGGGTCCTTTTACTAAAGTGCACTAACAGATTTAGTGTGCACTAAAGGATAAGACGCCCATAGGAATATAATGGACATCTTATCATTTAGCGCATGTTAGTGCTTACTGCAGCTTGGTAAAAGAGCCCCTTAGATGAACCAGCAGAAATTATGGCTAGATTGAAGCCACAGATACACCAGCTCTGGAGATATAAGCATATACAATCTGTGCAACCATGCTTATTTCATAAAGAAGGCATATACTTTTGATTCATTCCATGAACCGCCCAAGCTCTGCCCTCAGAACATACCTACGTACATGTCACATAAAAATACAGCCTGTTTTTTTCATTGTGCAGACTTTTATAGAAATAACTCTTGGGGTAACTTTACAAAACCCTTTTAAACACTTAAAACAGGTTTTCATGCACAAATGAAGCTTATAAAATTACCCCCCATAGTGGCACCAAAGAATTATATTTTTCCAAAGTACAGCTGTTGTTTAATAAAACTCAATCACCGCTGCCACTGAAAATCGACCCACTTGTGAATGCTTGTATGAGTGTTGGGGATATTTTATTTAACTAGGGGAAAATTCCTGGGCTGTTGTCAATGAAGGCTCATGACACCAGGACCCCAACCCTGGTTCTGAATGAGAAAGGAGGAGCTTACTGGGCCCAAAATATAGATAATTCAGGTGTGTTTTTACTAAGCTGTGGCAAAAAGTGGCCATTTGGAAAAAGGGCCTTTTTTTAAGGGGCTGGAAAATGGATGCAGGCTAAAATTGAAACCAGCGTGTATCCCTTTTCAGCCTGAGACCTTACCACCACTCATTGACTTAGCGGTAAGGTCTCACACGCTACCCACGCGGTAAGTATGTAGTGCGTGCCAACTGCTGTTTACCTCCGAGTAAGTGACCTGCGTTAGAAAATAGAAAATTGTTTTCTACAGCTGGATTTGGTGTGTACCAAATTGGGAATTACTGCCCGGCTCACATACTAGCCTGGCGACAGTGATAATTTGGCACGTGCTATACACAAGTAGGCCCTACCGTGCCTTTGTAAAAGGGCCCCATAAAGATAAAAACATACAGCAATGAAGGGCATTACCTACAAGAAATATAAATGCCATTTCTTCCTGAAACAATGTCATTTTTTTTCAGCCATCACATTCACACACAGCAGGCAATGATAACAATTTATGCATTTGGTAGTTTTTTTTTACAAATTCTTAGGACTTCTACAAAGGTTCTACAGAAATGTACTACTTTGTTTTTAACTCCGCTATGTTCAATTGCTTTTATTCTGGCAGCAGTGAACTGTAGCAAATGTACTCCCCCTCTTCTGCTTAGCCCTTAGATAATTATGTAACTAGTATCTTTGGAAGCGCTCAAGTGTGTTAGTAATACACAAAAGAAGACCTCTTTCAATATATGATGACTGGTGTGTTTGCCAACAACCCAACTTCATTAGAAAATTGGCACGTCCACTCAAGTGCCATGTGACACACCGTTAACTGTGGATATTTGTTGTCTTAATGTACAAGTACTCAGGGACTCAACTGATGAGAAAAAAAACTGCTCTAAATCTGCTGAACTACATGCCTAGGGTGGCACAGAGCCTTACAGTATTGAAAATCAATAGTCATGTGAAAGTTTATAGGTCAAAGGTTTCATGAATTAACTTCTTAGAACTAAAATACTGCCCCTTGTTTGCCTGGTTGTTTTTTGTTTGTGGTTTTTTAGCAACAGAAATAAAACACCTCTGAGGATCTAGCACTGTATCACACTAACAACTCCAATAACTAGGCATTACTTTTACTAAAAAGAGTTGATAGTGAAGCATTTGGAAAATACAAATATTTTTTTTAATTTTCAGTAGCAAAATTAGAGGCGAAGTTTTGAATATGGGCAAGTAAAAAAACCCAATATGGACGATATTCAGCCTGCACTAGTAAGTGGCTTATAAGCCGCTCTCAACCACAGGCTAAATTAACCCTGGATATTCAATGCCAGGGCATGGAAGTTAACCAGCCACTGGCTGATATTCAGACTGGTGCCCGGTTAACTCATCGTATAAAATTTGGCCAGTATTTTTAATGTCCTAACTTTGGGGCCAATGCACAGTGGCACCCGTTAAATATGGGTGCTGTGGGAAAAATTACCGGGTTGCAAACAGCAACCAATGCACAAAGGGGATTGGATACAAATGAGATGCACGGACCCCCTTTTCCTGATTCAATTGCTGTTTGCAACTCGAAGCTGTCAAATGTACTTGACAGCTTGCAGGAAATCCCCGGTGTCCAGTGGACCGTCTCCGAACCCCCCTGAACAAAAAATGTCTGGTGGTCCAACGCACTGCCTCCTGACCACCCACCCCCCAGTTCCCTTCCCACAGAACAAAAGAAATCCCTGGTGGTCCAGTTGACCCCTTCTTGAGCTCTCCCCTCCCTTTCCCTCCCCTCCCCATACCTTAAAAGTTGGAGGCAGCAGGGCAGGAACAACACCTCCTCCCTGTTGCCTCGTGCCTAGCCCTCTCAAAATGGTGGTGCCCAGCCTTTGCCTGGTGCATCCTGGGATGCACTGGGAGGGACTAAGCACCATATAAGGAAAAAACTGGGTGCCACCATTTTGAGAGGGCTGGGACTGAGGCAGGAGAGAGGAGGTGTTGCTCCTGCCCTCCTGCCTCCAATTTTTAAAGTTATAGCATGGGGAGGGGAGGTAGCTCAAGAAGGGCTCCACTGGATCATCAGGGATTTTTTGTTCTTATGGGGGGGGGCACCAGGAAAGTGGGTCAGGAAGCAGTCCACTGGACCACCATGGATTTCTTTGTTCTGCAGGGGGCGCTGGAGCTGGTGGTGGGCGCTTGGGAGTCGGGAGAGAAAAGATAGGGAGCACAAGTAGGCAGCCTTTACAACTGCCTGTTTGTGTTTCTCTTCTCTCCGACCGCTCCAAAGTTGCCTTAAACTCTAGCTCGGTAAAGCTAGGCATTCTGGAGCCGTGCACTGCATGGAATGCTCATTATAATACTAATGAGCTCGATATAATACATTTGCATAGGGTTCTCGGTGGCTGCTAATGGCACACGTTAGAGCCATGGAAAATCCTTAGTGCATTCCTCGCTAAATTACGTTTGCTTTAGACTGGCTACAATCAGTCTAAAGCAATCATTGCCAGCCTGGTAAGTTTGTGCATCGGGCCCTTTGTGCGCTTACTTAGCTGAATAGTGGACTGAATATGGCTGCTAATCTGCTAAATTGTGGATCTGCCCAAAACTCCACACCCAGACCACCCCTAACCTGGCTAGGGAAAGGCTGTTTGCAGAGATATTCAGCAGCACTATTTGGTTAAGTGCCAGCCAGCTCAGCAGAGTTTAACCTGGCAGTAGCTCCTCCTGCATGGTTAAAACTCTGTGAATATCAGTCCCAACATTTGCACAATATAATCTATGAATACTGATCATGAATTTAAAATTAATATCAGCTATCACAGAAACATAGAAACATGGAAAATGACGGCAGATAAAAACCATATGGCTTATCCAGTCTGCCCATCCATACTGTCTACTACTATTACTACTACTACCTGCCTCTAGCTTAGCCTCAAGGGTTAATAATTCACAGGGGAGCCTTTTTACTAAGCTGCAATAAGCACTAATGCGTGCTTGCCGCAGGTTAAAATCCACTACCGCAGGCATCCTGCGATAGTTTTGAGTGCGGCACGTACTACCCATGCACTAAAAAATAGAAAATATTTTTCAGTGCTGGGGCATGTTTGGGAGCAGAGAGTAGGCATTCCCAGCTCTAATCAATTAGCACACTGCGTGCTAACCAGTTAGCATGTGGTTAGTCCGTGAGCCCTAACCGCCTAGTAAATAGGTGGCGGTAAGGGCTCCTGTGCTAATGGCCACACGCTAATTGGGGAAATTAGGATTTGGCCATAAATTGGGAAAATATGGCCATTTTACATCACAGCACTAAAAGTGGCCTCAACATGCAGGAAAGCCCAACTCTATTGATACCGCAGGCTACTTTTTAGCGTAGCTTAGTAAAAGGGCCCCAGGGTTTCCAGGTAAACATTCTCCTACTTGGAATAAGCTTCTGCTGCTTACATTTTGGTGATACAGCACCTGCTGAAGGGCCATTTTGCTTCCCTCTCCCTCTAGTAGTGCAGCCTCAGCGTGGAACAGTCAGGGAAAATCCTTTCCTCTTGCTTGGGGCCTCTCCAGTCTGTTCTGCCCTAGGGCTTTTAACTTCTTGCCTGAGCCCTGTCCTTCTAAGCATGCTAGTTAAGGTAGCTCCGTTTCAGTGAGGGTGTGTTCTCAAAGAAACCCAGCTTTATACCACCCACTATCTCACAAGGACCATTCAATCTTAGCTACATCAGAGGATTTAGCCTTCTGAAATATAAATCCTAGGGAACTGATAGAAAGAGCTCCTACTCCCTAAACTCCAAATTTAAAAAATCTAGTCCCATTGCAGCTATGGGGGGGGGGGGGGGGGGGGGGGTGCTGTGGCAGAAATTGCGCATTCCTTCAACTGACACTGCCTATTGCCTAGTATGACATACTACATGGACAGACTCCTTAATATGAACCACAAACAGACCCTCCAGATATACAGATAAATGAAAGATCCTGCATTTCATTACCTTACCAGACACTACTGCAGTCTAAGAATGGTTCTGGATATGAAAGCACAAATTGAGCTGGTAGAGGGTTTTATTTGCACATTTTTAAGAAAAAATCAAACCTTATTTAAAGTGCCAAATTGGTTAGCACTTGTTAATACAAAATTCCATGCTTTAGCCCCAGTGTTGAGGTTTCATACATTAGTCCCTTTGGACCACTTTACCAAGCTGCGGCAAAAGGGGGCCTAAACTGGTATTGGCGTGTGTTTTTGACGAATGCTGAGGCCCCTTTTTACCTCAGCGGGTAAAAGGTAGGTCTTACTTTTTTTCAGGAAATGGCCGCTCTAAACCGGAAGTAACCGGGTAGTGTGTGGCACTGCCTGATTACCACTGGGTTCACACTGGTCTACAAAAATAAAAATATTTTTGTAGCGCTGGATATGAAATGTGCTGGGGGTAGGAACTAATGTTGAGCTGCTGCGGTAGCCCGGCGGTATTTATTTTTTAGCAAGTGGAAAGCCCACGTTGGTCTTACTGCTGCTTTGCTAAAGGGGCCTTTTAATCTTTAAGCAGGAATCATCACAATCTGTGTTGTAAAAGAATGTACATGCTGTGCTTTTGGAGCAGGACTTACAGCAACAGTGGGCCAGGGTAAGCAACTTATAGAGCAGACCAAGGATAGAGACAAGCAGGTAGCAATAAAATTTAGCAAAGGGAAAAATAGTGAAGAAAAGGTGTCTGCTGAGCAGAGCTCAGGAGGGAGAGTCCAAACCTACACTATGGGCTAGATTCTATATAGGGCACCCAAAAAGCTGTGCTTCAAGTTAGGCATGGTTTATAGAATAGTGCTTATTGTCAGGAGTAGCGCCTAACTTTAGGTGCAGCCATATGCTGTGCAGCGCTGCGTACACTTTGTAGCGCTATAGAAATGCTAAATAGTAGTAGTAGTAGTAGTAGTAGTAACGCGCGTAAATGCTAGGAGCGACCCCATTCCACCCATGCCCTTCCCATTCCATGGCCCCCTTCTCTGATAGTGCTTAAAGTCCAATTAAATTTAATTAGTGCCAACAATTGATTGTTAAAAAGCCAATTATTGTGAGAAATCAGTCACAAACGTTAAATCTGTAGTGGATCAACACTCTGGAGGTAGGACTCTTTTTCTGAGGAAAATAGAAAATTTAGAAAACGCGAATAGAAGTTTAAATTTGCTGTTACTTAATTTCCCAGTATCAAGATTATTGTCACCTAAGGAACTGTTTAACACCTTTTTAACATCTGTATTAAAATATATGGAGTCTAGTATGCCTCCGCTACAAAAGATTTATTACATTACCCCTGCATCAGAGGACAAGATTGAGGATTTAAATGTTTCAACTTTATTGGAATCATCTCAAATGGAAATATTGCAAAGAGCTACTTTGTTAATTTCATTTGTCTTTTTGCAGGACAAAGAAGCTATTTTGCGACTTTTTTTTTTATAGGTCTGGGAATGCTATGTTTCATGGTAGCAAAGTTTCAGTATTTCCTGATCTATCCAAATGGACTCAGCTGAGGAGGAAGACATTTCTGACCATGCGTCAATCTGTACTTGCTGTGGGAGCAACTTTTTGACTGCATTTTCCTTGCAAATGTTTAATTTCTTATCAAAATGTTAAATATATTGGCACGGAACATTAGCCACCCACCTAGGGTTACCCTACGGTTACCCCACGGCCACTTAGACGGTCTATCTCCAGCACAGCTCAGGTCTGCTTGCACAGGTCTGCTCGTGCTGTACACTAGTATCCTTCTCCCAACTGGGTCACAACCAGCTCTGGGCAAGTCTCCCACTCTCAAATTAACACCAGTGATTTCTAGGTTACTGGAGCCACACTCCCAGTGGTCCCACAGTTCCCGGAAAGCAATCACAGACCCAACAGACAAAGTACCAGGATTCTTTATCAGTCCAGATAAAGAGTCAATAAACTGAAACTGTTTATTGTCTTGAAAATTGAACAGTATACAAAAAATGTGCAATCAGCAAACAATAACAGGAAACTGAAATATGAATCAATTATAACACTAACTAAACATTTCTTTACTTTCTAGAAGGTACCTGGGAAGATCGGACATATAACTGCTTGTTTAGTGAGCCTCAGCAAACAGATCCTGCTCTCTTTTCTTCCTGGCTAAGGCTGAACTCAAAACCAGTAACTGCTAGTTAGCTTCAAACTCCAGGCCAATCAGAGCCCAGAACACAACATTTCAAAAATGCTACATCTTGCTTCCTGTTTGTTTTAAACTAAAGCATTCATTCTCTGTAACAGCTTTAAAGCAGAGAAACACCACCTGCTGGCCAAATAGGAGATATACACTTCAAGATATAACTAATGCAGGAAAATATCCAATACATTTTACAGGCTTAAAACACACTGTTGCCCTTTTACAGAGCGGAGGTACCGCTCGCTCTTTCGGGACTACCACCGGACAATGTGACCGCCGGTAGTAGTCCTGCCGAGAGAGTGAGCCATTTCTGGGGGGAAAAGGAAACCCCCGGAAATGGCTTGCGCAGCAGTAACCCAGCAGTAAATGGGCATCGCCACTTGCTGCCCGGTTACCACCAGGTTAGCACAGGAGCCATTACTGCAACCTTAGTGGGTGATTGTAAGGGCTCCCCGTCACATGGCCATGTGGTAAGAGTTCTCTTATCACATGGCCATGTGTGCCTGGGATCTTTTTACCCACTGCAACTTGGTAAAAGGGCCCCACTGTTTCTTCACATATATCTATTATGGACCATTGCAGTTACAGAATTTTCTTCAGTCTAAAGGTGTTTTGGGGTTCCCTGTGGTAGATTCCTCATAGATGGACTTTCTTAGGTATGGGCTATGGGAGTTATTGCTCTGACTTTACTTCTTTTCCATTTCTTTGTATTTTACAGCTTCATTTGGATTTAGTTTAGGTTCTCTCCCCCCTCCCATTATATGTAGACTGTATTGGGTACCTTGTAGGTGGTATTGAATTATTATATTTCTTTCTCTCCATTTCTGGATTTCTGATCAAAGTGGAATCTTTGATGTAATATGCTAAAGTTATAAATAAATACATTTTTTTAAAGCGCTAATTTTTGGCACTAATTGGCTTGTTATTCAATTCAATTACATGTGCCCACATTTGCATGTGCAAATTTTGGCGACTTTTATAGAATTAGGGGGTATGTGGGTATATATATATATATATATATATATATATTTTTTTTTTTTTTTTGTTACATTTGTACCCCGCGCTTTCCCACTCATGTCAGGCTCAATGTGGCTTACATGGGGCAATGGAGGGTTAAGTGACTTGCCCAGAGTCACAAGGAGCTACCTGTGCCTGAAGTGGGAATTGAACTCAGTTCCTTAGTTCCCCAGTACCAAAGTCCACCACCCTAACCACTAGGCCACTCCTCCACTGGAGCCTACAAAATACAAAGAGACACAAAGTACAGGGGGGCAGCAGATGGAGAAATGCCCACACAACAAAACCTTTCTGGAAGAACCAACACAAACTCAGGCCCTGTTTACTAAGCCGCTCTATAGGCATGCTAGCATTTTCAGGGCACACTAAAAATTAGTGTATGCTAATGCTAGAAACACCCATAGGAAAATATGGATGTCTCTAGTGCTTAGTGAACGCTAATTTTAGCATGCACTAAAACCACTAGTGCACCTTAGTAAACAGGGCACTCAAGAAGGTATCTGAGGACAGAGAGTGGGTATAATGTTCACAGTGTTATATAAAGGAAATGTCCTATTAACTGTACATTGAAAGTGAACAATTATGTTATGGTGAGGCAGCATTAAACTATAAAAATGCACAGCCAAAAGTGATGTGTACTTTCATCATTAGTATCTAGAAGGTTTATACCAATTTTTTATTATTAATATTTGGCTGCAGTGTCATAGTACTAGAAGAAATCAAAATATATTTATGAGAAAACATTTATATTATATCAAAGCATAAGATTACTAGGTTGCCATTAGAAATTCTTTGCGTCAGTCATTATGTCAGTATATCTCTTTTATCTTATTAAAATATATGTCAATTTACAATTTTTTCACTAATATGATTGAAGGCAACGTAATTGTCAAGTGGTTATGCCATAACTGATCACTTTATTATGACATTATAGGTCTTATGGGCTAAAGGAAAACATTATTGGTACATATGGACTGTATGTCTAATATAGCCATACAATTGATTTTTTTTAACATGAAGGCAACCATTCCTTGCCTTTTATAAAGTGCTTTAAAATGAAATCAGTGCTAAAACCCCCCTGATATTATAAATTCAGGAGCATTCTGTAATATAAAGCTCTTGTAAGAAGGATGAAGTGCTTATAAAATGCATTAAAATAGTCAATTCAAGAAGATGAATTTCTTTTGAGATGTAGTAACTGCTATATATCTTAGTCATTTCTAATTTGATGCTTATCACCATGAGTAGAGATTCCCTTTGCGAGCAAATTGCTAACATGATAAAGTTTCTTTTTTGAACTAATTCATAGTCAGTTTTAAATTGGTTTTCAAAAAAATTAACATATGCATAACAAATGAGCATATCGCAATACAGATTTCAGCATATAATTTTGTATCATATTTGAGATCCCTACATCCCTTTACAGAATACTAGCTTAGCACAGATCATCCCGGCGCTTAACGTTGGACATTTATTGAAATTTTGCCCCATGTGTCTACCCATAAAATCTTAGATCCATATCAATCAGGTGTTTGCATGAATCATAATGCAGAAACCATTTTGGCTTCTTTTAATAAATGAAATTTGCATGTGAACTACCAATGGACAAGCATCTTTTCTAGTATTTTTAGATTTATCATCAGCATTTAATATAATAGAATAGAATATCCTATTAGGGTGTTTGTCTGATGTAAGTTTGGGGACTATAGCATTAGGCTGAATTTCTTCTTTTTGGGAGGGTTGCAAAGAATTTTATGTCAAGGAAAGCTCTCTATAGCGAGACTCCGAGGTAGGGGGCAGGGGTCTCTTGGGGGATTTATATTATGCCCCTTATTGTTTAATATCTACATAGAAACATTAGCTGCCAATATCAGATCATTTGGCGTAGAATGCTATTTTTCTGCAGATGATATACAACTAGTTTCACCAGTATCAAGTAAACACCTGCAAATTATTCAGAAATTAAATCATTGTTTGATCTATATGGACTTGGTTTTTATTACACAAATTGAAATTAAACCCAGAAAAATGGAATTGTTATATAATACCCAAGGATAAGACCAATTAACTGTTCTTCCAGAAACTGAAGGTGTGAAACTGACATCCAAAGATGTTATAACCTCATTAGGAGTTAAAACAGATGGAAAGTTAACTATGGAAGCCCAAATTTCACAGCTTATGAAAACAGGTTTTATGGCATTGTGCCAAATTTGGCAGCCTTACCAAGTGAAAAAAGATCTTATATCCATTGTTCATTTGTCATATGTATTATTGTAATGTACTTTATCAGATACTACCAAAATCTAAATTGAAATATTTACAATCATTTCAGAATACGGCTGAGAAACTAGCTACAGGCAAGAAAAATGTAATCATGTCTTGCCTTTACTGAAAGAATTGCATTGGCTTCTAGCTGAGTCTCTTATATATTTTAGAATTGATGGCCCAATACGCCAAAGCAGTTTCTTAGATAGCAGCTGTTGCTATCTCAAGAAGCGCCCTATCTGGACCCTTTCTGTGAATTTTCAGCATTGCTAACCAGATAGTTTTGCTCATTCTTACAGACTGCTTTGGCACTAGATTAGTGCCAGAGCAGAGCGTGGGCATAACTCAAACTGAACAGAGGTGTTTTTGAGGGCCAGGGCTAGCCCAACCTTTAGGCAAGACTAGGCAGTTGTCTAGGATAGCAGTTTCTTGGGGAAACAGCAAAAACACAGCCACAGTTAAAGCAAAACAACAGGTCCTGACAGCCATACAAACTCAAAGATCCATCAGCTCATACTTGAACCTGCTGTTATACAAGATGCTTGTATGAAGATCATGATTGTTGACTTTAATTATCAAAATATTGTGAAAGGGGTGTTGGGGGAAGGCCTGCAGACTTAGCACCTGAAAGTTAATTGGGGGGGGGGCATGTGAATCTGAAGGTTCGTATAAGGCACTCATCACCCTTTCACCTGTTCTACGTGGGGCAGGATTGGAGAAGGTCAACACTTATGTACAGATATCAGAAAACACACATGTAAGTAAATGAACACAGAAAATGTGTGCATGGTCTAAAGCAGTTGTAAAGGGCAGCACATACATTCTCAGGTGTCACATTTAAAGCACTACACACATGCTTCCGTTTTGAAAATTCACTGGTACCTGTGCAAGGAAATGCATGTGCGTATTATTTACAAAAATTACCTCCTAATTAACATAACACGGTTGAAGTTACCTTATCCTCCACTTTCCATCGCACTCTTAGGTGAATTCTATCTAGATCCAGTACACCAATTATAATAATTTTCTTATTATATACATTTTGAGGTACAGCTCGAACAGTTGATTTCCTTCATATTTAAGTTTACATCTCTGTTCCTCAGTTAAGGCTTTTCAATTCCTTTTCTCCTATTTTTTTTTAAATGTACATAATAATTTGTAGATTTTTAAAGCATTTTCTATGTTTTCTTGTTTTTTTTAGAGGGGGGGGGGGGGGGGGACATTTTCCAAACACTGTGTAACCCTCAGTGCTATAAAGCAGTCCAGATTTTTATCCTCAACATCAGAGGATGACTAACGCAGTAAACATGTCAAAGGTGATAATTTAACTTCTCTTCCCCAGTTCCCACAAATTTATTACAACTGGACAGGCTACCCACATGTGCCTGTAAGTACCCACCTCCCCACACCCTCTCCAACACTCAACTGTGCTTCCTTAGCCCATTTCACAATTAATGTAAATGTGTGATATAATCAAAATAACTATTTATAGAAGTTCTCTTACATTTGTGCTGAAATAGGCATCATCCCTATTTTCTCAAAAATATATCCTGTCCCATTCTTTCTGTCCTTTCTTCCTGATCCCAAGATAAATGTTTGAAAACCACAAAGCTCCATATAGATTGGATAGGGGGTCCTGGCTGGACCATACTGCAGCATAGAAGGTCTGGGAATTAATCTGAATGACCTTAGCATGATAAGCAAAAGTCATGTGCCCCCATGCACCTACAGCAAGAACTGCTAGATATCCATATAGCAGAGGAATGTGACCTATGGGGAAAATGATCTCAAGTCAAATATCATTATTGAGCAAGTCGCCTGGTGTGGTCCACATTTTGCCCTCACATGGGCTGCTTCAGGTGTATAAAACAATCTTTAAAGGGTCAAAATGCTAAACATTTCCAGCTCAGTAAGAGGACCCTGTGAGTAAGTTTGTTCCTCTGAGCTTTTTTGAATAGCTGAGCTACTAAGCCACTTATTGAATGGGCCAAACTGAAGTATTATACCTTTCCGAATGCCCCCATCTGAGACCCCCTAATGGTCCCCAACTAAAATCCCCTTGAAAGCCCTCCTTCCCATATCCCCCTGTAAGTCTCTCAGGGCCTACCTTCCCAGTCCTAGAGAGTGCCTTGAGGTTAGGGCAGGAGCAAACTCCTGTCCTTTCTAGTGATGGTTTCAAATGGTTCCAATTTGGAAGGAGCAGAAGCAAGTGAAGATGGCTTTGCTGCTCAATGTTCCCAGTATGTAAAAATACCACCAGGCTTTTGCTGGAGGTATTTTCCAGTAATAAAATGGTTTGTGGTGTTCACTGCAAACCACATTATTCCATTTAAATAGTAATGAGCTGTTTTGCATGCAATGCATGCTTTGCTTCTCATTTATTATATATCCCATGGTATGGAATATTAACGTGTGTTACGGTGATATAACATGTTAGAGCTGTAGTGATTCTTAATAACTACTCTCCTAAATCTGTAGCTTCTACATACAAGTGCCAGTACAAAGCTCCAAGTGACACAGATTTTTAAAAAATATGTTTGTTTTTTTTGTAAAATGGTTGTTCCCTTTGTACGTACCACCAGAGATACATATTTCCCCCACAGCCTTATATATATTTCACTAAAGGCTCCACATTCTGGGAGCAAATTGTGAATGTCCTAACTTTGAAATCCCTTTTCTGAACTAGACTACTTATACAAAATTGGACTTTACATGAAATAAATTCCCCTCCACTAAAATGGCTTTTGAAAATCAGTAGGGATACCATTAAGGGTGCACATTTTGCATACGTGAAGGGGCATAATCGAACGGAAACGTCTATCTCCATGGGCGTTTATCTCCGAGAACGGGTCCGTGAAGGGGCGGACCGAACTGTATTTTCGCAAAAAATAGACGTCCATGTTTTATTCGACAATTTGTGAGGTGGGCGTTTTTGTTTTTCAGCGATAACGGAAAATGAAAGCGCCCAGCTCAAAAACGAATAACTCCAAGACATTTATTCGTGGGAGGGGCCAGGATTCGTAGTGCACTGGTCCCCCTCACATGCCAGGACACCAACCGGGCACCCTAGGGGGCACTTCTACAAAAACAAAAAAAAAGGTAAAAAAGCTCCCAGGTGCATAGCACCCTTCCCTTGTGTGTTGAGCCCTCCAAATCCCCCTCAAAACCCACCGCCCACAAGTCTGCACCATTACTATAGCCCTAAGGGGTGAAGGGGGGCACCTACATGTGGGTACAGTGGGTTTGGGGGGGGCGGTTTGAAGGGCTCCCATTTACCAGCACAAGTGTAACAGGTGGGGGGGGATGGGCCTGGGTCCACCTGCCTGAAGTCCACTGCACCCCCTAATAACTGCTCCAGTGACCTGCATACTGCTGCCAGGGAGGTGGGTATGACATTTGAGGGTGAAAATAAAAAGTTGTGAAACGGCATATTTTGTGGTGGGAGGGGGTTTGTGACCACTGGGGGAGTCAGGGGAGGTCATCCCCGATTCCCTCCAGTGGTCATTTGGTCATTTAGGGCACTTATTGGGGCCTTATTCGTGGAAAAACAGGGTCCAGGAAAAGTGCCCTAAATTCTCGCTACAAACGCATATTTTTTTTCCATTATCGGCGAAAGGCGCCCATCTCTGATTGGCCGATAACCATGCCCCAGTTCCGGCTTCACCACGCCTTCGACACGCCCCCATCAACTTTGTCCACATCCGCGACGGAGTGCAGTTGAAAACGTCCAAATTCGGCTTTCGATTATACCGCTTTATTCGTTTTTGTGAGATAAACGTCTATCTCCCGATTTGGGTCACAATATAGGCGTTTTTCTATTTCGATTATAAGCAGGATAGTGTACACTTTTCTAAATTAGTGCCTGCTATTTGCAAACAGTATATACTCTTTCCCGATATCACATACATGTCTGAACCAGCAACCCTGCTCTCTCCTGTGCCCTCCCCCCATGTCCAGTAGCCCGCCTGTAACCAGAAGCCCACACTATATGCAAATAGCATGCACTCTTTAAGAAATGTGCACAATATCCTCTGGGCTTCCCTATATGAAGCCTGGATTTGGGTGCCTAAATTTGGGCATGATCCCGAGATGCACACACAACTTAATTGCTTAACGAGCAGTAACTGGCAGCTAATAACCAATTATTGATGTTAATTGGCACCAATTATGATTTGTGCACACATTTTGGATGCACACTATTCTAAAAATGCTTGGTGCCCAAATCCCATAGGGATCCTTTTACCAAGCTGCGGGAAAAAGGGCCCTATGCTAGTGATGGGGGCTGTTTTTCCCACGCGCCAGGGCTATTGTTACCACAGCGGTTAAAAAGACCCAGGACACACATAAATATGCATTAAGAGAAATCTTACTGCGTGGCCATGTGACCGGGAGCCCTTATGCCACCCATTTAGGTAGCGATAAGGGCTCCCGCGCTAACCCTTGCTATTTGGACAAACTGCAGTGTAAAATCCAAATTCTGCCTTTTGAAAATCATGATTTGGACATTTTTTGGCCATTTTGAGATGTCCATGTAGTCAAAACAATGAAGGTCAGTAATCATCTGGACTATGGAACTTGTGCAAGTAGCAGTAACCTAATTGACACCTATGGCAACCCCATATACACAAAATGACAGTAGACTATATAGGGATATAAGATAGACTGAACTAACATCCTGAAAGATTCAGAATTCAAAAGAGGCTGCAAGCTCTGTACTAATCATTACTTGAAAAAGACAAAGCACAAAAGTTAGATGAGAATCTAAAATTAAACCTAACGTTATCACAAAGTAAAATTGGATCAAATTAATCACTAATAGCAAGCTGATCTGACAAACAAGCGTTCAAATTCCTAGTTACTACTAGTGCTTCTGTCTTCTTTAAGTTAAGCCAACAAATTGAACGAGAGCAAAATTCCCAATTTTCCAAATTCCCTGATCAGAATCTTGGTGTTTGTAATTTCTCTAACTTGATAACCTTCATTTCTTCTTTTAAAAAAAACTTTTTATTTATAAATTCAGCAGAATCAATTATAAATAATCCGTAGCTTTATACAGTATGAGTGTATCCATAAGAAACAAAAGTACTAAATGTTAGCCAAATGGGTCCACATAACAGTATCACTTCAAGTTATAAACAGAACCACTCCCGTATTGGGCTCTTATCAAGGAGGGCAACCAACCTAAGACCAGTGAATTGTCCATCCTGCTGAAGATTTGACATTAAACCCCTATACCACACCACACACACAAACATGAAATTGCTGTTCTGCTGTTAGTGATCTGTAACCTGTCATTAAAATAATCTGCAATACCTGAAAATTGGAGGGTGGCCAATGTAACACTGATTCTTAAAATGGGTTTCAAGGGTGATCCGGGAAATTACAGACCGGTAAGCCTGATTTCAGTGCCAGGCAAAATAGTGGAAACAATTATAAAGAATAAAATTACAGACCACATAAACAAACATGGTTTAATGGAGTCACTATGGGGAAGTCTTGCCTCACCAATTTGCTTCATTTCTTGAAGGCATGAATAAACATGTGGATAAAAGTGAGCCGGTTGATGTAGTGTATCTAGATTTTCAGAAAGCTTTTGACAAAGCTCCTCATGAGAGTCTCCTGAGAAAATTAAACAGTCATGGGATAGGAGCCAATGTTCTTCTGTGGATTAGGAATTGGTTATTGGACAGAAAACAGAGGGTAGGGTTAAATGGCCATTTTTCTCAATGAAGGAGAGTGAATAGTGGAGTGCTGCAGGGATCTGTACTGGGACCGGTGCTATTTAACATATTTAAAAATGATCTGGAAAACGGAGTGATGAGTGAGATGATTCCATTTGCATATGACAACAAAACTATTCAAAGTTGTGGATTGTGAAAACTGGAAGACTGGGCATCCAAATAGCAGATGAAATGTAATGTGGACAAATGCAAAGAGATGCACATTGGGAAGAATAAGGTCTAGCTTAGGAGTCAACACTCAAGAAAAAGAACTACGAATCATTGTAGATGATACACTGAAATCTTCTGCCTAGTGTGTGGTAGCGGCCATAAAAGCAAACAGAATGCTAGGAATTATTAGGAAAGTGATGCAAAACAAGACCAAGAATATTGTAATACCTCTGTATCGTTGCATGGTGCGACCTCACCTTGAGTATTGTATTCAATTCTGGTCACCATATCTCAAAAAAGATAACAGTGAAATTAGAAAAGGTTCAAAGAAGAGTGACCAAAATAATAAAGTGGAAGGAATTCCTCCCTTATGAGGAAAGGCTAAAGAGGTTAGGGCTCTTCAGCTTGGAAAAGAGATGGCTGAGGTGGGTATGATTGAGGTCTATAAAATCCTCAGTGGTGTAGATGGGTAAAGTGAATCAATTTTTCACTCTTTCAAAAAGTACAAAGACCAGGGCACACAATAAAATTACATGGAAATAATTTTAAAACAAATAGGAGGAAATAATTTTTCAAGTTAAGCTCTGGAACTCGCTGCTAGAGTATGTGGTAACAGTGGTTAGCATATCTAGGTTTAAAAAATGTTTGGACAAGTTCCTGGAGGAAAAATCCATAATCTGTTTATGAGACGGACAGTGGGGAAGCCACTGCTTGCCCTGGATTGATAGCATGGAATGTTGCTACTAATTGGGTTTCTGCCAGGTACTTGTGATCAGGATTGACCACAGTGCCTGAGCTAAAAATTTGTACTCAGCGGGTGTGTGGGGAAGGCTCATTTGAATTATGCCCTATGCTCTAGTACTAAGTCCTGGGCCAAGACTTATGTCCTCCTATAGAAGAAATTTATGACATTCTGTGGACAAAATGGGGGAGGATTGGACGAAGATCTGGATCCATCTTAAGGTTTTATTGGCCATCATCAATTATTATATGAATTGTGCCTGCTAGGGTGGGGGGAGATAATTGATGAATGGATGGATACGAACATAAGAATAGCCATACTAGGACAGACCAATGGTCCATCTAGCCCAGTATCCTGCTTCCAACAGTGGCCAGTCCAGGTCACAAGTACCTGGAAGAAACCCAAATAGTAGCAACATTGAAAGGGGAGGGGGGGTGTATGGAATAAAGCAAAACAAGGTCACGTAATGGGACAGTCCAAATGTTTATAGTTATTACATGCTATATGTCTTGTCTCTGCTTAATAAAAATTAAACTAATAAAGAACTTGGGGAAACAACTCTTACCTCCTTGATGAGCTCTGCAGCAGAGTAGCATCCCTGAACCAGTGCCCAATTCCTCAAAGACAGGTCTCGTTGCGTGTCCATCCTGAAGACATGCATCTCAATACCTTGTCGAGAGCCTGTCTGTGTGGCAAAGAAGAGCTCTGATCTGGAAGGAGGCGAACTATGTCCAGAGTGTACCAGCCTAAGGAGGAAACAGAGTGCAAGAGCTCTAAAAGCACAGGAGTGTCAGGCAGCCACATAAAAGTGAACCCCACTGTCTATAGTACTGTGAATACTATAACTGGCAATTTAAAAACTGAGAGAAAAGTCAACCAGGTGCCTTTTCCAATCATCTGAGTGGCCCAATTTGTTGTTCTGTGGGTGTGCCTCATATGTGGTATCAATGGACCTAGGATCCGATTGTCATTGCAGAGAAAGTGAAATTACTCACCTGTAGCAGATGTTCTTCGAGGACAGCAGGACACAGATTACTACAGATAGGTGACATCGACGCAGCCTCCATACAGACGCTATCCAGTATTCAGAAGATTCCTGCTCAACAGAGCTTACAATCTAATCAAGACAAACAGGACAAATAAGGGATTAGGGAATTACTTATAGTGGGAATGATTAAAACAGACATGGGTACTGACTCTTACGGACATGGATGAGTGGAAAGTGAGAATTAAGCTGAAGCTGGCTGGGTTTGCAATATTGCAGCCATTGGTAAACTGGGTAAATAGGATGTACCTTGCTGTTATATTCTGTGCTTCTATGTAAACATGGCCTTATATATATCAGCTTTTAAAAATCAGGTATTATTTAATGCTGACTTTCAAAATTATGAAGAACAATGATGTCATTGGTTAACCAGAGACATTGAAGTTATTCCTTCCTTTACAGTATCACAAAATAAATTCTGAACGTTTTATTTTTCTTCAATTGTTTTGCTTACAGATGGTGTTTGCCCCCTTAACGTGAACTATCATATCCCCTTCTACACAAACCTCTTTCAACTTCTCAAGCACATTACAAGGTTTAATGAATAATCTGACTTAATTTTTTTCACTCATTTAAAATCTGCAAAATTGCTTTGAAGTTCACCTTTCGAGACTTACAATTTATACTCTTATATGGGTACTGGTAGCAGTGGCGTAGCCAGACTGCCAATTTTGGATGGGCCTGAACCCAAAGTGGGTGGGCACAAAATTTTCTCTCTACCCCCCTCCCCCAGCAAAATGTAGTCACACTAATCAGATGCATTTGTCACACAGGGTAAAGTGCTGCTTTTCAGTGCATCAGATTTCAGAAAACTTATTTAATAGCCTAACACCCTTTTCAATGAGCTTTCAGAGGCCAAAACCTCCTGCCTCAGGTCAGTATAATGCTGTTACGGTATCCTCTCTTGACCTAAGGAAGGAAGTATTGGTCTCTGAAACGTCATTAACACAGGTACCATATTACTTTATCCTAAATTAAAAATAAAATAATTTTCTTTACCTTTCTTGTATGGCCATTTACTTTTTCTCATTGTGTCGCTCCCAGTCTCTAGATTCTGCTTTCCTTCGTTTTCGCTTAACTCTTCTGCCAGGGTTTTCTGGCCATTTGTCATTTTTCTCTCCTTTTTCTTTGCTTTCTTCAATATTTTTCTGCCTCTCTCTGTGTCCAGATTTAATTCATTCTTACTATCCATTCTTTAGTTTCCTTCATCTACTTATGGCTTTTCATCTTTTTCTCACCCATGTTCTCCCCATGCCCCTTCCTCTTATTCTCCAATCTTTCACTACTCCCCCTTTCCATGCAGCAGCTCTCCTCTTTCTCTCCCCATCCTTCCAGTGTCTCCCCTCTCTCTCCCCATCCTTCCAGTAGTCTCCCCTCTTTCTTTCTGCATCCTTCCATCCAGTGTCACCTCTTTCTCCCTACCCTTCCATCCAGCGTCTTCCCTCTTTCTCTCCCCATCCTTCCACCCATCTACCCCTCTCCTGATCCTTCCATCTAATGTCTGTCTCTCTCTCCCTCCTTCTAACCAGTGTCTCTCTATCTCTCTACCTTTTTCTGTTCAGTGTCCCTTCTCTCTCCACATCCTTCCAGTCTCTCCCCTTTCTCTCTGCATCCTTTCATCCATCTCCCCTCTTTCTCCCCCCATCCTTCCATCCAGTGTCTCTCTCCCCATCCATCCATCCATCCATCCATCCATCCATCCATTTCCCCTCTTTCTCTCCCATCCTTCCATCTGTTTTCCCTCTCCCGATTCTTCCATCCAGTGTCTTTCTCTCCCCATTCTTCCATCTGTTTTCCCTCTTTCTCTCCCATCCTTCCATCTGTTTTCCCTCTTTCTCTCCCCATCCTTCCGTTTTCCCTCTTTCTCTCCCCATCCTTCCATCTGTTTTCCCTCTCCCGATTCTTCCATCCAGTGTCTTTCTCTCCCCATCCTTCCATCTGTTTTCCCTCTTTCTCTCCCATCCTTCCATCTGTTTTCCCTCTCCCAATTCTTCCATCCAGTGTCTTTCTCTCCCCATCCTTCCATCTGTTTTCCCTCTTTCTCTCCCATCCTTCCATCTGTTTTCCCTCTCCCGATTCAGGCCTGCCAGTGCCAGCCCCAGCTCCCATTACCGGCCACTGCTGCTTTTCCTGTTCAGCAGCAGGGCCAGCGCTATAAAAGGAAGAAGCGCTCTGACTGAGCTGAGCGCAGAGCGCTAACAACAAAAAATGTTTTTTAAAAAAGCGCTACACCGCAGGCAGCCTTGAGGCATTGGCTTCTGGCTCTGCAGGCTCCTCCCGTCTCCACGTCACTGCCCCTGGAGTGATGCAGGGGCAGTGACGTAAGAGACGGGAGGAGCCTGCAGAGCCAGCAGCCAATGCCTCAAGGCTGCCTGCGGTGCCGTGCTTTTTTTTTTTCAACATTTTTTGTCGTTAGCGCTCAGCTCAGTCAACTGAGCGCTTCTTCTTTTTGTAGCACCGGCCCTGCTGCTCAACAGGAAAAGCAGCAGTGGCCGGCAATGGGAGCTGGCGCTGGCGCAGGCCTGGAGGACAAGTGGGCGGGCAGTGTGTATGCGCTTGGGTGGGCAGGCCTGAGCTGAAATTGGGTGGGCTTGGGCCCACCCAGGCCCACACGTAGCTACGCCCCTGACTGGTAGATGATCATTTATAATGTGGTTTTTTAAATATTTTATTTATCGTTTTTATACATAGTAAACATATACATAGTAACATAGTAGATGACGGCAGAAAAAGACCTGCACGGTCCATCCAGTCTGCCCAAGAAGATAAATTCATATGTGCTACTTTTTTATTTGTACTGTCCTCTTCAGTGCACAGACCGTATAAGTCTGGCCAGCCCTATCCCCGACTCCCAACCACCAACCCCGCCTCCCAACCACCAGCTCTGGCACAGACCCTATAAGTCTGCCCAGCACTATCCCTGCCTCCCACCACCAGCTCTGGCACAGACCGTATAAGTCTGCCCAGTACTATCCCCGCCGCCCAACTACCAGCCCCGGCACAGACCGTATAAGTCTGCCCAGCACTAGTCCCGCCTCCCACTACCAGCTCTGGCACAGACCGTATAAGTCTGCCCAGCACTAGTCCCGCCTCCCAACCACCAGCGCCAGCACTAGCCCCGCCTCCCAACCACCAGCTCTGCCACCCATTCTAGGCTAAGCTCCTGAGGATCCCTTCCTTCTGTACAGGATTCCTTTATGTTTATCCCACGCATGTTTGAATTCCGTTACCGTTTTCATCTCCACCACCTCCTGCGGGAGGGCATTCCAAGCATCCACCACCCTCTCCTTGAAAAAATACTTCCTGACATTCTTCTTGAGTCTGCCCCCCTTCAATCTCATTTCATGCCCTCTCGTTCTACCGCCTTCCCATCTCCGGAAAAGGTTTGTTTGTGGATTAATACCTATAAACTTGTAAAGAAAAATCCACTATTACAATTAAATCTAAAGATATTATTCATAACACAAATTAAATATTATAGCTTCATTTAAAGTCCACAACAGGAGTCCAAGATTCCTAAATAGGAGAAAAAAGGTGGGCAGTGTGTATGCGCTTGGGTGGGCGGGCCTGAGCTGAAATTGGGTGGGCCTGGGTCCACCCAGGCCCACACGTAGCTACTCCCCTGACTGGTAGATGATCATTTATAATGTGTTTTATGTTATATGTGGAGGGGCATTTTCTATATGATGTCTAAGTCCAACTTTGGACATTTTGCAAAAAACTTCCAAAATTCAAGTGAGGAATATAGCCATTTTCAAAACTAAACATCTATCTTTTTTTTTTATTTTTTTAGAATTGGCTATTTGATAGATGTTTTTGTGCTGTGCACGTTCATCTTTTTGGTCCATTTTAGAAAAAAAAAATCCATCCAAGTGAAAAACACACAAGATCAAGTCATTGGGATACTGGAGGAGCCAGTATTCTTAGTAGACTGGCCACACAGACATCTCAGGAGAGCAATGGTGCACCCTAGGGTGCACTGCAGTAGACTTCAAATAAATGCTCCCAAGTATACTTATCACTGTTGCTCCCTTATCTTGTATGCTGAGCCCCTCCAAAACCCACTACCCTTAACTGTACATCACTACAATAGCCCTTATGGATGAAGGGTGCACCTATATGTGGGTACAGTGGGTTTCTGGTGAGTTTTAGAGGGCTCACATTTTTCACCACAAGTGTAACAAGGGAAGGTATAAGCCTAAGTTCACCTGTCTGCAGTGCACTGCATCCACCACTAGACCGCAAAAAAAAAAGGCCAGCCAAAAAATGCAGCCGGCCAAAAAAAAAAGCCGCCCAAAATCCGGCAACCCGCACACGGCATGATAAAGCCGCAGTGGGTCACGGAAAGGGGCAGCAGAAGAGTCAAATTTCAAACAAAGCATGGTTACATGAAGATTTAAAAAGAATGCCTGCTGCTGGTTTGCCCCTTCTTCTTTTAGTGGGCGGAGACACCAAGCTGTCCTCCAATGAGGCGCTACTCAGAGTCAGAGAGCAGGAGAATTAAATTTCTCGTCTTTTTTGCCAGCCAGTTGGACTTGGTTAATGATGTCATACTGCTGAGAACAGCAGGCTCCAGCCAGGTCCGCTACCAGTGAATAAAGGCAGACTCTGACCATGCTTAGAATCAGAGATTCGTCATCAGTGCTGTAGGAGGAGAGAGAGGAGGACAGCAGCAAGCAGCAGAAGGAGGAGCACTGCAGGAGGAGGAGGACTTCTCTCCGAGGTAGATGGAGCGGATCAGCTGAGTCACAGAGGAGAGAGGGAGGGAGCAGGATGGAGCAACTGGCACTGAAGGAGAGAGAACTGGAAGGCAGCAGAAGTTCAACAGCTGTGGTACTGTGACCAGAGCCAGACCAGAAGAGAAGGGGCAGTGAGTACTACTAGTGACTGTGAGTGAGTGACTGAGTCATCCACAGAAGAGAACTGCACAGAGGTGAGCTCAGCTGACTACTTTTATTTTTTATATGTATAGACAGTTTATTTCTCTCATGGTGGGAACTGGCTGTTTTATGGGGATGGGCGGGGATAGAGGAGATCACTCACGGGGCCGGGCAGGGACAGGGGAGATTACTCACGGGGACGGGTGGGGACGGGTTAGATTCTGGCGGGGATGAGC
The DNA here is from genome assembly GCF_901765095.1 of Microcaecilia unicolor. Classification (NCBI taxonomy): domain Eukaryota; kingdom Metazoa; phylum Chordata; class Amphibia; order Gymnophiona; family Siphonopidae; genus Microcaecilia; species Microcaecilia unicolor. The sequence continues at coordinate 65,937,656 of NC_044035.1, read as the reverse complement.
GGGGATGGGTTTGATTCCGGCGGGGACGGGCGGGGATGGGTCGCATTTCTGTCCCCGTGCAACTCTCTAGTTAGCACCTAACAGAGCTTAGTAAAAGGACCCCTTAATTTGCTACTGGAGAACTTCCCATTTTATGGAAAACTGCTTCTGTTAAGCTGAACCTGAAAAATGACAAATTCGATCCACCTAGTAGTTATAGGCTAAATATCCAATTTTCTTTATTTAAGCAAGCTACTGTAGATGAAAGGGCACTATTTCTAAAACTGAGGGATTTTATTGACAGAAAGAACATTCTTTATCTCTGACAATCTGGCTTTTATACAGGTCACAGAACAGAAACTGTTCTATTAGCCCTTACTTGTGAGATCATGTTTTCTTAGACAGAGGATACCTTAGAATGGAACCAAAAAGTCCAAAATTTGAGGATTTTTAATGAGGTTAGAACTATATTGGCCATGACTATAGCCATGGGAGAACACCTTTTTTTTCTTTTCTTTTTTTGTTCTATTTTTTTTTATTGTACATTTTCATTTATTCTGTCTATAGCCTGATTGTAAACTGCTTCCATTGTTTGACTAAAGGACACCATAAAAAACAAATGAATAAACAAAAAACATATACATTGTTCTGCTTTAACTGCACAGTTGTATTCCCCAAACTGCTCAGAATGCCTCCAAAAATTAATGCAGAGATCATACATCTAATACTCCTCAACTTTTCCTATTAATACGTGCTAGGTGCAAAACTTTGATACAGGTTTGTAAATAGATTCCTATATGAAAAAACACCTTTATCCAATTTTCTTATAAATGTGCTACCTATTAGTTTCATGGAGTGTCCCCTAATCCCCTAATATTTGAAAGTGTAAACACCATTCCGTCATGCCCCCTTTTTTTAACATAGTAACATAGTAAATGACGGCAGATAAAGACCTGAATGGTCCATCCAGTCTGCCTAAGATAAACTCATTTTACATGGTATGTAATACTTTATATGTATAACTGAGTTTGTTTTGTCCTTGCCATTCTCAGGACACAGACCGCAGAAGTCTGCCCAGCACTGTTCTTGTAGTAAAAATCCTGAAGCTAACATCGAAGATTTACATTCAAACCCATCCATATCTATTCAGTTACGATCAGACCGTAGAAGTCTGCCCAGCACTGGTTTTGCTTTCCAATTACTGGCATTGCCACCCCATCTTTGCTAAGATTCCGTAGATCCATTCCTTCTAAAAAAGATTCCTTTGTGTTTATCCCACGCATGTTTGAATTCCATTACCGTTTTAATCTCCACCACCTCCCACAGGAGGGCATTCTACATATCTTCCACCCTTTCCATGAAAAAATACTTCCTGACATTACTCCTGAGTCTGCCCACCTTCAACCTCAATTCATGTCCTCTAGTTCTACCACCTTCCCGTCTCCGGAAAAGGCTTGTTTGTGGAGGAATACCTTTCAAATATTTGAACGTCTATATCATGTCACCTCTGTTTTTCCTTTCCTCCAAGGTATACATGTTCAGGTCAGCGTCTCTCCTCATATGGTTTGCAACGCAAATCCTATACCATTTTTGTAGCTTTTCTTTGCACTGTTTCCAGTCTTTTTACATCTTTAGCAAGATATGGCCTCCAAGACTGAACACAATACTCCAAGTGGGGCCTCACCAACGACTTGTAGAGGGGCATCAACACCTCGTTTCTTCTGCTGGTTATACCCCTTTCTATGCAGCCTAGCATCCTTCTGGCCTCAGCCGTCACCTTGACACATTGTTTCTTCACTTTCATATCCTCTGACACCAACACCCCAAGGTCTCTCTCCTGAGTCGAACTTACTAATCTCTCCCCTCCTATTCGATATCTCTCTTTTGGGTTTCTGCACCGCAAGTGCATCAGACTCTCAACCATTCTTCTAACTTTTGGAGATCTCTTCTCATTGTTTAAAACAAATGTCCTACTGCATTGCCAACTGCTGACCACCTAGGATGAAAGACTGGAGCAAGAGGGGGAAGAAAGGGGTTGCCAACTCAGTTTAGAAATTGGCTCTGCCCAAGTCACAGCCCTTCCCAATCATTGCTGCTTGCTCACTTCTCCTCTCCCTACAGCTATGACCGTTGACCACAGAAGATGCCAGCCCAAGGTCTGCAACACCAAAGGAAAGGGGCGGCCGCTAGTGGGGGGAAATACTGCTGCCACTAGACATCAACTTCCATGGCTGTATAAGGGAAATGGGTGAGTTCAGCAGCAGGATGTGTGTTTACTGTTGCCAACACCTTTCTTTTTCAGGATATCCACAATGTAACATAGTAACATAGTAGATGATGGCAGAAAAAGACCTGCACGGTCCATCCAGTCTGCCCAACAAGATAACTCATATTTGCTACTTTTTGTGTATACCCTACTTTGATTTGTACCTGTGCTCTTCAGGGCACAGACCGTATAAGTCTGCCCAGCACTATCCCTGCCTCCCAACCACCAGCCCCGCCTCCCAACCACCGGCTCTGGCACAGACCGTATAAGTCTGCCCAGCACTATCCTCGCCTCCCAACCACCGGCTCTGGCCATAGGCGTAGACTGGGGGGGGGGCGAGGGGGGCAATGCCCCCCCAAACGACGCGAGGCGCCGCCGCGCCATTAGTTTAAAAAAAAAAAACATGCAGGCACGCGCTCCTCTCCGTCCGCTTGGCTTCCCTGCCCTCTCTGTCTGCGTCCCGCCTTCCTCTGACGTCATTTCCTTTTGGGCGGGACGCAGACAGAGAGGGCAGGGAAGCCAAGCGGACGGAGAGGAGCGTGTCCATCTACCCCCCTCTCTTCCTCCCTCCCTCCGGCGCAGGCAGCAAGCATGCTTCTTCAGTTTTTCTGTGTTCCTGGCAGCGGTAGCGATGTACACGCTGCCTTCGGCTCTGCCCCGAAGCCTTCTCTTCAAGTTCCTGTTCCCGCATAGGTGGGAACAGGAACTTGAAGAGAAGGCTTCCCGGGCAGACCGAAGGCAGCGTGTACATCGCTACCGCTGCCAGGAACGCTGAAAAAGCTGAAGACTTTTGCCTGCGGCGGAGGGAGGGAGGGAGGAAGAGAGGGGGTAAACGGAGTCACCATCTTGGACCTCGCGGGGGGGGGGGGAGCAGAGGGAAGGAGCAAGAAATGAATGGGACTGGGAGGGGTGGGAAGCAGAGGGAAGGAGCAAGAGATGGATGGGACTGGGAGGGGTGGGAAGCAGAGGGAAGGAGCAAGAAATGAATGGGACTGGGAGGGGTGGGAAGCAGAGGGAAGGAGCAAGAGATGGATGGGACTGGGAGGGGTGGGAAGCAGAGGGAAGGAGCAGGAGATGAATGGGACTGGGAGGGGGGGGAAGCAGAGGGAAGGAGCAAGAGATGGATGGGACTGGGAGGGGTGGGAAGCAGAGGGAAGGAGCAAGAAATGAATGGGACTGGGAGGGGTGGGAAGCAGAGGGAAGGAGCAGGAGATGAATGGGACTGGGAGGGGTGGGAAGCAGAGGGAAGGAGCAAGAGATGGATGGGACTGGGAGGGGTGGGAAGCAGAGGGAAGGAGCAAGAAATGAATGGGACTGGGAGGGGTGGGAAGCAGAGGGAAGGAGCAAGAGATGGATGGGACTGGGAGGGGTGGGAAGCAGAGGGAAGATGGATGGGACTGGGAGGGGTGGGAAGCAGAGGGAAGGAGCAAGAGATGGATGGGACTGGGAGGGGTGGGAAGCAGAGGGAAGGAGCAGGAGATGAATGGGACTGGGAGGGGTGGGAAGCAGAGGGAAGGAGCAAGAGATGGATGGGACTGGGAGGGGTGGGAAGCAGAGGGAAGGAGCAGGAAATGAATGGGACTGGGAGGGGTGGGAAGCAGAGGGAAGGAGCAAGAGATGGATGGGACTGGGAGGGGTGGGAAGCAGAGGGAAGGAGCAAGAAATGAATGGGACTGGGAGGGGTGGGAAGCAGAGGGAAGGAGCAAGAGATGGATGGGACTGGGAGGGGTGGGAAGCAGAGGGAAGGAGCAAGAAATGAATGGGACTGGGAGGGGTGGGAAGCAGAGGGAAGGAGCAAGAGATGGATGGGACTGGGAGGGGTGGGAAGCAGAGGGAAGGAGCAAGAGATGGATGGGACTGGGAGGGGTGGGAAGCAGAGGGAAGGAGCAAGAAATGAATGGGACTGGGAGGGGTGGGAAGCAGAGGGAAGGAGCAAGAGATGGATGGGACTGGGAGGGGTGGGAAGCAGAGGGAAGGAGCAGGAGATGAATGGGACTGGGAGGGGTGGGAAGCAGAGGGAAGGAGCAAGAGATGGATGGGACTGGGAGGGGTGGGAAGCAGAGGAAAGGAGCAGGAAATGAATGGGACTGGGAGGGGTGGGAAGCAGAGGGAAGGAGCAAGAGATGGATGGGACTGGGAAGGGTGGGAAGCAGAGGGAAGGAGCAAGAGATGGATGGGACTGCGAAGGGTGGGGAGCAGAGGGATGGACCAGGAGATGGATGGGATTGGGAGAGGTCAGGCACAGCAGAGGGAAGGAGCAGAAGATGGATGGGACTGGGAGGGTTGGGGAGCAGAGGGAAGGAGCAAGAGATGGATGGGACTGGGAGGGTGGGGAGCAGAGGGAAGCCTACTGGAAAGAAGACACTGCATAAAACAGAAGACACTGGGATCAAAGCAAATAGAAAAACTAAATGATCAGACAACAAAGGTAAATAAAAGTATTTTATTCATAATTTATTAATTGAAATGTGTCAGCTTTTTGAAATGAAAAAATAAATCTATGTCCCAAACATTTCATCTCATCTGCAGGATGCTGATAACCTATTAATTTTTAATTTTTATACGGGGAGAATCAGATCATCTGCTTATCACAACCATATGAATAGTTTTATTCTTTCGCACAGGCGAAATGGTGTGTAGCAAATCCTCATATACTTCCCCTCCTGTCTTTCAACGACCTTTTTATAAAATTTTGTTCTCAAAGGCTGTGCAAATATGCATATCACTCCCAAAGACGGTATATATATGCTTAAAGCATTCTTTTTTCTTTGTACAAGCATTCACTTATCTGTAAGACGGCAATTTAGCAGTAACAGGGAACCCCCGCCGACATGGCCAAGTTTCGCATAGTGCTTTATCAAGGAAGAGGCTCTCTGTAACACAAACCATATATATACAATATTAGCACATCGCCCAAACCACTTTTAATTTTTTAAATTACAAAATCCTTAAATAAATATTCATACCTTTACATCCTGCTTTTAACCCTGTATACCAGTAAAATGGCCGCGGCATTTCAACGCGAACCGCACTCTTAAATGAACTACAGCTGATCTCAAAACACACTATCTAATTGGGTCCTGAACCACAACTAAACCACCAATCGCGTCTCAGCCCATGCCAAAACACACTCTCTGATTGGGTCCCTATCCACAACTGAATCACCAATCACGTATCAACCCATATAATTATATCATTGACCACCAATCAATCTCCGAATTCAGCCCGTTCGGAGCTAAAGTATTTAACCTAAAAATCCATTTCTGCTCTTTAAAATTTAAAAGTTGAGCAGTGTTACCACCCTCCCATCCCATATTAATCTGATCGATAATCCTCCATCTAACGTCAGAAAGTACATGCCCCTTCTCTAACCAATGTTGTACCAGGGGCGCAGCCAAAATGGAGTTTTTTATACGAGATTTGTGTTCATTTAATCGTATCCTGATAGGTCTACTAGATCTGCCTATATAGAGTTTGTTACAAGGGCACATTATAGCATATACCACATTCTGCGAAAGGCAGTTGGTATTAACTTGGGCATATAAAGGTTTAGACCTCTCTGAACATCTCCAAACCACCCCCTCAATAGTTGTTTCACACCATTGACAGGAACCACATTTTGTATGTCCCGTAAAAACAGCATTATTATTAGTACCTTCTAAATTTCTATATGATAATCTTTCCCCCAAGGTTTTACCTCGGGTGTATGCTCCAATAGGATGTTGAGTAAAGCATTCAAAAATTTGAAGAACATGCCAATGTTGGTGAATACTTGCCATTACTTTTAAACTTAAAGGGGAATATGGAAGTACAGCTACAAGTCTATCCTCTTGCTCCTGAGATTGATATTGTAATAGCAAGTCCCTATGAGCAAACTTAGCTCTCAAGTATGCCTTTCTAACCACTGATCTCGGGTACCCTCTTTCCATAAATTTATTTGTCATATGTTTGGCTTGCTCTTCAAACATTTGTATATCAGAACAAATTCTCCTGATTCTCAAAAACTGACTAATAGGCAAACTTTTCTTCAGATGGTAAGGGTGAAAACTCGAAAAGTGTAGCAAGGTGTTTCTAGAAGTGGGTTTTTGATATAAAGTCGTATGTATATCATTAGCAACTCTAAATACCCACACATCCAAAAATTCCAAACCCTGATACTGATAATGGAAAGTAAATTTCAAGTTCTCTTGGAGGGAATTTAATTTATGCATGAATTGTAAAAGAGAATGCTCCGAGCCCTCCCATATCAAAAAAATGTCATCCAAATATCTCTTCTCTATATAGGCAGATCTAGTAGACCTATCAGGATACGATTAAATGAACACAAATCTCGTATAAAAAACTCCATTTTGGCTGCGCCCCTGGTACAACATTGGTTAGAGAAGGGGCATGTACTTTCTGACGTTAGATGGAGGATTATCGATCAGATTAATATGGGATGGGAGGGTGGTAACACTGCTCAACTTTTAAATTTTAAAGAGCAGAAATGGATTTTTAGGTTAAATACTTTAGCTCCGAACGGGCTGAATTCGGAGATTGATTGGTGGTCAATGATATAATTATATGGGTTGATACGTGATTGGTGATTCAGTTGTGGATAGGGACCCAATCAGAGAGTGTGTTTTGGCATGGGCTGAGACGCGATTGGTGGTTTAGTTGTGGTTCAGGACCCAATTAGATAGTGTGTTTTGAGATCAGCTGTAGTTCATTTAAGAGTGCGGTTCGCGTTGAAATGCCGCGGCCATTTTACTGGTATACAGGGTTAAAAGCAGGATGTAAAGGTATGAATATTTATTTAAGGATTTTGTAATTTAAAAAATTAAAAGTGGTTTGGGCGATGTGCTAATATTGTATATATATGGTTTGTGTTACAGAGAGCCTCTTCCTTGATAAAGCACTATGCGAAACTTGGCCATGTCGGCGGGGGTTCCCTGTTACTGCTAAATTGCCGTCTTACAGATAAGTGAATGCTTGTACAAAGAAAAAAGAATGCTTTAAGCATATATATACCGTCTTTGGGAGTGATATGCATATTTGCACAGCCTTTGAGAACAAAATTTTATAAAAAGGTCGTTGAAAGACAGGAGGGGAAGTATATGAGGATTTGCTACACACCATTTCGCCTGTGCGAAAGAATAAAACTATTCATATGGTTGTGATAAGCAGTTGATCTGATTCTCCCCGTATAAAAATTAAAAATTAATAGGTTATCAGCATCCTGCAGATGAGATGAAATGTTTGGGACATAGATTTATTTTTTCATAGCTTTTGGTCCCCACAGTGTGTGATTAGGGTGAGATTATATTTAAGAGCTTTTTGAAATGTGCATCTGTGATATTTTGCCTGTAAATTTCATTTCCTTCCTCCATATTAGCATATTCATTTGCATATTTATATATGCAAATGATATGCTAATATGCTCCGCCCATTCTTTGCCCCCCCAAATGAAACAGTCAAACTACGCCTATGGCTCTGGCACAGACCGTATAAGTCTGTCCAGCACTATCCCCGCCTCCCAACCACCAGTCCCGCTTCCCACCACCGGCTCTGGCACAGACCGTATAAGTCTGCCCAGCACTATCCCCGCCTCCCAACCACCAGCCTCGCCTCCCGATCTTGACTAAGCTCCTGAGGATCCATTCCTTCGGCACAGGATTCCTTTATGCTTATCCCACGCATGTTTGAATTCCGTTACCGTTTTCATTTCCACCACCTCCCGCAGGAGGGCATTCCAAGCATCCACTACTCTCTCCGTGAAAAAATACTTCCTGACATTTTTCTTGAGTCTGCCCCCCTTCAATCTCATTTCATGTCCTCTTGTTCTACCATCTTCCCATCTCCGGAAAAGGTTCGTTTGCGGATTAATACCTTTCAAGTATTTGAACGTCTGTATCATATCACCCCTGTTTCTCCTTTCCTCCAGAGTATACATGTTTAGTTCAGCAAGTCTCTCCTCATATGTCTTGTAACGCAAATCCCATACCATTCTCATAGCTTTTCTTTGCACTGCTTCGATTCTTTTTATATCCTTAGCAAGATACGGCCTCCAAAACTGAACACAATACTCCAGGTGGGGCCTCACCAACGACTTATACAAGGGCATCAACACCCCCTTTCTTCTGCTGGTCACATCTCTCTATACAGCCTAACAACCTTCTAGCTACGGCCACCACCTTGTCACACTGTTTCGTCGCCTTCAAATCCTCAGATACTATCACCCCAAGATCCCTCTCTCCGCCCGTACCTATCAGACTCTCCCCGCCTAACACATACGTCTCCCGTGGATTTCTATTCCCTAAGTGCAACACTTTGCATTTCTTCGCATTGAATTTTAATTGCCAAACCTGAGACCATTCTTCTAGCTTCCTCAGATCCTTTTTCATGTTTTCCACTCCCTCCAGGGTGTCCACTCTGTTACAGATCTTAGTATCATCCGCAAATAGGCAAACTTTACCTTCTAACCCTTCGGCAATGTCACTCACAAATATATTGAACAGAATCGGCCCCAGCACCGATCCCTGAGGCACTCCACTACTCACCTTTCCCTCATCCGAGCAAATTCCATTCACCACCACCCTCTGGTGTCTGTCCGTCAACCAGTTCCTAATCCAGTTCACCACTTCAGGTCCTATCTTCAGCCCATCCAGTTTATTTAAGAGCCTCCTGTAGGGAACCGTGTCAAAAGCTTTGCTGAAATCTATGTAGGTTACGTCTATAGCACCTCCTTGATTCAGTTTTCCGGTCACCCAGTCAAAGAATTCAATGTGATTCGTTTGACACGATTTCCCTTTGGTAAAACCATGTTGTCTCGGATCTTGCAACTTATTGGCTTCCAGGAAATTCACTATCCTTTCCTTCAGCATCGCTTCCATTACTTTTCCAATAACCGAAGTGAGGCTTACTGGCCTGTAGTTTCCAGCTTCTTCCCTATCACCACTTTTGTGAAGAAGGACCACCTCTGCCGTTCTCCAATCCCTCGGAACCTTTCCCATCTGCAAGGATATATTAAACAAATCTTTAAGAGGACCCGCCAAAACCTCTCTGAGCTCCCTCAATATCCTGGGGTGGATCCCGTCCGGTCCCATGGCTTTGTCCACCTTTAGCTTTTCAAGTTGTTGATACACACTTTCTTCCGTGAACGGTGCTCTATCCACTTCATTCTCAATGGCGGTCCTTCTCCAGGATTTTCTTCTGTGAAAACAGAACAAAAGTATCTATTTAGCAAATTTGCTTTTTCTTCATCATTTTCCACATAGCGGTTCGCAGTATCTTTTAGTCTCACAATTCCCTTTTTAGTCATTCTCCTTTCACTAATATACCTGAAGAAATTTTTGTCACCCCTCCTTACATTTCTAGCCATTTGTTCTTCCGCTTGCGCTTTTGCCAGTCGTATCTCTCTCTTGGCTTCTTTCAGTTTCATCCGGTGTTCCTCCATGTGTTCCTTTTCTTGAGTTTTTCTGTATTTCTGGAACGCCAACTCTTTAGCCTTTATTTTCTCAACCACTTGCTTGGAGAACCATATTGGTTTCCTTTTTCTCTTGCTTTTATTTACTTTCCTTACATAAAGGTTCGTGGGCCTATTTATAGCTTCTTTCAGCCTGGACCACTGTCCTTCCACTTCTCGTACTTCCTCCCAGCCCATCATCTCCTTCCTCAGGTATTCCCCCATTTTACTAAAGTCAGCACACTTGAAATCCAGGACTTTGAGTTTTGAGTGGCCGCTCTCCACTTTAGCTGTTATATCAAACCAAACCATTTGATGGTCACTGTTGCCCAGGTGGGCATCCACTCGGATATTTGACACGCTATCCCCATTTGTGAGCACCAGATCCAGTGTCGCTCCCTCCCTCGTGGGTTCCATCACCATTTGTCTGAGCAAAACACTTTGGAAAGCATCCACGATCCCTCTACTTCTTTCCGATTCCACAGACGGAACCTTCCAATCTACATCCGGCAGATTGAAATCTCCCAGCAACAGCACCTCTCTCTTGCTTCCCAACTTTTGAATATCTGCGATCAGGTCTTTATCTAATTCCTCCAATTGTGTCGGAGGTCTGTAGACAACACCCACATGGACAGAGGTTCTATCATCTCTTTTTAAGGTGATCCATATCGTTTCTTCCTTTCCCCAGATCCCTGTCATTTCAGTCGCAGTGATATCATTCCTCACACACAGAGCTACTCCACCACCTTTACAACCCTCTCTATCCTTCCTAAATAGATTATAGCCTGGTATGTTTGCATCCCATTCATGGGAACCATTTAGCCACGTCTCTGTGATTGCAACAATATCCAAGTCTGTCTCCAACAGACTGCGAGCATTTGTGGTCATCGCTTTCCATCTACATTTCCTGGTATGCGTTTCAACATTAGTGATTTGGGGGTTTCTTTTCTCTTTGGGTACCTTCATATCTTTTTGTTTCACTTTTATTAGGCCAATGAATATGCATAAGAGAAATTTGCATGCAATAGAGGTAGTTCATGCAAATCTATCTCATGCATATTCATTGTGAACATCCTGAAAGCCTGATTGGCTGGAGGTAGATTTAGGAACCATTGCTATACAGCACTAATTAATTAATCAAAAGCTAAAAGAATATTTAATGGAAAAATTATCCTTTCTTCCTGGTTGTGAAATAGTTTGATTTCTTCCAGTAACTAGATACTTCATCATCAAATTACAGATGTCCAGTCTGAGAAAAAATAAAATTGATGAAATATTTCATTAGCTTTTCTGCACAAACACAAGAATAATTAGGTTGGTAAACAGTGATGTGTATATCTTTATTTAAACTCCTTTATCACAGTGCTGCAGCACTGGATCTGAAAGAGTGTTAATATTGCCATGATTTCCAGGGTCACAAATGTCCAAGTATCTTTTCATACTGTGCATTACAAACTTCAAGGAAATAGCTTAGTACAATGGGCTGGGAATGCTGCGTTTTCTTTCTCACAGCTCATCCACAAGAACAGAGTTCATCATGGCAATTCTGAAACTGTTTTCAAATTAAAATTATGATATTTTAGGTTGTATTTAAATTTTAAAAAACCACATTAACATATTCCTACAATAATAATGATCTATAGAGTTGGTCATTTCTTTCTCTTAATTTCCTGGTGTTTTAAGGGCCTTCTGTTTGTCACAAGCCTTTAAGGGCCACTGAAATCTCGCACTAACTGACAGTAAATACCTGTAAGTAAGATGGACCAACTGGACAGTTTTATATGTTTTGAGGGCTATTTGAATCACCTTTCTTTCTTTCTTTCTTTCTTTCTTTCCTGCTTTCATTTTTTTGTAACTATTTTTATTGTTATTTTCTACCTATCACATAAATACTAGTTTACATTTTATCGGTCACAATTTAGTGAAGTATCCACCTGAATACAATGTTATGAAGAGAGACATTTTCAATATGATGTTTGAATGACACCAGAGACGTTTATCGAAAAATGTCCAAAATCAGAGGAGTATAATCAAAAGAAATTATAAATGTTTCCAGAGATTCGAACATAGGTGAACTACACATCTTGAAATAATACATCCATAACCAGTGTTGAAGAACATCTCTGCCACTGGAAAATACACCATACAAAACATCCATTGTCACATGTCCCCACATCAAGAAAACGTGTGCGGAAAGGTCAGGATGTCCCCTCTAAATGCAACACATCCTCTGCGCATAGAGGACCATTCATCAGTTTGCAAGGATGTCTCTTAGAAGGGAGCCCAGTTACTCCCCTAAGGAGACCCAGCATCTGGTCCTCCTGTGCCAGGAGGGAGCTCTTCAAATATCACCATCAACTGCCCCTATATCAGTGAGGAGGTGGAGAATGATCAGAGCCATCCTGGGAAGATAAGTTTCCACCCAGATCACAGCATCACAGCATCACACGTACAAGCAGCAGACATAGGTAGGGTAAAATACACTGAGGACCCTTTCTACTTGTAGGTCATGTAATTGCTCCCACACCAATCCAATTCCTTGCTGTATTTCTCAGTCCAAGAGTAATCATGTTTGTAAATGTACACATCTATAAATACAGAATTGAGAAACAAAAATCACATCATTCATTGCTGAAATTATAATGTTCACCATATTCAATGCCCAGAAAGTAAGGGGGCCACCCCCTCCACCAACCGTGCAGACTTATAATGAGGGGCTACACAGACCTGCACCCCTTCCCTGCTTTTCCTGGTCCCCACCTACATAGTGAATAGAACATTAGCAGTAGCTTGCTAAAGTACATGCAGACACCGAAAGGAACACCAGATTTACCCTACTGCCCACCCCCACACCCCTGCAATACTGTACATGCTGCATAGAAAGGTCACCATGCCCAGCTTAGCTCACACAGCACCTGTGCTTCTGCAATGCATTACCACCCCCTCAGCCCCCACCCCCATCTACTTGTTGTCATCTGTCACTGCCTATGTAAGGAGTATTGAATAACTTGTCTTAAAAAAGAATAATGTATGTGAAGGCAAGAAGGCCCCTCACCCAAAACCTGTCTCTACCAAATTGTGTTTTGCAGGGCGGTTTGGCGTTCATAGAGGTCTGGAGTCGCTCCTGCACCGGTACCAGCGCATCCGGAGGGAAAACCCGATACTGATCTGGTGCATGCAGGTATGCCTCCAGGTCCAGTGTAAGTTTCGTATATTGAATTTAAGTATCACACAGTATCACAAACAGAGACCCCTATAACATCTCAGTTCCATATCAAGGGCTGACCTGCAGCTACCCTCCTTAGAGTATGCCCGCAACCCCCAATCTATGAAATGACATAAAAGGGAATAAGAAAGTGAGGGGGGGGGGGGGGGAACCCTTGCTCACTGTCCACCAGCCACCATTACAAATGTCTCCGTGTGATACATATTTACCTAGCGTATTGCAGTTGCTACAGCAGGGGAAATAAAGTCACTACAAACTCCCACAGGGGAATCAAACCTGTAACCCTTGTATTCAAGTACCACAGCCCTAACCCTTACACCAAACATGCAACTGAGAAAGAACTGGTCAAGGAGGACAGTACATGGACCTCAGAGGGCCCTCACAGCATCCCTGGCCCCTTAGAAGGCTGTCCTGTCATGGCCCCAAACCACACTCACTAGATAGACCACTGTCTGCTGCAAAGGGCCTTATGATGTCCTGTGAGACATCCCTCAAGGCAGGGGCGTAGCCAAACACCCAATTTTGGGTGGGCCTGGGCCCAAGATGGGTGGGCAGAAGAACTCTGCCTTGTCCAACAAGTGATTTGGTCTCTCCCTCGCTTGCCTGCATGCCATATGGTCTCTCAAATATCTTCCTCCCCTGCATACCTTGTAAATAGCAGATTTTCACCAGCAGCGAGCACATACAGCTGCCTCACTCACTCTCCCACAACCGACAAACAATGCAGTCACACACAGCACTAGCAGCACACAGCAATCACTCTCTCAGTGTGACAAGGTTCAGACCAGGGCAAACAGACAAACTGTAACTCAGCACTCAGCAACTCTTTCTCAATTTATTTATTTATTTATTAGGATTTATTTACCGCCTTTTTGAATGAATTCATTCAAGGCAGTGTACAGTAAGAATAACCAATGCTCCCAGCTCGCCACTCTCCAACTCCACAAAATCACAAATGGGACAACAGACAAGTTAGCTCTTACCCCAAATGCTTTTAAAGCAGGTCTAATTGCAGACATTTTTCTTCCTCCTAGTAGGAAATCATTTTACTATCCATTATGGGCTGAAAATGTCCGTTCTGTAAGACCGCCCACATCACAACTACAGAACACCCCCTCTGGGAACATTTAGTTCTGGATGTACTGGCATTTTAGACTGTGGGTTTTTTTTTTCTTTCTTTGATTATATGCTTTGGATGTTTTTCTGTGAGAAAAAAAATGTATATTCGCATTTTATGCCACTTTGTAGATATTTTTCTCTTTCTAAAATGAGCCCCAAAGTATCACAATGGTTGCTCACTTAAAAACAAAGCATAGGTACACAAAATACTTGTAAGATCCCCCACTTCTTCTAAGGTAATATAATCCATTAATAGGTGCTATAATCCCATCAGTACAAAATGTTTTCCTTTCCAACCCAGCTACAACAATAAAAGCAACTTAATGCCACCTCAGGTGTAGGGTGCTCCCATAAAAGGAAAAATGAGACTAAACACTGATCAGTATTTTTGGATTGATCCAGTTACTGGATCCCAACAAAGGGCTCCAAGTCTGTTGAAATACAACACTGTGTCCTCTGAATTTAGCCTCCAAGCTGTCCATATCCCTTAGCTGGTACAACTTATTTTACCAGCTGTCAGTAGTCAAAGGATCAGCATATTTATTTTTTATTTGAATTATATTGTTCACATATTTTCCTTCATCATTCCAGAAAGCATATTGGTTATATAATAATGTCAACAGTCAATAAATTTTGTTTTATTGACTGCTGGCATAAGGTGATGAGAATTACTATTCACACATGTTTAGCATGGATAGGGCAATATTTTTCACTGTATGGAAGCTTTTCTGCTAGCCATGTTTATAGTAAGCATCCAAGAATGTAATAATTCTCTGTGAAACTCTAGCTTAATTATTTTGTGACTATGATGGGCATGTATTGAAATGACTTTTTTGTTACAAGAAATGTATCTGAATAGGGCAGTTAATAAGAAAGACTTAATTAACTAAACACTTAATAGAAAAATGAAGTGTATATTTTTTAAACTAGTCTTGATAGGCAAACTGAATAGAGCTGTAGGGACAAGATGTATAGAACGAATAATGATTACGGCAATGTTAAAAGAATGCTATTTATTTTTCTTAGACTGAATTCCTTAACTCGTTTGGAATGAATATGTCATAGTTATTAGAGCCATGGGTAAATTGTTAGCTTATCATAAGTGGGAGGAAAATGAAGAATATTACTTATTTTTCTGAATTGTGCATTATATTTAAAGCACTTAAGACTATAAGAAATTGCCCTGTCTGGCACATTCCTGGTTGATTGGTTGCTCTGATGAAGCTGTCATTTTCTGTGTTATTACAAGGTAAGTTTCTGGAATTATAAATTTCCTTTTCGGTTGTAGTATTGATTATACAGTGCATGAGAGGTTCATCCATTTCAAATGCTTAGGTGAATGCATTTTTTTTTTTTAAGTTGTGCTCAAGTACATTTTCAGTTATTCGTTGAATGTCTGTTTGGCAATGTTTTTTTGAATGATTAGTATCAGAGGCAGAATTTGAAATAATAATTCATTTACAAAGAGTTTCAGTCTTTATGGGGTCTGTGAGGGAATGGGGCAGGATACGTAGCATACACATTAACCAGTTTTAACATGCATATTAACAGTATACAATGACAATGAGGCTTATTTTCAAAGCACCTTGACTTTCAAAGTTACATAGGTTACTATGGGGCTCATTTTCAAAAGAGAAAAATGTCCAAATGTGTCATAAAGCACCATTTGGATGGAAATGGCGATATTTCCTATTCAGATTATGGAGATTTAACGCAAAACATCCAAAGTCCAACTTATATGCCATATCAAAAATGCTCCTCCAGGTAACATGTACGTCTATGTGCTTTGAAAATGAGCACCAATATGGACTAAATTCTATATATGGTGCCAAAAAAATTGGTGTTGAAAAAACTCACTCAAACCTGCTCAAAGTTAGGTGTGGTTTATGGAATTGCACTTATGCCTTAGAATCGTGACTTCATTTAGGTGTAGCTATTTACACAAATAGAAACATGATGCAAATGCTTGTGCCTGAATTAGGCGCAGATCCCAACTTATTCTATAATTGCGCACGTAAACAAAAGGAACGCCCCCGATCCACCCATGACCCTCCCATTTCCATGCCCCCTTTTTTGACTCATGCATACAATTTAGGCGCAGATCCAACACCTAAGTTTAAATGCATACATTTTAATTAATTCTAATGTGTCAATACTTGCTTGTTGAAAGGCCAATTATCTGCGCTAATTAGTTCATTATTCAATTAAATTGCACACCAATTGGGCACATGCCCAAAATTTGCGTACACAGTTTTAGCACTTTTTATAGAATAGGCCATACATGAAGCTTTTAACCATCATAGCTTAGCTCATATGCAAGTACATTAAAAGGTAATATGCCCACTTATGTTAAACCTTTACGTAGAATAGTAATTGCCCTGTTAATCAAAATCCTTCTAAATGCTAAATCTGAAGGACCAGATGTTAAATTTCACATAAGTTCCTAGAACTCAATGTAACCCTGGTTTCAACATAAAGTTCCATGCACCAGCTAGCTCTTTGGGTCAACACCCGAAATGAGCATCACAGCAAAAGTTTTAGTTCTTTCTGAGTTGAGCACAGGCTGGGGCCGGAGTTACTCGAGTAGGCCATAGGACATTGTCTTGCTCTGGCAAGAGCACACATGGGGTCTTTCTCCTAACTCCAGGGGCGTTCCTGGGGGGGGTGGGTACGGTCCGCCGCGGGTGCACGCCGCTGAGGGGGTGCCGTGCACGCCTGTCCTCCGTTCATTCCATGCTTCTTCTCTGCCCCGGAACAGGAAGTAACCTGTTCCAGGGCAGAGAAGAAGCATGGAACGAACGGAGGACAGGTGCACGCGGCACCCCCCCCCCAGCGGCATGCACCCGGGGGGGGTCCTTCATGGGGGGTATCCTTTCACCGGGGGGGGGGGGGTCCATGCTGCACCCGGGGGGCGGGGCACATCGGCGATCCGCCCCGGGTGTCAGCCCCCCTAGGAACACCACTGCCTAACTCCTCTCTGCTCACTGCCTGTTCCATTACTCCTTTTATCCCCACATGCTGCTCCACCCTGGGGCCTCGAGCTCAACCTCTGCCCTCCTGCAAGGTGGATAATGTCACTCCCAGCGATCCACCAATGGTAGATTGCTCCCAGTATTCCAGGCATTTGTTAAAGGCATACTGCCTCAAGTTGGATCTGTACAACTATCCTTCTGGACTTAAGGATAGTCTATATTTACATCTCAATTGAGAGATTGGAAGATCTACTTAGAGCATCCAGCTTGAGACTTTTGAATTTTCCTGTTTGCCCATTGCTGTCTGCAAAGATCTTGCTGAGAAAATATTTCAAGGAGGTTCTATTGTTGCCTAATACTGATACAGTAAGTCTTATAAAATGTTATCACTGTATTTGCCAAAGAAAGTTCTGAAGCAGGGTCAATATGCATTGGCAGCTGATATATTGTTCTAAAAAAATAATGTCATGGAGATTTTAACTGCCTTTTTAGAGTCTTCTGATATTTCAGAGAGGGCCACTCTCCTGATTTCCCTGACTTCAGAGCTGGATAAGCCTTTAATTATGAAAAATTACTTTAGGAAGAAAAATGTTCTTTATTGTGGAGGGAAAATACAGATATTTTCTGATGTTTGTAGGTCCACCCTGTTAAAGCAGAAACAATTTCTTCAGTCAAAATCTAGAACCGTGGCTAGGGGCTACTTTTTTCTTGAAATTTCCCTGAAAGTGATTACTTTAGCTAATGTCAATTATGTCTTCTTTGAACCAGATCAGTTAGAAAGACTGTTATTAGATAGGGAAGTTAAGTGAACATGATGAGTGGCTTATTTTTGTTATCGCCATGATAAATCTCCAGATAGGTAAGGATGCATTTGTTATTGATCTCTTGATTCCTTTTGGTTTAATTACAGTGGGGGAAATAAGTATTTGATCCCTTGCTGATTTTGTAAGTTTGCCCACTGACAAAGACATGAGCAGCCCATAATTGAAGGGTAGGTTATTGGTAACAGTGAGAGATAGCACATCACAAATTAAATCCGGAAAATCACATTGTGGAAAGTATATGAATTTATTTGCATTCTGCAGAGGGAAATAAGTATTTGATCCCCCACCAACCAGTAAGAGATCTGGCCCCTACAGACCAGGTAGATGCTCCAAATCAACTCGTTACCTGCATGACAGACAGCTGTCGGCAATGGTCACCTGTATGAAAGACACCTGTCCACAGACTCAGTGAATCAGTCAGACTCTAACCTCTACAAAATGGCCAAGAGCAAGGAGCTGTCTAAGGATGTCAGGGACAAGATCATACACCTGCACAAGGCTGGAATGGGCTACAAAACCATCAGTAAGACGCTGGGCGAGAAGGAGACAACTGTTGGTGCCATAGTAAGAAAATGGAAGAAGTACAAAATGACTGTCAATCGACAAAGATCTGGGGCTCCACGCAAAATCTCACCTCGTGGGGTATCCTTGATCATGAGGAAGGTTAGAAATCAGCCTACAACTACAAGGGGGGAACTTGTCAATGATCTCAAGGCAGCTGGGACCACTGTCACCACGAAAACCATTGGTAACACATTACGACATAACGGATTGCATCCTGCAGTGCCCGCAAGGTCCCCCTGCTCCGGAAGGCACATGTGACGGCCCGTCTGAAGTTTGCCAGTGAACACCTGGATGATGCCGAGAGTGATTGGGAGAAGGTGCTGTGGTCAGATGAGACAAAAATTGAGCTCTTTGGCATGAACTCAACTCGCCGTGTTTGGAGGAAGAGAAATGCTGCCTATGACCCAAAGAACACCGTCCCCACTGTCAAGCATGGAGGTGGAAATGTTATGTTTTGGGGGTGTTTCTCTGCTAAGGGCACAGGACTACTTCACCGCATCAATGGGAGAATGGATGGGGCCATGTACCGTACAATTCTGAGTGACAACCTCCTTCCCTCCGCCAGGGCCTTAAAAATGGGTCGTGGCTGGGTCTTCCAGCACGACAATGACCCAAAACATACAGCCAAGGCAACAAAGGAGTGGCTCAGGAAGAAGCACATTAGGGTCATGGAGTGGCCTAGCCAGTCACCAGACCTTAATCCCATTGAAAACTTATGGAGGGAGCTGAAGCTGCGAGTTGCCAAGCGACAGCCCAGAACTCTTAATGATTTAGAGATGATCTGCAAAGAGGAGTGGACCAAAATTCCTCCTGACATGTGTGCAAACCTCATCATCAACTACAGAAGACGTCTGACCGCTGTGCTTGCCAACAAGGGTTTTGCCACCAAGTATTAGGTCTTGTTTGCCAGAGGGATCAAATACTTATTTCCCTCTGCAGAATGCAAATAAATTCATATACTTTCCACAATGTGATTTTCCGGATTTAATTTGTGATGTGCTATCTCTCACTGTTACCAATAACCTACCCTTCAATTATGGGCTGCTCATGTCTTTGTCAGTGGGCACACTTACAAAATCAGCAAGGGATCAAATACTTATTTCCCCCACTGTATATGATGAAACTGATCTCCTCTGTCTTCCGTGATGTGGGCTATTGGTTGCTTGCAAAAACTACTATACATTTATTTTGTGAAAATTTCAATAAAGTAAAATAAAAAAGGCATACCGCATCTTCTTCTTCCACCTCTTTGTGCCAAGCGCGGGATTGGCGGCCATACTTACCACGCGGCTTCTTCCCGCCATTTCCACAGGTACTCACAGTTCTGTAGATACTGCTATATTGCTCTGGTGGTTGTTGTCAATCAGTGTCCTGGGTCTTTTCCAATACCGGGAAAATGTTTAGTCTGAATCCTTGGTTATACAGTCTCTTTGGCTTAAACCCTATTGCCCCCATGTTATGTGCACCATTTGTGTAACCTTGGTGTCATCATAAAGTTCTGGGCACCAGCTAGCTTTTTGGGTCAGCACCTGAAACGAGGATCACCTCAAATTTTTAACTTTTTCTGAGCTGGGCACAGGACAAGGCTGGAGTTACTCCGGTAGGCCATAGGGTTTTAAGCCACACTTTATACTTCACTTTCTTTATTAGTCTAGGAGCAAATGAACTTCACTATTACTCTGAAGAAATACTCCAGTCCAGGCTTTATGAAACAAACCTAAAGTTTATTTGAAATGCCACAATAGGCAGTTTATTCAAATTTCATATACTCTGGAAGCAAACAGTTCACTCCATAACAAACAGCTCAAATTGTATGCACAACGATTTACAGCTGAAAGAGTTTCAAGTATCATTTCAAGATTTTAGAGTAATTTAATAATATTTACATATTTACAGCTCCACCAGTCCAATACCCATCCTTTTGGGCAGAATAATCCAAAGTAACAAGTAGTCTCCACTTAGGACCCGACCTCCCTGTCTGTCCTTCAGTGCACACCTTTGAGCTGCTGCCTCTAGTACAGAACAGGCTCTTTCCTATTCTGATCCCAGGCTGGGTTAACTGTTCTACCCACCTGGAGCACTCCAGCACTTCTCACAATTCAGTTATTGCTTTAGTTGGCAAAAACCTCCTCTTAATTCAGCCTTAGGTTATTGGGCCTATGCAGGGCACCTCCTCTCCACACAGGTCCTGGTGGGGGTAGATGCAACGAAAGATCATGAGGTGTGCACAACAACAGTTTTTATTAACCTCAAACATCACCCCCCCCCCCCCCCCCCATCATTCAATAACAAGAAATATTTTCCTCAGCACTTTCCTATAAACACTGGACTTTTCACTCTCCCTTTAGCTCCCTCCCTTCCCCCCCCCCCCCCCCCCCCCCCCCCCCGCCGGTAAGTCTGAGGGAAGGTCTCTGATCAGGTTTAGAAATCCCTAATATAATGGGGAATTGCACTGAAATATAACTTCTGGCCTGGATTGTAGAAAGTGCTAGTGCAGTACACTGATCCACCCTGGCAGAGCTTGCAAGCTAGTAGTTTTGATGTTTTTCTTTTTTCTAAAAAGGTGTCTCCCCTGGTCAACACTCCCATTTTGACTACTCTCTTGTCAATACATAACTGCAACTTCAGATTTCTCTGTCCTTCCACCTGGCATGGCATTGCTGCTTTCTTTTCCTGATTATGAGCCATGTTTTGTGCTTTTAATAAGTAGTATTCTTTTTAAAAGTGTCAGCAGGGCATTTAAGCTCTATTCTGTAACAGCATGCATAAGTGACATAGCATATACACACAAGGGGGGGTGCTTATACATGGATGCAGCACGGGCATGTTTACCATTTACACACATAGCTTAGAGAATACTGTCAGTAATGCACATTCCTACCGCATTTATAAGACCGCAGTTAGACCAGGTCTATGGCTGGTGTACCTGTGAGCATGTAAATGTACGATGTGCCGATGCCGAGTTACACTAGTATTCTATAATGGAATCTGGGTGCCCAGCAGTAGCGTAGCCACAGGTGTGCCTGGGTGGGCCGGGGCCCACCCACTTAGGGCTCAGGCCCATCCAACAGTAGCACATGGTAATGAAAATGCTGCTCTCCACAATACTGGCACCTTCACATGCTCAGTTTTCAGCGCATGCCTGCTGCAGACTACCAAGGTGGGGACTGATGAGAAGCATTTTCCCACCAGCTGAGATATTTTTTTGATGTGGGGGTGGGGGAGAGAACATTTTGTGCCCACCCACTTCTTGCCTAGACCCACCCAAAATCTTCTGTCTGGCTACGCCCCTGGTGCCCAGAGGCTATTTTAGAATTAGGCTCTCACTGTGTGGCCTAAATGGAGATACTCACTTATAGAATTACCTCCTTAGTGACCAACTATCTGGCTCCACACTTGGGATAGAGAGAGTATAGAAAATAAAATTCTATTTTTTGAGCCCTTCAGACTCAAATAATAGACACCATCCCCTCAAGGTTCCTCTCCTGAGCCAAGCTTACCAATTTCTCCCCTCATAGCCGATACATCTCTATTGTATTTCTGCAGCCCAAGTGCATAACTCTGCACTTTTTGGCATTAAATGTTAATTATATTGTACTTTACTTCAGCAGCAATTGCATTATTTTTCCTTCCACCAACTTGAGGCTTACTGGCCTGTAGGTTCCCACCTCTTCTCTGTCTCTGCTTTTGTGAAGAGGAACCACATCAGCTTGTCTCCAAAGTCTTTAAAGCCTTTCAAAAGGCATAATAAGTTTGTATTCTCCGAATGCTCAAAGGCTCAAAGGTAAGTCATTCCAAATTTTCACACCCTTATTCAAAAAAAGAGGACTCCAAATAAGATTTTTTTTGAGTATCTCTAAAAGATAGATAATTTAGTTTCAAACAGCGTTCTGATCTGGCCGAACAAAAAGATGATGGAAAATCGAAATAATTGTCTAAACGGCTGGAACTATCTCCATATAATGTTTTATATACTAAGCAAGCAAGTTTAAATTTTATCTTTGAGCTAACATGAAGCCAATGCAAATCAACAATGAGGCCATTCTTTCATAATTTCCCAATCCATAGATTTATTTATTTATTTATTGCATTTGTATCCCACATTTTCCCACCTTTTTGCGGGTTCAGTGTGGCTTACAATATGATATAAATGATGGAAATACAATTTGTTACAACTTGGTTATGGATTACATTGTGTAGAGTTAAGCGAGACAGTCGAAGTAACGTTAAGGAATATAACGATAGAACATAGACATTGAAACATTGGAAGGGGACAATGGGAGGCTTAAAGGGCAGTTGACTTACATACATGTACGATTAAAAGGGCTCTGATGGTGAGGTATGTAGCATGCTGCCAACTATCCGAGACCAATAAAAATTCAGAGACACACAGCAAGCAGGATGGCCATTAAATGGCATGACAGGTCATCATTGTAACCATCCATGGACTTGCCATTTCAGTGAGGTCCACTTTCAATGCCATAGCTGGTTAGTGTAATGGATGTGTATTGGGATACCCAGGTAGTATGTTGCAAGGGAGGTTTGACATTTTCAGCACACCATTTCAAAATGACACTTTCTACATGCCTGTAATATGAATCCCAATATGTTGGCATACAGGACCAAATTCGATAAATAGTGCTAAAATTCAGCGCTGAAAAAAATAACATTTTGAGAGTTATTTCATAACTGGCACTGAAAGTTAGGCGCTGTTTATAGAATATGTTAACACCAGGATTCTATATAGTGTAACTTAAGTTGTGTGCACAATTATTGACACTAATTGCCGTTAATTATCATTTATGCACAGAACTGTCTAAACGTATTCTATAACGTGATGTGCACAAATTCTAAGTTGCATACTTGAAAAGGGGGCATGGCCATGGGTGTGCAATTGGCAGGTCATGGGCTTTTCTAAAATCTATGCACATGGTTATAGAATTCACCCAATCTGTGTGTAATTTATGTGTCAGCATTTACACCAAGTTTTACTTGGCCTAACTTCCTGTGACTAAATTTAGTTGCACGGATAGGCACTCAGCATATTCTATAAGCTGTGTGGAAATTTAGGCTTCTTCTATAAAGTACTTTCCAAACTTAAGGGGTCTTTTTCAAAGCCGTGCTAACGTTTGTAGCTCGTGGTAAAAATCAGCTGGCGGTAAACACTGAGACACCCATTATACTGCTATGGGCGTCTCGGCATTTATCTCCAACTGATTTTTACTGCGAGCTAAAAATGCTAGCGCATCTTTGTAAAAGGCCCCCTTAGGCTATTCAAGCAGTCAGTCACTTGGTCTTTCAAATAAACTTTTTCTCTCACTTTAGGATTTTTTTGTACTTTCCAGTGCTGCACACACATGCTTCCTCACATGCTGAAGTCCAGGGCTCCTCTGACAACAGTTACAACTGCTGCTGCCCAGGCGATGGGGACTCGGCTGAGCCACCTGACTCTCCTGAGCCAATCAGGCACAAGTGTATGGAATGTTTACTGTTTTTTCACTCATGGAACCTTACAGAAATCTTTGTCTTTAAACCCATTTTTCCCATAAAACAGTCAAAATTACACAGAATTTCAATAAAAGTCGCACAGATGTCCATGTCAGACTATTTCAAACTAGACCATATTTTCAAAAATGTAAAACTACTCTCCGTTACCACCAGGGCTTTTTTTGTGCTGGTACACACTTTTATAGCATACCGGCACCTTTTTTTTTCCCCAGTGAGTCCTGTAGCTGGCCTGCACCCTTCCTCTCGCTCCCCTTTTCCCCACAACCCTCCTTACCCTTGGCACTGCAGTGCAGCGATTAAGAGAGGCTGCCAGCATTGGGGCCTTCCCTCTGCGAGTCCTGCCTATGAGGAAACAGGAAATTGAAAGAAAGTAGGCGGGACTCACAGAGGGAAGGCCCCGACGCAGGCAACCTCTCTTAATCGCTGCACTGGCTGATGCTGGGGGGCCCGGACTCTCAAGCAGACAGGCAGCAGGAGAAGGAGGATGGGCGAAGGAAGGAAGAATTACTGTACATGGATGGCAGGGGAGGATGGGGAAGGAGAATCACTGGACATGGATGAGAGGGAAGGGCAGGGGAGGGAGGAGAATTGCTGGACATGGATAGATGAAGGGGAAGGCAGGAGAGAGAGGAGAATTGCTGGACATGGATGGATGGAGGGGTGGACAGGGGAGAGGGGGAAAATGCTGGACTTGGATGGAGGAGAGGGGAGAATTATTGCTGGATATGGATACAGGGGAGGAAAAGATAGGAGAAATGCTGGACATGGATGGAGGGGAGGCGAGAGAGGAGAAATGCTGGACATGGATGAAGGAAAGGAAAGAGAAAAGAAGAAGAAGATGCACATGGATGGAGATGAGTGAAAGTGAAGATAGGAGAAAAACTGCACATGGATGGAGAAAATAGGCAAAAGCTGGATCCACGTTATACCTCTTCCAGTCAATTCCACGGAGGATCCAGCTTTTACTTATGGATGTAGGGCAAGAAATGAAGAAGAAAGGAGGAAAGTAAAGAAATAAATGGAAAGGAAGCCATGGAGAACAGATAGAGAGCAGCAGAATCATAGACTGGGACCAACATGATCAGAAAAACAAAGTCATCAGACAACAAAGGTAGAAAAAAATCATTTTATTTTCATTTTAGTGTTTGGAATATGTCCAATTTGAGAATTTAAATCTGCTGTCTTATTTTGCATTGGGTATACTGGAGCTGTAATAGCTTACAGAAATTATTTATAATGGAAAAAAAAATCAAAAGTTATTTTTTTCTGCTATACTGGTATAATATTTTATGAAGGATCCCTCCGCTCCTCTCAGGAAAACTCTGGCCTCCAGCCCAAGTTTTCTATATGATATTCCACTTAGGTACAACTCCCTGTAATCCTCCAGGTGTACCCTCTGACCTGAGGTACGTCAGCAGTACTATTCAAGCACAGCTCCCAAGACATCCGCCAGGGAAATTATCCCAGCAGTTTCAAGAATGCAATCCCAAAAACAAATAGTTTAGAAAAAGTTGTTTTTAATAATGCAGTTCCAAAAGCAAAGCAGTTCAGGAATCTCCCTCAGCTTCAAAAATGCAGTTCATAAACCAACAGGACATGAATCTCAGCAGTCCCAATGATGCAATTCAAAATAAGTAATCCCAATTCCACAAAGAAAAACAAGCAGTTCAAAGAAAACAAATTCTTCCAAACAGGCAGTTCAAACAAACAGTTTAGAAATCCCATCAACAGTTCAGAGGCAGAGAGCTCCCAAGGGTCCCCTCCCTCCTCTGGCCAGCTCTATCTCCTGGCTTCCTCCCACTTGACCCCGTCACTCCCTGGCTCCTCCACGATAGCCACTGCCTTCCCTTGTTTACCAAGACCCCGCACCAAGCGGTTACCTGCTGTCTGAACCTTTTACTTGTGAATCTTGCCAGAGCTGCAATCTCCATTGGCTCCTCTTGCCTCATTTCTTCATCCTTTTCTTCCCCCTTCCATTCCATGGGCTCCTTGCCTCACCCATTCCCCAGCTGATCCTCTTTCCCCTGATTAGCTCTGCTTAGAGGCTCCCCCTCCATTCCTGGCCTCCACTCCGTGTTTTGGGTTTCACCTTTACCTGCCTTTCCCTTGGGTTCCACTGGGGGCTGCTGGGATAGGAAGTCTTTGATTCTGTTGTAAGACTTCCTCAAGGGCTGCTGGGAATCATAGTTTTTACCCTGCCTCCAGCCCTCTGGGGAAAATGATCTATGCTTTCTCCTGACATGTGGAACTTCCTGAGCTATGAATCTGGGTTGTCCCCTCCTCTGGGCCTTATTTTCTCCTCCGCCGGTACCCCCCCCCCCCCCCTCTCTGTTCCCTTATCCCCTTCTTCACAATTTTCAATGATGCTTCTTTATATGCACCAAGGCTGGTATAAGGGATGTGGCTAATGTGGGTATAGCTATCATGGGGTGGAGCCATAGGTGGTGACCCCGCCAAAAATGGGTATCAGTACCTTTTTTCCTACAAAAAAGCACTGGTTACCACATTATACAATTTTACCCTAAAATTCAATGAAAGTTTTCCAAACTTTCAGGAAGGGTTAAAATAATTTCAACATTTTGGAAGCAACCATCAGATTTCAAAAATCCACTTCCCAAGTGAAAATAGACTTCCACATCACAACTGGCTAAAATAACCATTAAAAATAATTTGAAAGAATTTTAAGCGCCTGAGCCTACCTAATGAAGACCTCAGACCCTCTGATCATAAAAAAAATAAATTTTTAAAGCAGCTCCCCGGAGCCTGAAAATAAATCTCCAAAAACGGCCCAAATAAAATTAAATAAAATAAATCCAAGGTCAGGAGATCTCTTTCCAGGCTCTCCTGATGTGTTCCACAGGCTGCCCCCATTATCGGATGATATCAGGCAGACCCTCAGTGCCACTGGCGCTCAAAAGCAGAAACCTATGGGAGCCTGCCGAATACCATTTAAAATTTAGGTCCTGGCTTTGGTAAGGCCTTCCGGAGCTCTGATGTATGCAAATGCGAATGCACGAACAACTACTTGCGTGCAGGAGTTCCAGCAGGCCAGGTTCCGAGACCAGCCATTTTCCTGCCAGCCCTCCATCCCTCTAGTTCACTTAGACAGCATGCTTGGTTGCACCTGCCACGTTTTCGGTACCTCCAACCCCAGAGCTGATCCGGGTCCTGGAGCTGGCCACTGACCACCAATAAAAATTTAAATTGGGCCCAGAATGGCTCTAAGACAATCAGGACTGTCCCATCACCCTTGAACTGGAACAGACTCCAAATGGGTCTCAACAACACTGGACAAGTTTGGCCAGACCTGAAATGGCCCTAAAAGGTCCTAGAACCCACCAGGACCATCCAGCTCCAATCCGGGGCCACCAAGCTCCCCCATAGGTAAGCTGTACATTAAAAAAAAAAAACTTTCAACCCCTTTACATTATCACTTTTATTATTCTCTGAATAATACTTCCAGATCCAGATGTGCCCTTGAGTTGAGCTGACTCCTGGTGACCATGCAATGAGGGACTTCCCTTATATTTTTCTTGGTATGGTACAGGAATGGTCTGCCATTGCCTTCTCTTGTGTGCAGTCTGAGCCACTTCTATGTTACTGCTGCCCAGCAGCAACAGGCATGACCGGGACTTTCATTGTTGCCAGAACCTGCCCAGCATCAGACCAAAGGCAATTAAGGGTTATGTGACTTGTCCATGGCCACAAGGAGCTGTTGTGGGATTTGTATCTGGGCCTTCCAGTTTCTAGCCTGCTGTTCTAACCATTAGACTACTTCTTTACTCCCTGAATAATATTTAGCATTCTGTGAATAAATAATGTGCTCTCATATTGAATTTAAATTGAATTACATTTCTATTTAAACTTCTGAAGTTGCTACAATTAATTGTTTCCTTTTCGTGTTTTGGTTATCTATTTGATCCCTTTCCAGATTATGCAGTTCTCTCTTCTTTACCTTTTTCTTTCCAGCACTAAAGTTACAATCATTCCCTTAAGAATTGTCATATTAATCATTAAATGAAATATATTCTACAATTGCATCGTTAACCTAATGATTCACATCTGAATTCTCCAAAAGTTTATAATTAAAGTATCAAATTGAATTGATAAACTTATAACCCTTCCATTTTAGAGAGACTACAGCATAATCAGATATTACAATATTATAGATCTCTCCTGAACTACTGAAGGTTAAAACGTTTTGGAAATCAAGACATAGGCTACTGATATATCTTTGATGGAGAAAAGAGAAACATATGGAAGCCAAAATTCAGCCATATTTAATTGTTTGTCTAGACAATATGTAACCTACAGGGAGCTAAATTCAAAATCAAAGATTTATCTAGGTAAGTTTACACAGACAAATATTTCAATGCTTGTCCCATAGATGCTTGTGGGATAAGTGTAAGATGTAAGTTAAAGGCTTTTTGTGCTTTCTAAATGTAGAATGTTATGCAACTAGGTCTTAACATGAACAATAAGACCTTCTATCACATTAACATGTAAATGCTATTAGTGTTTAATAATAAAGAGAATGAAAGAGTTAAATAAAACACAAATCCTCAAAATACTCTCCCATAAAATAAGCCTAAAGTACTTTCCAAACTTCAAATACTACTCGTAGAATACAAAAAAATCTTGAAAGGGAAAAAAGCCTCAGTACCCTCACCTCCACCCATTGCACAAGCTTCCAAGTGACATGGAAAACAGTTGTGCTTGAGAAACGCTGAAGTTTGGTCATGCCTTGAGACAGGTTTATAGTGAAACTTTGGCCACAGTCGGTGTAATTTATGAAAGTGGATAAGCACTTCATTTTTTTGAAAGCTAAGTCATCAGACTCTTTCTTGTTTTTTTTTTCTCACGTTTAAATATTGATCCAAAAATTGTATGCAAGTGGAGCTTTAAAAATTGTTTTGAAAAGATTTTTTATGCCTGTGATGAGAGGTTATCCTAGTAAAGTTCTTTTCACCCTATAAGCTTGTGCAACAGGTGGAGGTGAGAGAACTGAGGTTTTTTCCCTTTCTTTTGTATTCCATGAGTAGTATTTGAAGTTTGGAAAGTACTTTAGGCTTGTTATATGGGAGAGTATTTTTAGGATTAATGCTGAGGTATTTTTATTGCTTTTAGTGCTGTTGTCCCCTGATAAGCTGAAGCGCCTTCCCCAGAGTGCTGAGTATAGTCTTTAAATGCATGTGATGAGAGCTGGATTTCCCTGCCATGACCACATGCAGGATAGTAATACTAGGCTTCAATAGCTGACAATGCTGATCCACAGAAGTTCTCACTCAAGGTTCAATAATCCAAAGAGCCACCCAAATGAAATGCCACAGTCAAGATCAGCAGCTACAAGGCCCTCCCTGCATTCAGCTCAGCAGTAGAGACTTTGCAAGGCATCCAGTGATTCTCTCTTCACTTTGGGCCTTATCCACACAAGGACCTGGTCAGGATCTCCAGCCTCCTCTCACTGCTCTGCTGGCAG
Source organism: Microcaecilia unicolor (assembly GCF_901765095.1). NCBI lineage: Eukaryota > Metazoa > Chordata > Amphibia > Gymnophiona > Siphonopidae > Microcaecilia > Microcaecilia unicolor. The sequence continues at coordinate 65,908,275 of NC_044035.1, read as the reverse complement.
CTCACAATGGCTGTCTCCTCCTGCCGATACACTGTCAACAGTCCCTCGTCACAACTGGGGTTATATGGCCAGCCCCTGCATTGCTCACTGCAGCTAATGGCTAGTGCACAATCCTCCACTGTGCCTCTGGATGAGATGTCTCCACACCACGTGTGTTAGAGGGCTGGCTTGTGTAGGGTGCTGTAGAAGAGCCTCTGAAGAAGAGAAATATGAGGTCCTGGGGAGTAATCCCTTCAAGTGATGGTTAGGCAATTGTTTGTGTGATTCCGTAGCTGGGTATCTTATTTTGGGGGTTTAGCAGGCGGGGGCTGCGGGAGCTCAGTATTTAGCAGTCATCTTTGGTGGCCATCTTGCTCATATGCAACTTGAGATGTCCAGGTCAGGATTTCTCAAGTTACATAAGTATTTTAGAAGAGAATCTGCTGTCGTAGAAGCTGTTCTAAAATACTGGAGAAAAGGATGTTTATGTGTGAAGTGCATGTGGCATAAACATTCATTTTAGAAAAAAAATGTAGAAAATCAACATGTTGAAAACTGACACATTCACATTTATGTTGTCAAATATTTATAATACTGACACCTATCTGACCCAGCTTAGAAATATAAAACTGTATTTTCCTGATGCCATCACAGAGACCAGTATCCCTTGCCAGTTTGGCTTTTGGGAGACAAAAAAACCACTGGGGGATTAAGGGGGCAACCTCCCCTAATCCATCCAGTGTGGTGCTGCTCAATCAAAGCAGTCTGCCAAAATCTAAATGTGCGTGGTAGCAGGTGTAAATCCTAATGTCAATCTGTTAGAACATTGACGTTTGTTCTTCTTCTGAAATGAGGAATAAATGTGCATCTTCTAGACACACCCTAGTCCCACCCAAAACATGCCCCCTTGCCATTTGCATGCACTTGGGTTTTTGATATGCATATCCCAGGTTTGTAAAATTGAATCATAAATATTTATTGAAGATAAACATTTAAATACTGGTTTATGCATGACTGAAATGTGGATAGCTCTTCTAAAATGACTTAATTTGAGAGACTATGGGCCTCTTTTACAAAGCTATGCTAGCAATTCCTGTGCGGCAAATGACAGGGAGCCTATAGGAATTGAATGGGCTTCCTCTCATTTGTTGCACAGAGAATTGGTAGCGTGGCTCTGTAAAAGAGGCCCTGTGTAACCCGTGCCAGGTAGGAGGAATAAGTAAAGATAAACACCCACAAAAGCAGGTTCTCAAAAGCTAGACTTACCCTCACCTTAGACAGCCCTGAAAGGAAGGCATGTTTATCAGTGGGCTCAAAAAATAGATTTTTTAATTTTTATTCCCCATTTCAGAAGGAGAATAAAAATCTATGTTCTGAAAGATAGACGGGAGTTAGACCCTGGATGTCCGGGTTTCAAAAAAGTGCTTTTTTTGTCTTATTGACCAGTGCTGCACTGGAAGGATTAGGGGAGGTCATGTGCTTCTTCCCCCAGTGGTTGGTGTCACCACCCCCCACCTCCAGAAAGTGAAACTGGCAAGGGATAGTGGTGTTTGTGACAACTTTGGAGAAAACAGATTTTCTATATTTCTAAAATGGCTGACATAATTGTTTATATTTCAGAATGTAGATGTTCATATGCTGCCACAGAGATGTTTATGTCCATTAATATTTTAGACATCTATTTTTCTAAAATGGATGTTCATTATGCATGTCACTGACACATAAACATCCATTTCTCCATATATTTTAGAACAGGCTTTACATCAGCAGATCCTGTCCAAGGATACTAACAGAACTTCAGATGTCCTGATTTGGACATCTAAATTTCAATTCGGACTACCTAAAATGCCACTCTATAGTTGTGGAAAAATGAACACTTGAAATGCAAGATGGCGATGGGGTAGGTGCAGAAGATCAACCTTGAATTCACCACCAAACCATCTCCTCCTCTTCACCCTATATCCCACTCCCTCAACCAACCAACCCAGGCCTCCTTCTCCTCTTTTTCTACTATCATGAAGAGGAAACCGCCCATCTTCTTTCCTCCTCGAAATGCACCACCTGTTCCTCAGACCCATCCCACCAACTTACTTAACACCATCTCTCCTACTGTCAACCCCCCCATCTGTCATATCCTCAATCTCTCTCTCTCTCTCTCTCCACTGCAACTGTCCCTGACACCTTCAATCATGCTATAGTCACACCACTCCTCAATAAACCATCACTTGACCCTACCTGTCCCTCCAACTACCGCCCCATTTCCCTCCCACCCTTCCTCTCCAAGATACTTGAACGCGCCGTTCACAGCCGTTGCCTTGATTTTCTCTCCTCTCATGCTATCCTCGATCCGCTTCAATCTGGCTTTCACCCCCCTACACTTGACAGAAACGGCACTATCTAAAGTCTGCAATGACCTGTTCCTTGCCAAATCCAAAGGTCACTACTCCATCCTCATCCTCTTCGACCTATCCGCCGCTTTTAACACTGTCAATCACAATTTACTTCTTGCCACACTGTCCTCATTTGGGTTCCAGGGCTCTGTCCTCTCCTGATTCTCCTCTTATCTCTCCCACCGTACCTTCAGAGTACATTCTCATGGCTCTTCCTCCACCCCCATCCTACTCTCTGTTGGTGTTCCTCAGGGATCTGTCCTTGGACCTCTTCTTTTTTCAATCTACACCTCTTCCCTAGGCTCCCTGATCTCATCTCATGGTTTCCAATATCATCTTTATGCTGACGACACCCAGCTTTATCTCTCCACACCAGACATCACTGCGGAAACCCAGGCCAAAATATTGGCCTGCTTATCCGACATTGCTGCCTGGATGTCCAACTGCCACCTGAAACTGAACATGGCCAAGACTGAGCTTATTGTCTTCCCACCTAAACCCACTTCTCCTCTCCCTCCACTCTCTATCTCAGTTGATAACACCCTCATCGTCCCCATCTCATCTGCCTGCAACCTTGGAGTCATCTTTGACTCCTCCCTCTCCTTCTCTGCGCATATCCAGCAGATAGCCAAGACCTGTCGCTTCTTCCTCTATAACATTAGCAAAATTCGCTCTTTCTTCTCTGAGCACACCACCCGAACTCTCATCCACTCTCTCATTACCTCTCACCTTGACTACTGCAACTACTCCTCACTGGCCTCCCACTTTGCCATCTATCCCCCCTTCAGTCCGTTCAGAACTCGCCTGCACGTCTTATCTTCCGCTTGGACCGATATACTCATATCACCCCTCTCCTCAAGTCACTTCACTGGCTTCCGATCAGGTACCGCATACAGTTCAAGCTTCTCCTACTAACCTACAAATGCACTCGATCTGCAGCCCCTCATTACCTCTCTACCGTCATCTCCCCTTACGTTCCTACCCGTAACCTCCTCTCTCAAGACAAATCCCTCCTTTCAGTACCCTTCTCCACCACTGCCAACTCCAGGCTCCGCCCTTTCTGCCTCACCTCACCCCATGCTTGGAATAAACTCCCTGAGCCCATACGCCAGGCCCCCTCCCTGCCCATCTTCAAATCCTTACTCAAAGCCCACCTCCTCAGTGTCGCCTTTGGTACCTAACCACTATACCTCTATTCAAGAAATCTAGACTGCCCCAACTTGACATTTCGTCCTTTAGATTGTAAGCTCCTTTGAGCATGGACTGTCCTTTTTTGTTAAACTGTACAGCGCTGCGTAACCCTAGTAGCGCTCTAGAAATGTTAAGTAGTAGTAGTAGAAGATGAGCTCTTGGGAGTACAAACTGCCACTTTAATTGTAGATTTTGTTCTTCAACCAGACCGAAATTGGATTTTAAAGACCTTTTTAGGCTATAGACAAGAAGTTTTCTTGAACTGTAAAGTTAAGGTTTTTCCTGATGTATCTACAAAAACTCAAAAGAGATGTCAATCTTTTTTGAAACTTCGTTCACGGGTCCTCCAATTAGGGGAAACTTTCTGGCTTAACTTCCCCTGCAAGTGTGTTATTACATTGGAGTCAGTTAAATATGTTTTCTTCGAAGTGATCATTTGTTGATTTTTTTTTTTACTCTAAACAAAACCCGGTCGTGCCTCCTTTGTTATCAGTTCCTGTAATACCTACTCCATAAAATGAATTATATACCAGGGAAGATCTTCCTACTCTTTTCTTTAAATTTAATCATTTAGAGATAATTCCTTGAATTGTGCCTTGCCTTGCCTTTGTCAATTGTGGACTTAAGTTAATTGTCACTTAAAAGATATGTTATTTATATTAATTTCCTTTATTGTTTTGTGACATTATTCTTTCTGTACAAGAAAAAGTTTTTCTTCTTTCTTGTTAATGTATTGAAAATTATAAAAATAATTAAAAAAAAGAAAAGAAATGCAAGAGAAAATACAAGCATATTTTTGGAATATGACTTCATTCTCAAAATTATAATGAAATTAAAAGACAGATATGGTTTTAAAATCCTAGTATTTGAATTAAGTTTTTGTTATTACTTTTAAAAGGCTAGGAAACTCTGTAATTAAGACATTTGGGAGGGTGGATAGTCAGTGCCAAGGATAGTTGTATATGTGCAGACCACTTTGGTTGTACAACGGAAAGGCAGTATATCACATCCATAACCCTTACAATATTATTTATTTTTAGTTTTTCAATTTTTGTAAATGATGTAAATCAATGACTGAAATTCTTGTCATGGAATAATAGTAAAAATATTTACTAATAAAAAACATAAATTGTTGTTACTTGCAACCACTTTCAGCTTAACACAGCTTAACTTTCTCATAAGATTTCACTAAAAATATTATAAATTACATAGAGGCATATTTTCAAAGCACTTAGCCTCCCAAAGTTCCATAGGTTTCTATGGAACTTTGGAAGGCTAAGTGCTTTGAAAATGAGCCCCATAGTAACATAGTAGATGACGGCAGAAAAAGACCTGCGCGGTCCATCCAGTCTGCCCAACAAGATAAACTCACATGTGCTACTTTTTGTGTATACCTTACCTTGATTATAGAAGAGAAACAGTTTGCACACATATATTAAATAAACAATTTAAACTGAATATGAGTAAAGAATAAGAATTTCACAAAGAAATCACAAACGTCATCCAAAAATCAGGCCACTACATATTTTTCATGTATCAATGCAGCATAAACCTGAAGGTATGATAGGGGATAAGATATTCACACACCTTCCTTTTACACCAAACCTCACAAGATAAAATCTAGTGATGTTCACTGGAGGAGGTATGAATAACAAAGCTTGACTTACCAGGAGTCTGGATAATTTCAGCAGTGATAGTAGCAGGAAATAGAGAGAGTAACAATGGTGGTAGGCAGAGTGGATGTTAGCACAACCCACAGGAGTTCAATTGAAACATCCAAGACACTGTGAATGTAACAGATGTTGGCATACCCCATGCTGTCCAGTTGGGTAGTGCAATATCTATGTCATGTTACCATACACTGAACTTCATTGTGACAATACAGTTATTTGAAAAAAAGCTTCTAATAACTATTAAAATTGATTTTTGTCTTTACTGCGTGTGGATATTGTAAGCTTGATAGACATGACCTAATATATGTTATTATGGTCAATATGCATATGAGATAGGGATCTCGGTATATAATTTAGGCACTAAGGGGCCCCCAATGCGTGCCAAAATGGAGTTACCGCCTGGCTACCACGTGGCTTTTGTGTTAATTTCCTTTTTGGCGTGCGTCCAATATGCACATCCGAAAATTTATTTTCGGATGCGCGTATCAGACATGTGCCAAGTGGCATTTGACGCTCTTAGGTCATTAGCACCCGGTTACCACATGAGACTTTACCGCTAGGTCAATGGCTGGCAGTAAGGTCTCAGACCCAAAATGGACGCGCGGCAATTTTCATTTTGCCATACTTCCATTTCCAGTAAAAATTTAAAAAAGGTAAACACATGCCTACACTACTGCAGGCCATTTTTCAGCACATTTTAATAAAAGGACCCCTTAGGGTTATATTCAATAAACTGCAACAAATGATTATTGCAGAAAAAATTATTGCTATGTTCAAGAATGGATTACAAGTGAATATGGTGTGAAAAAAATGATATGTGTGATATGGAAATTCAGTGCAAATAAGGATGTAATGCATTAATATAAATTTATGCATATTAAGAAGTGAAAATGTCATGCAAAATATAAATAGCATAGTAATTCCACTTTCCCCAGTGACACTTACTGTGACCTCAGGCAAATCACTTTGGGGGCCTTTTACTAAGCTGTATTAAGCACTAATGCGTACCTAGAAACCCTTTTACTAAGCAGCAGTAAGCCCACTGAGGGATCGCCACATGCTTTACCTTTGTGAACTGCTTAGAACTTGTATTGGACATTGCGGTATATAAGTACTTGGATTAGATTAGGTTAGAGTTTAGCTAAAAATTTCTCTAAAGCTAGTTGATTAGTCCAAATGAATGCAGTATGGAGGTTATATTAAAAAGGCATTCCCCGGGATTCTATGAATCGCGCCGAGATTTCCATGTGGAAATCAAATTGTATTCTATAATAATGCATATCACTTAGTTATAAGCTAATCAGCACTGACAATTGGATAACAAGCAATTATCAGCACTAATTGGCATTAATTAGAATTTACGCACACTCCTATCTAAGCATATTCTGTAACGTGGTACGCATACATTTTAAGTTGCATAGTTGAAAAGTGGGTATGGTTATGGGTGGGTCATGGGTGTTTCTAAAGTCTATGTGTGTTGTTATATAATACACCTACTCTGTGCCTAATTTAGGCATCAGGATTTATACCAGGTTTTAGTTGTGTAATTAACCACAATTAAATTTAGTCACGTGGACCGGCACTTGGTGTATGCTATATATCGCGTGGAAATGTAAGCCTATTCTATAAACTTTAGGCGTACTTTAGAGAATACACCTAGGTGTATTTTTTTCCCATGTGGAACCTTCAGGCGCCATATATAGAATCAGCACATTATGGGCATATATGATAGTATACGTGCGTAAAATAAGACATAAAATTTCTGCACATATAAAGGTACAGTGGTGGAAATAAGTATTTGATCCCTTGCTGATTTTGTAAGTTTGCCCACTGACAAAGACATGAGCAGCCCATAATTGAAGGGTAGGTTATTGGTAACAGTGAGAGATAGCACATCACAAATTAAATCCGGAAAATCACATTGTGGAAAGTATATGAATTTATTTGCATTCTGCAGAGGGAAATAAGTATTTGATCCCCCACCAACCAGTAAGAGATCTGGCCCCTACAGACCAGGTAGATGCTCCAAATCAACTCGTTACCTGCATGACAGACAGCTGTCGGCAATGGTCACCTGTATGAAAGACACCTGTCCACAGACTCAGTGAATCAGTCAGACTCTAACCTCTACAAAATGGCCAAGAGCAAGGAGCTGTCTAAGGATGTCAGGGACAAGATCATACACCTGCACAAGGCTGGAATGGGCTACAAAACCATCAGTAAGACGCTGGGCGAGAAGGAGACAACTGTTGGTGCCATAGTAAGAAAATGGAAGAAGTACAAATGACTGTCAATCGACAAAGATCTGGGGCTCCACGCAAAATCTCACCTCGTGGGGTATCCTTGATCATGAGGAAGGTTAGAAATCAGCCTACAACTACAAGGGGGGAACTTGTCAATGATCTCAAGGCAGCTGGGACCACTGTCACCACGAAAACCATTGGTAACACATTACGACATAACGGATTGCAATCCTGCAGTGCCCGCAAGGTCCCCCTGCTCCGGAAGGCACATGTGACGGCCCGTCTGAAGTTTGCCAGTGAACACCTGGATGATGCCGAGAGTGATTGGGAGAAGGTGCTGTGGTCAGATGAGACAAAAATTGAGCTCTTTGGCATGAACTCAACTCGCCGTGTTTGGAGGAAGAGAAATGCTGCCTATGACCCAAAGAACACCGTCCCCACTGTCAAGCATGGAGGTGGAAATGTTATGTTTTGGGGGTGTTTCTCTGCTAAGGGCACAGGACTACTTCACCGCATCAATGGGAGAATGGATGGGGCCATGTACCGTACAATTCTGAGTGACAACCTCCTTCCCTCCGCCAGGGCCTTAAAAATGGGTCGTGGCTGGGTCTTCCAGCACGACAATGACCCAAAACATACAGCCAAGGCAACAAAGGAGTGGCTCAGGAAGAAGCACATTAGGGTCATGGAGTGGCCTAGCCAGTCACCAGACCTTAATCCCATTGAAAACTTATGGAGGGAGCTGAAGCTGCGAGTTGCCAAGCGACAGCCCAGAACTCTTAATGATTTAGAGATGATCTGCAAAGAGGAGTGGACCAAAATTCCTCCTGACATGTGTGCAAACCTCATCATCAACTACAGAAGACGTCTGACCGCTGGTCTTGCCAACAAGGGTTTTGCCACCAAGTATTAGGTCTTGTTTGCCAGAGGGATTAAATACTTATTTCCCTCTGCAGAATGCAAATAAATTCATATACTTTCCACAATGTGATTTTCCGGATTTAATTTGTGATGTGCTATCTCTCACTGTTACCAATAACCTACCCTTCAATTATGGGCTGCTCATGTCTTTGTCAGTGGGCAAACTTACAAAATCAGCAAGGGATCAAATACTTATTTCCCCCACTGTACATGTGATAATGAGACTATGGGAACTATTGTGACTTGAGTGTAGGTGTGCTTGGGAGCACATTTGAGTGGCGCACAGGCGAAGTTGTAAATTATGAGCATATTTTATAAAATACACACTTTCATGCATACTTTATGTGTGAAGCAAGAAAACGTAGAGCAATGAAACCTCTCGCAGATCCGTGTTTGAGAATCTGTTCTGAGTGGAAGTTTAACCCATTGACAACTAGTCTAGGAATACATATTGAATAACAAATTCCTAGACCCCTAATGTAGGACGGTAAGGCCGAAACATGAGTCGTTTCGGGTCGTCCTCATTGCTTTGGAAGAATCTTTAATAAACTTTGTTCTGAACACCATCTGCGAGAGGTTCCGTTGCTCTACTTTTTTTTGCTTGCCATTTTCCCTCTAGTAGAGCATTTTGACTTCTGTTTGTGACCTACTTTATGTGTGAAACATTTACACCTGTTTCTGAGTTGTCATTTTAGCCTTGATCTCTGCAATTTTACAGAATCAACAACCCCCTTATTCTATAAAGGTTGCCAAAAATTGCATGTGCAAATTTAGGTGCATTTTCCAATTTGTGTGAACAATGTAATAGAATAATAAGCCAGTTAGTGCCAGTAACTGACTTTTTAACAAGCAATTATTGGCACTAATTAGATTTAATTGGGACTAACATGCATAAATTTAGGCATGGGATCCATGCCTAAAATTTATATGTAATCTAAACAAGGGGCATGGAAATGGGATAGTCATGGGCGTTTTGGGGTGGAATGTGGATGTGGTTTTGAGTTACACATGTAATTAAAAAATAACAGTGCTTTGCATGTAAATTTATGTGCGGGCATTTGCTCTACATTTTTGTTGGTGGAAAAGGCAGTGCCTAAATTTATGTGTGACCTCTCTGCTTAAGCTTTAATTCTATAAATCACACCAAACTTTAGGCACACCTTATAGAATACCACTTCAGTGGGTTTTTGACACTAATTTTTTAGGTGCCATATATAGAATCAAGCACTAACCCCTGGATTCTATAGAGTGCGCCTAGCGTTCTGCACTGAAATCCAAGCATATTCTATAACAACGCGCACAACTTAATTGGCTTAACAAACCAATCAGCATTGTTAACAGCACTTAACAAGCAATAATGAGCACTAATTGGCAATAATTAGAATTTACGTGCACAGCTCCCTAAGCATAGTCTGTAATGCACTGTGCCCAAATTTTAATGAATGCAGGCAAAAAGGGGCATGGTTATAGGTGGGGAAATGGGCATTCCAAAATTTACATGCATTGTTATAGAATATAGCCCTCTGTGCCTAAATCTATGTGCTGGGATTTATGCCATGTTTTCACTGGTGTAAATAGATGCACGTAGTTTTAGCCTTCTCTAGCAGAGCTTGGCAGAGTCGCTGGCTTCCTTCAGCCACTCTTCCATCTGTAAGGCACAGTCTACTAGATTTTGATATGACTTGGCTCCTCCTCCTCTTTGGTTTCCGGAACAACTTTTAGCATTCCCCCGGGTTTTCTATAAAGTAGTTCAAATGGGAAAAGTCTCTTAAACTTTGGGGTACTTCTTGAATGGTAAACAGTACATATGGCAGTAAAGAGTCCCAGTTGTATTAGAATTTAGTAATGTATTATCGGTTATGAATGTATAACTGAAATTTTGTATTATGTATTAAGGACTAACGTATTTAGCGGTGTATCACATTATTAAATCCAATCCACCCTCGGCAACAAATTTCCTCATGTCTGTTTGAGGGTTTTATTGAAGCATTCGACAAATCCACTGGTTTGAGGGTGGTATACCAAAGTGCCCAGTATTTTCACTTTCAGCAATGCAAGAATGCATATGCTTACTTCATTACCCATAACAAAAACAGCAATCCCTGGTCTGTGTGTGTACTTCTTTGGTTAGTTCTATTCATGAGAAAACCTCTTTCAGGGTCCTGCTACTGTGGAAGGCTCCATATTATGCAGCACTATAGCTTGGAGGTACTAGGTAGTGTAGTCAACAATGACAAAAATAATCATTGACTAGGGTGCTCTTTCTAGGGGTCCTACTATATCCATGTTCACTCTTTCAAAAGGTGTCTCTTTAACTTGCATTTCAACCAAAGCAATAGGTCAGATCCCATCAGGCAGACTTAGTTGGCATGTAGGGTAAGACTGATAATAAAGTTGTATTTGTTTGTATAACCTCTGCTAACAGAACTGGGTTAATATTTACTTGATGGTCTTTTCCTCTCCTAAATAGTCCCCTAGCAAGTGTACTGAAGCATTTATTAGTGATAAGGTTGGGGGTAGTAGGAGTTGTTCTCACCCTCTATGATTCCTTTCACTACCATGTAGGTCAGATCCCATTTTATTAGAAAACTAGTAAAAAGGGCCTGTTTTTCACACAAACGAAACGGGCGCTAGCAAAGTTATCATATAATGGCGATTATGTTTTTAAGGGAACCATTAGGAGAAATGGTCTGTCATGATAAGTAATAATTGGGAAGGGTGTATAATGAGTAATATGCTCCAGGGGTATGAGATACGGATTGTTTTATCTATGGTTTTTTTTGTTTTAATCTTTCTTTTTTGTGATTTTTATTTATTGTAGTTTTTAAAAGATAAAAAGTATCCATGTCCAGCATTTCTTCTCTCTTCCCTCCCCTCAATCCATGTCCAGTATTTCTCCTCTCTTACCTCCCCTCCATCCATGTGCATCTCCTTCCTGACTTCCCTGCCCTCCATCCATCCATCCATGTCCAGCAACTCTCCATTCTCCCCTGCCTATCCTCCTTCCACCCATATCCAGCAAATTTCCTCTCTCCCCTGCCCCCTCCATTCAACCATCCATGTTCAGCAATTCTCCTCTCTCCCCTGCCCTCTCCTCCCCTCCATCCTTGCCCAGGAACTCTCCATTCTCTCCTACCCTCTCCTCCATCCACCCATATCCAGCAAATTTCTTCTCTCCACCTGTCCCCATTCATCCATCCATGTCTAGCAATTCTCCTCTCTCCCCTCCATTCATCCATGTCCAGCAACTCTCCATTCTCCCCTGCCCTCTCCTCCATCCATCCATATCCAGCAAATTTGCTCTCTCCCCTGCCCCCTCCATCCATCCATGTCCAGCAATTCTCCTCTCTCCCCTGCCCTCCCCTCCATCCATCCATCCATATCCAGCAATTCTCCTCTCTCCCCTGCCCTCCACTCCTGTCCTGTCCAGCGATCTCTTCTCTCCCCCTGCCCTCCCATCCATGTCCAGCGATTCTCCCTGCCCTCCCTCAGCTCCTTGTCAGCCCTCCTCTCTGTTCCTTCCCCCCCCCCCCCATGCATTTAATCCTTTTACTTTCAGGTGCAGCGACGGCAGGGAAGAGGACAACACAACTTTTCCCTTCCCTCCCACAGTGTCCTGCCCTCATGAAAAAAGGAAATGCATAATCTCAGATGGCGGGACACTGTGTGAGAGAAGGGAAAAGCAGGAGGCGAGCCCGCTGTGTTGTCTTCTTCACTGCCGTCACTGCGCCTGAAAGTAAAAGAGCTAAACACGTGCAAGGGGGGAGGAACAAAGAGGAGGGCTGTCGATCGGGGAGCTGGGAGGGACCATCTGAGAGCTGCCTGGCTGTAGCGCTGCTGTGCTGGGCAGCCCTGCATTTGGGGGGCAGCAGCCAGGGTAAGGTCACGGTTGGGTGCCTATGAATGTCCTCCCATCCCATCCATATCCATCAATTCCCCCTGCCCTCCCCTTCCCTTCCTCCCTCCCTCCCCTCGATGTCCCACGATTCTGTCCTCCTGACATCATCTTGCCTCCAGCATTCCCTTCCCCTTCATTGTCCCGCCCTCTGATGTCATTACGTTTTGATGCGAGGGCGGGGCAATGAGTGGGAATGGATGTTACGAACCCAGGCATCCAGACGTACAGTGGTGGAAATAAGTATTTGATCCCTTGCTGATTTTGTAAGTTTGCCCACTGACAAAGACATGAGCAGCCCATAATTGAAGGGTAGGTTATTGGTAACAGTGAGAGATAGCACATCACAAATTAAATCCGGAAATCACATTGTGGAAAGTATATGAATTTATTTGCATTCTGCAGAGGGAAATAAGTATTTAATCCCTCTGGCAAACAAGACCTAATACTTGGTGGCAAAACCCTTGTTGGCAAGCACAGCGGTCAGACGTCTTCTGTAGTTGATGATGAGGTTTGCACACATGTCAGGAGGAATTTTGGTCCACTCCTCTTTGCAGATCATCTCTAAATCATTAAGAGTTCTGGGCTGTCGCTTGGCAACTCGCAGCTTCAGCTCCCTCCATAAGTTTTCAATGGGATTAAGGTCTGGTGACTGGCTAGGCCACTCCATGACCCTAATGTGCTTCTTCCTGAGCCACTCCTTTGTTGCCTTGGCTGTATGTTTTGGGTCATTGTCGTGCTGGAAGACCCAGCCACGACCCATTTTTAAGGCCCTGGCGGAGGGAAGGAGGTTGTCACTCAGAATTGTACGGTACATGGCCCCATCCATTCTCCCATTGATGCGGTGAAGTAGTCCTGTGCCCTTAGCAGAGAAACACCCCCAAAACATAACATTTCCACCTCCATGCTTGACAGTGGGGACGGTGTTCTTTGGGTCATAGGCAGCATTTCTCTTCCTCCAAACACGGCGAGTTGAGTTCATGCCAAAGAGCTCAATTTTTGTCTCATCTGACCACAGCACCTTCTCCCAATCACTCTCGGCATCATCCAGGTGTTTACTGGCAAACTTCAGACGGGCCGTCACATGTGCCTTCCGGAGCAGGGGGACCTTGCGGGCACTGCAGGATTGCAATCCGTTATGTCGTAATGTGTTACCAATGGTTTTCGTGGTGACAGTGGTCCCAGCTGCCTTGAGATCATTGACAAGTTCCCCCTTGTAGTTGTAGGCTGATTTCTAACCTTCCTCATGATCAAGGATACCCCACGAGGTGAGATTTTGCGTGGAGCCCCAGATCTTTGTCGATTGACAGTCATTTTGTACTTCTTCCATTTTCTTACTATGGCACCAACAGTTGTCTCCTTCTCGCCCAGCGTCTTACTGATGGTTTTGTAGCCCATTCCAGCCTTGTGCAGGTGTATGATCTTGTCCCTGACATCCTTAGACAGCTCCTTGCTCTTGGCCATTTGTAGAGGTTAGAGTCTGACTGATTCACTGAGTCTGTGGACAGGTGTCTTTCATACAGGTGACCATTGCCGACAGCTGTCTGTCATGCAGGTAACGAGTTGATTTGGAGCATCTACCTGGTCTGTAGGGGCCAGATCTCTTACTGGTTGGTGGGGGATCAAATACTTATTTCCCTCTGCAGAATGCAAATAAATTCATATACTTTCCACAATGTGATTTTCCGGATTTAATTTGTGATGTGCTATCTCTCACTGTTACCAATAACCTACCCTTCAATTATGGGCTGCTCATGTCTTTGTCAGTGGGCAAACTTACAAAATCAGCAAGGGATCAAATACTTATTTCCACCACTGTAGAATGTTGGAGGTGCAAATTATTATATAGGATAAGGAGGCCTGCCTGGGTATGGTCTTCCTATCTATAGTTTAGACTTCAGCCTATACAAGCCCAGGGTTATTTCCTCCACCCAATTTAGATATGCTCTCTAAAGTCTCTGGGGAATTTTAGGCATCATCAACTACTTGGGATTTCTCTCTACTGCAGCCTCCAGATTGTGGGTGTAATGAGATGTAATACCCCATAGAATGGGTATTACTAGAGTTGATAGATTTTTCCAAAGTCCTGGAGGTCCCTGCCAGTGGGTTGGAAAGTAGGATGTCCCTGGGTGGGTGGTGTTGAAATAAGTTGCAGGAAGAAAGTGTATCCCTGTAGAGAGTGACAGCAGAGGTGGAGTTTGATAAAAGGAGTTGCAGTCTTTGGTTGCCTGTACCCCCACCAGGACCCTCGGGAGGATTGAGAGATACTAGAGTGAAGGAATAAATACAAGCTAAAAGAGAAGTTGCTGCCCCTATAAGTGGCAACTGGAGAGGGTGTGAAAGCTTCAGGTGGACAAGTGGAGTCCAATCTGGGAGCTGGAGTGGGGCCAGGACAGGTGAAGCCTGTTCAAGGCCAGAGTGTAGTCCTGCAAGGTGCACTGCTGGAAGGAGGACAGCCTGAAGGGTCTGTGCCTGAATGTAATGGATTGGAGTTAGAAGCAACAAAAAGCAGCTTTAGATTTATTGTTGGCACAATGGTAGGGATGAAAGGACAGGCAGCGGTGTAAATATATACAGCTAAAACTATATTGGAACAGTGGAGAAAAGAGCATGAGCATTGCTAATGATCTTGGACAGGATTGTAAATATGAGAAGAGTTGACGGTTACTTGCCAGTTGCAGCAGTTAAAGTTCTGTTGCATTCTATAAAATGCCCTCGGGGTGCAGCATGATTATTGGCAAGAGTGAAAGCAGGAGCTCTGGACTTGTCCCAACATCCCCGATCTTTATTCCGGATCAGTTTACCCACTCCCAACTCACTGGATGAAAGCTGTGATTGGATGTATGAGGAGCTGTGTGAAGAAAGAATAGAGAATCAGAGAGAGTAAATAAAGAAACTGTGTTTGTTTTTCCCTGTGACCCAGGTCAGACTGGAGCTAGCCCAAAAAGGGGCAAGACTCAGCTTACAGAAACTTCTGAATCCAGCATTGTCATTGGGGTTTAGACTCTTTAGCATCCTTAACATACAAGTCTGGGTTTTCAAGCAGGAAGATCTTTGGTAATGACTCCTCAAAATTCACTGGGTCAGTGGTTAGCTGAACTCAAACAGTTCCAAAGTCTGAGAGACAACTGGTTAGGAAAGCCAAGGTAAGACTCCCACTTCTAGCTCAGCTTGCCCCACTGGGATCCTGACTGAAACATAGACTGGAGGGCATTGCCTCTGGTTTCCATGAATGCAGAATAAGGTATATACGTACACCGCTTTGACTGTATCTACAGAAAGGCAGTATATCAAGTGTGGAATAATCAAACATAAACTTGTTCATAATTGATTTGAAATCTCTGGATTAAATCTTTTCAAATGAGGTTCCTTATACTTTCAGAGTCCACCAAAGCTTGAGTGGGTGCCCTGTCCAACTCAACTTGGATCACAAAGCATTGGGATAATAACCCTAATAGAATTATTATTTTTAAAAAAATGAAGAGAGTGTTTTCACCTGGGACATTCCAATTTCAACCAATAAAAAGCTAGATGAAAGAAAATCGGACATCATGGTAAAGGAAAAGAAAACATCTGGATGGCATCAATTACAAAGGTGTCATTTCCAAGCCATAATTCTATGAATCAGGTGGAGAGGTAGAAGTCCTTTAATAACAAGAAAGGCAGTCAGAGACCAAGAAAATGCAGCAGAAAGATACAGAAATATTTCCCATTGTAATGGGAGTCATTGGCTTGATTAAAAAGAATTTTCAAGCACACCTAGATAGGTTGCTTATACATGTTACATTTTTTTTAATGTCAGAAGGAAGCTTTCTTTGCATGATGAAAGCACTATAGCAAGCCTGGTTTCCTTTCATGGGTTGTAACCACTCCTTTTTGGTTAGTCTCATCTGCAGAGACTATTACTCTGATCTCGTTTCATTGCAAGTACTACAGAGAGCATTAATAAATTTGAGAGACTTAAATCATACTCCCCATACTCTGGCTTAGAAGTGAGGTTCATTACTGTCATGGTATGCACACAACAGACCCATTTGGAGATATTGCCCTTGTTACAAAAAACCAGGCATAATGGTAAAACAGAACAACATGATAAAGGCTGTGCTAATAGAAGCATCAATGCCTCTGGATTTTTCTATGCATCAACCAGAGAGAGAAAAGATCCTCAAGCACCGAGAAATGTAGACAGACACCAAGAAAATGTGACAGAAAACATACAGAATCATTTCTCTATGTGCAGGTAAAGTTATGCATATACAGCCTGTATGCATTTTCCTCAGGCTGAGGAGGCATTCTAACGACTAGGGATGTGGCGGGGCTGCATACAGATTTTCCAAAGTACGCATGCATTTTTCTCAGGAAAAGTATGTGCAGCAAACAGTAGGCATAAAAGTGTGCACACAGTTTTCCTGGGATAATTTTCAAAACAAAAGTAATTTCACTTTGAAAATCTGTCAGATGCCATATAGTGATGTACTTTTCTTTGATGCAGTCAGTTATAAAATTACCCCTAAAGTGATTAAAATAAGAGAAGAAAATAAATAACAGTGATAATAATGATAACATAAAATGATCAAAGTAGAAAAAAAAAGATAACAGCAAGGATAGTTCCTGGGTTCTGGTGTTGCTCTACAGTATATTATCTCTGATCAGATTACATTTTTGGCCTAGTGGCAGGATACAACATATTTTGTTTCTATAGCTGCTGTTTCTTTTTCCTGCTCATTCTTTTGTAGGAAGTCTTTGATTTTCTCTGTTGGTTTTGGGAAATGTGCATCTCTGATATCTTTGTATTTTGTACAGAACAGAAGGAAATGCATTTCCGTTTCTATTTCTCCAGTCTTGCACTGCATACAAAGTCTGCTTTCTTGGGATTTCCAGTTTATAATTTGTCTGTATATCTATTTCTAATTTGTGGTCTCTTGCTTTATATTTGGTGAGAGTCTGGCAGTCTTCTGCATGTGTGACCCAAATGAGTCTGGTTCTTTAGCAGTTTCTCTTGTTTTCTAATCTGTATCCCCCCCCCCCCCAAAAAAAAAACAAACAAACCTCATATTGGTATTCAAGGGCATAGTGAAATAATTGTAATGCTGTATTTTTATAGGTAGCATTGTTATCTCTATGGAAATTAGTATGGCAGGTTTGCTACATAGTGTCATTTTTTTGCAGGGTTTTCTACTGTATCACAGAGAGCATAGTAGTGGAGGGAGTCTGTGTCACTGTTACCAAAGATGTAAACCTCCCAGAGACACAAAATACTTTTAGGGAGTTCTCAAGCTATCATCACAACAAGTCTCCCATATAGAATAACTATACCTTTACCTCAGCAGTGCCACTCACTGATACATATCTTAGTTCAGCAAGAATTATACACCCACCTCTTCACTGGTATACGGTAATAATTTTTACTATCAAAAATTTGTCTATGTCGGACAACCCCGCCCCCCCACCCCCGGCAGTACTATATCTTTCAGATGAGTATTGAACTTTAAATTTCTAGTAAATTAATAAGAATGGATCACAGTGGATAAGACCAGTGACAGCGATTGTAAGATGCTTAGTACAATTTGCTTTAAAACCTGCAAAGACTCATTGCAGTTGACCCCTAAGGCAGGCGTGGTTGAGTGCCGAAACACGGCCCATGTCGGGTCCATTTTATTAAAGATTGTACCATTGTTCCAGTTCTGGAGGCCCTTTTGTGCTGCTTTTACTCTGTGTACTTTTGGACCCTCTCTTTGGTTGCTCTATGTCTCTGATGGCAACACCAGTATTTGGGAAGTGAAGCCAGTGCTGGGCAGACTTCTACAGTCTGTGCTCTGATCATGGCTGGACAGATTCAGCTTTAGTAGTTGGAGAACAAGGCCAGTGCCCTGAAAATAGCAAGGACATATCATGATGAAGTATGTATCACATCATATCTTACACTCTATCTTCAACAACCGTTGTTCTTAGTAATCAATCTTTATTAAATGTTTAATTCAAATCATCATCATATCATCCACATATTTAAAACTATTCATGCAAACCAACATCCACACCTCACTCTTACTCCCAATCATACTGAACAGAATAATTACACATGTATTGAAAATTATAAAAATCAAATACAATTCACATTTTCATGTTCCTCAAAAGTCATCTCCAAGACCTAGAATTCAGTAGTCACTCTTCTTAAAGTAACAGTCCATTTTGTCAAACGAGTTAATAATTCAATATTCCAGTTATCATCCACGATTCTTCTTATAAGTCAACACTCATGTTTGTTCAATTAATCCTCAATGTGTGATAACCCTAGCATAATCTTCATATTCCATAGCAGCTATAAACTTCTTCCAAAGTCATTTTCAAAGTTTACTCCTCTTGAGACACCAGTCTATAACTCTAGGAGTTAATCCTTTCACTCCCATAAATTGGGAAATACTGACTCGAGGATCACATGATACTCTCGCCACCTCAATTAGAAAAATTAACTCGATACTGGTTTCTTCTGTTGCAGCGTTCTATCGGGACCCTACCCTGACTTTTGAGGAACATGAAAATGTGAATTGTATTTGATTTTTATAATTTTCAATACATGTGTAATTATTCTGTTCAGTGTGATTGGGAGTAAGAGTGAGGTGTGGATGTTGGTTTGCGTGAATAGTTTTTAATATGTGGATCATATGATGATTTGAATTAAACATTTAATAAAGATTGATTACTAAGAACAATGGTTGTTGAAAATAGAGTATGATATACATATTGCAACCAATTATTGAGTATATACCTAGAATATAACACTGTTAACATCATATCTTACGCTATGAGTTTATCTTGTTGGGCTGACTGGATGGACTGTAGGGGTTTTTATCTGCCATGATCGTCTATGTTACTTGAATAATCTAGGCACCAACATTTACACCAGCTTGGCAGCAGGTATAACTGTTAATGGTGTGATTTCTGCCACTTAAAATAGTATTTTATGACTATGGGTTTTTATAAAATAATCCTTAAGTAGGCACCTAATTGTCCTCATAAATCAGACTCCTTGTTATAAAGTTACCCTCTTTATGCTTGTAAAATGGCATTTATTAAATTACTTCCACCCCACTCCTCAGTGCAAACAGAAACATTTAATAACTACTTTCAAGCAATTTCTGCAAAATTTGTGTTGGTATTTTATAAAGATACATAGGGCCCTGTTTACTAAGCCATGCTATAGACGCACAAACTTTTTAGCGCACACTAAAAATTAGCATGTGGTAATACTAGAGACACCCATAGGAATATAATGGGTGTCTCTATCGTTAGGGAGCACTAATTTACTTAGCATGCCTACAACATGGCTTAACTAAACAGGGCCCATAGACACATGTGTCTTTATAAAATAAGAAACAATTGGATACCTTCTAGCCCTCTCACTCTACATGACCATTTTTAAAATTACCCTCAGAATGCCTGCTTGCAGAAATGGAGATGCAGAAATTCTACTGGGGTTTTATTGCATTCTGTGTAGTCTATGTTTAATTATTGACAACCCAGCCTTACTTCCATATAAGAAAGAACTGTCTGAATAAGCTATAAAATAAATGTAATAATCATTTTCAACCACTTCTGTCTCTTAGATCATTTTCTCTCCATCTGAACTATAGATCTTTGAGTCATTTGCCAATAGTCAATGCAGTGTCACTTATAAAAATACTTAAAATATTTTTGGGGGTGGGGGAAGGAGTCAAATGATGTCATGATTGGTCACAACTCCAGACTCTCCACTGCTTACTATTGGATTCTGTGTGTCCAGTGCTCATTGTTACAATGCCTGCAAATAAGGAAGGGCAGGCCTTAAGTATACCATTCCAAGGGAGCTGATGCTATTTCCTTGCAGTAGAAAATTGAAGAGTTTGTGACCAAAGGTACCAGTTTCCATTGCAGATCTGTCTCAAGAAGAGTCAGTTCTGCTGGAACAGGAGGTAACTCTTAGCTCTCCAGATAGCCTTCCACCAGTGAAGACATTTGGTCCAGCACCAGATGCTCATGTCATCAGGACAAGTCTTCAGATGGAGGAAGTTCAACCTGCAATTCTTGGTATTGTTAGTCAGACAGTTTTCAAGACTAGTGTAGCTTCAGCAAACGGGGCAGTTCTACTTAGTAGTGGAGGTAATAGAGCTCTGGGAGATCTAAGACATGCTTCAATTATCAGTGTGGTTGAGGGCCTGATGTTTTCCATCATCCTCCTCTTATTACGTCGCCATGCTGACAGCAGTTTGGAATGCTGGATTTATTTACTAATGACTGTTCCTCATAGGTTGAAAAGAAAAGTATAAGAGACCGACACCAGTTTAAGAGATCAGGATGGCAAAATACCTGTTTGGTGGAAAATTGTAGAGAATATTTGAGCTGTTAATGCAGCTTTGATTCTGGTTAACACCAATACTAACAGGAAGCTTGAGCATTGAGGCAGTTGTGTGATTTTTAATTTTCCTGTGGTGCCAGGAGCACTTTCTTGGGACCTGTTTCAAAGATATTTGACTGAAATATTAAATATAACTCCAGATGCCTTACCTCCTATGGGTAAGGTATGATATATATGGATATGGTTTATTTAAAATTTTCTATATCGCCCATACTAACTGGTAGAACTGAGCGGCGTACAATATTTAAAAAAATTAGAAAGGGAGATAAGAAAAGAACTACAATAAATGATAGGATAGAAGACATGCAAACCATAGTATAGAAAAAAGGAAGAACAAGAGTAACAATTAGATTAACTAAAACCCTACTGTACCCACATATAGTTGGACCCCTTCACCCACAAGGGCTATTACAGTGGTGTACAGTTGGGGCAGTGGATTTTGTTGGGTTTGGAGGGCTTAGCAGAGAAGATAAGGGGGTAACGGTGAGATTTGTACCTGGAGCTTTTATATGAAGTACGCAGCAGTGCTCCTTAGAGTGCCCCATTGCTCTCCTGGGATGTCTGTGTGGCCAGTCTACTAAGATTGCCGGCTCCTTCTACATCCCAATGGCTTGATTTTGTGCGTCTTACATGGGGCCTTTTTTTTTTTTTGAAAATGGACCAAAAAGATAAATGCACAAAACCAACTAGCATGTGGCCATTTTCAGAAAAAAGAAAAAAAAAAACCAGCTATATTTCCTATTCAGATTTGGGACTTTTAGTGCAAAATGTCCAAAGTCTGACTTAGACATCATATTGAAAATGCCCCTCCATGTAACTTTGTAAGTTTAACTACTTTGAAAATATGCCTCCAAGTGTTCTTCAAGGAGATCAATATCCCAGAACACTAGAATAGTGGTGTTCAGATAACACCGCTACTATGGACAACCTTTCTAATCAAGTTGTATGCCCCTTTCAAAAATGCTCCCCTTAATTCTCTCCAGAACTTCAGACCCTTAAGGACAAAGAATGGAAACTGAAAAGGAGATAGTTTAAATCTCACCCAGATGAGGACAGGCTAAACTGCCACCATGCCTAAGCAGCAGCCAACCCCCCATTTTCTCAGTGCCTTGAACAAGCTTCTAATTCAACCAAGAAGCTTGCAGCATGGCAAACGGCCTACTGCAACCCCCCCAAACAGAATATGCCTGCCTAGTTCAAACTGAACTACAATGATGGTCCTGCATGCTTTGTCAATAAAAATTTAAAAAGTCTCCATCAGGTTCTACAGGCAGTCTCGCCCTGTGTCCTATCAGTTCACCAGGACATCACAAACGTGCCCTCTTCTTACACAGACATATTAACATGTTAACCTTTCTAACAGAGAAGGGCCTTGATAAAATCCTGAGAGGCCTTCAACTAATCACCTCTCTCTCGACCTCTGTCCATCAAAGATAGTGCAGCAGGCAAGCAGGGGCCTCACTGAAGCTATCCTTACATTGCCTACCCTGCTTTCCCTCACATTGTGCATGCTCGATTTTAAAATGAAATTGAGCATGAGCGAAGTGTCGCACATGCTCAGTTTCACTATAACGGAACATGCACGCGACAAGAGGAAAGCACGGCAGGCAATGTAAGTAGAGCAGCACTGGAGAAACACTTCAGCTGGTAGGGGTTGGGGACCCCGCCATCAGGGGCCCTGGATCCATTTTGGGGAGCCCAGACCCCCATGGCTACCCATAGCTGTGCCATTGCTCCAAATGCTTTCTTTTAAAATTACCTCCACTCAATTCAAGTAAAAATATGCATTTACAGGGATTATGCACATAATTTTATACCCATATTAAGAGACTCATTTTTAAAGCTCATACACTTACAAAGTTACAGAGGTGACTATGGGGTTCATTTATAAAAGAGAAAAGCATTTTAAAAAGTGGCACATGGATGTTTTGCTTGCTAAAATGTTCAAATTGCTATTTTCAAAACCCATTTTTTAAACATTTTGCTATGCGGTTCATCCACAGTGCATTCAAATCAAAAGGGAGCATGTTAGGAATGTATTGGGGACGGGATTTGGGTGTTCTTAAGCCTTGCGTGTTTTTCAGCCATAATGGAACAAAACAAAAAGGTCTAGGGCTACAGTTGAGGCATTTTGGTCTAGACCAATTTTTATCACACTGTTATAAAATGGTGCCCAAAATGACCAGATGATTTGTGGAGGGATAATTTGCAATCTTTTGTCTGCTTTTTGTTTAAAGACACCTAGTCTACTATGGTCTCTATTGCAACCTCGCTATCAGGATACCCTATCTTCCCTGTTTTGGTGATATCTGAAAGATATCTTGTTTCAAACCATGTGCTTTTGAAAGACTGTCAGCCTTCCCCCAGTTTCTAGTTTGGTGCTCTCCTTTTTAAATGCCGATGCTAGCAGCCTGGTCTCACCCTGGTTAAGGTGGAGCCCACCATTCCAGAATAGGCTCCCCCTTCCCCATAATACTGCCCAGCTCCTTACAAATCTAAAACCCTCCTCTCTTCACCAATGGCCTCATCCACACATTGAGACTCCAGAGCTCTGCCGGTCTCTAGGACCCTGCGTGTGGAACGTGGAGCACTTCTGAAAATGCTACCCTGGAGGTTCTTGATTTGAGCTTTCTACCGAAGAGATTAAATTTGGCGTCCAGGACCTCCCTCCCACATTTTCCTATGTAATTGGTATGACTAGTCTAAATGCTCACACTTAAAATATAGGCCTGCTGTGACAGTACTCTATAAAGGAAGTAGGCACCTACTTTCCTTTACAGAATAGGTGCCTTCTTGGTGCCTAAAACAGGCATCCTTTCATAGAATTCTCTCTGTAGGCTTTTTACCTTATACAACTTTCTGCATCAGCTAAATCTAATTTATCTTTAAATAAACTAAGCAAGGCCATTTTTTAATTCATCAGAGTGTTAAAAAAGAGCAAAGAAAGTAGATGGTTATTGCATTTTCAAAATGTGATATATATATATATATATATATATATATATATATATATATACATAAACACATACACACATATATAGGTTGGATTGATTGCTTTTAATGTTATAAATCCATCCAAATAAGTGATATATCATTTTATAAACCAAGCAAACAGCAAAAAAAAAAAAAGTTAATTCTATAAAATATGTATATGTCATTATACTAAATTTACATACATGTGTGCATATACAGTGGGGGAAATAAGTATTTGATCCCTTGCTGATTTTGTAAGTTTGCCCACTGACAAAGACATGAGCAGCCCATAATTGAAGGGTAGGTTATTGGTAACAGTGAGAGATAGCACATCACAAATTAAATCCGGAAAATCACATTGTGGAAAGTATATGAATTTATTTGCATTCTGCAGAGGGAAATAAGTATTTGATCCCCCACCAACCAGTAAGAGATCTGGCCCCTACAGACCAGGTAGATGCTCCAAATCAACTCGTTACCTGCATGACAGACAGCTGTCGGCAATGGTCACCTGTATGAAAGACACCTGTCCACAGACTCAGTGAATCAGTCAGACTCTAACCTCTACAAAATGGCCAAGAGCAAGGAGCTGTCTAAGGATGTCAGGGACAAGATCATACACCTGCACAAGGCTGGAATGGGCTACAAAACCATCAGTAAGACGCTGGGCGAGAAGGAGACAACTGTTGGTGCCATAGTAAGAAAATGGAAGAAGTACAAAATGACTGTCAATCGACAAAGATCTGGGGCTCCACGCAAAATCTCACCTCGTGGGGTATCCTTGATCATGAGGAAGGTTAGAATCAGCCTACAACTACAAGGGGGGAACTTGTCAATGATCTCAAGGCAGCTGGGACCACTGTCACCACGAAAACCATTGGTAACACATTACGACATAACGGATTGCAATCCTGCAGTGCCCGCAAGGTCCCCCTGCTCCGGAAGGCACATGTGACGGCCCGTCTGAAGTTTGCCAGTGAACACCTGGATGATGCCGAGAGTGATTGGGAGAAGGTGCTGTGGTCAGATGAGACAAAAATTGAGCTCTTTGGCATGAACTCAACTCGCCGTGTTTGGAGGAAGAGAAATGCTGCCTATGACCCAAAGAACACCGTCCCCACTGCCAAGCATGGAGGTGGAAATGTTATGTTTTGGGGGTGTTTCTCTGCTAAGGGCACAGGACTACTTCACCGCATCAATGGGAGAATGGATGGGGCCATGTACCGTACAATTCTGAGTGACAACCTCCTTCCCTCCGCCAGGGCCTTAAAAATGGGTCGTGGCTGGGTCTTCCAGCACGACAATGACCCAAAACATACAGCCAAGGCAACAAAGGAGTGGCTCAGGAAGAAGCACATTAGGGTCATGGAGTGGCCTAGCCAGTCACCAGACCTTAATCCCATTGAAAACTTATGGAGGGAGCTGAAGCTGCGAGTTGCCAAGCGACAGCCCAGAACTCTTAATGATTTAGAGATGATCTGCAAAGAGGAGTGGACCAAAATTCCTCCTGACATGTGTGCAAACCTCATCATCAACTACAGAAGACGTCTGACCGCTGTGCTTGCCAACAAGGGTTTTGCCACCAAGTATTAGGTCTTGTTTGCCAGAGGGATCAAATACTTATTTCCCTCTGCAGAATGCAAATAAATTCATATACTTTCCACAATGTGATTTTCCGGATTTAATTTGTGATGTGCTATCTCTCACTGTTACCAATAACCTACCCTTCAATTATGGGCTGCTCATGTCTTTGTCAGTGGGCAAACTTACAAAATCAGCAAGGGATCAAATACTTATTTCCCCCACTGTACATGCATAAATATGAATATTCTCAACATACAGGCTTAAATTACATGCCCCTGGATTCTATATAAGGCTTCCAAAATTGAACACCCCAATTTGGGCAAATGGCTAAGTTGCACATGCAACAAATGAATAATGATCCCTTAAAACTAGCAGTAAACATTACCATACTGGAACAGACCAATGGGCCATCAAGCCCAGCATTCCGTTTCCAACAGTGGCCAATCCAAGACACAAATGCCTGGCAAGATCACAAAGAGTAAAACAGATTTTTATGCTGCTTATCCTAGAAAGCAGCAGTGGATTTTCCCAAACTTTTTTTAAAACCCTGCTAAGCTAAATGCTTTTACCACATTCTCTGGCAATAAATTCCAGAGTTTAATAACACATTGATTGAAGAAATGTTTCACTGAATTGTTTTAAATAATTGGGTGCTAACAACCAATTATTGCAGCTAATTGGCTCCAATTAGGATTTGAATGTGCATCTAGCTGCATAGTATTCTATAAGGCTCAGCGCCTAACTTTTATAGCGCATATCTGAAAAGGGGGTAAGTTATACACAGATTTACAGAATATGGCGTGAGCATGTACAAGTTAGGCACCAGCATTTTCACATGGTTTTAACAGGCGCAAGTCTGTTACCTTTTATAGAATCTCAGTGCCAATATCTTTGGGTGCCGAATTTTGAGTGCCATTTATAGAGTTCCTCCCATAGTGTATATTTGCAAGACAGCCTGCTGCATTTATGCACTTACACTTGTGGGCAACTAGTTGTTAGGCGAGCTGATACTGGGTTACGTTAGTTATTTTATAACAGAACCAGGGCACTTAGATTCCATCATAGAATAGGCTCCTATCGCATGTCTTTAGGGTGCCTAAATGGAGGTAACCAATTATAGAATTGGCCCTTACCCCTGGATTCTATATATGATGCTCAACATTGTGCTCTGGAATTTGGGCATACACCTAATTTCCATGTGCAATTTAATTGAACAAACCAATTAGTCCCAATATTTAGGTGCTAATAATTATTGATGTAAATTGGCAACAATTAGAATTTACACGCACATCTTGCTAGGCGTATTCTATAAAGATACACATGTAAATTCTAGTGCGTGGATCTGAAAAGGGGGCATAGCCATGGGAGGGGCATGGGCAATCCAAGAATTTGAATGCACTGTTTATCCAAGAAGTTGATCCACGCCTAATTTAATCTTGGGGATTTACACCAGGTTTCAGTTGGTGTAAATCCTCACACCTAACAGTTAGGTACGGTTCCTGGTGCAATTCTATAAATGGCGCCAAACTCTCAACACTGTTTATAGAATAGTGCTTAGCATTTATTTTTAGGGCACCATACATAGAATTTGGCCCCCAATGTACATATTGATAATATGTGGGTGTGTTATTAAACCAAAATATCCATAATTGTCATTGCCTTACTCTGCTTATTGATCATGAAACTGTAGTAATGTCATATATATATATATATAGTAAATGTAAAACTGCTATAAACTGTACACATCATTAATATGTATACAGTAGAGGAGTGGCCTAGTGGTTAGAGCACCAGTCTTGCAATCCAGAGGTGGCCGGTTCAAATCCCACTGCTGCTCCTTGTGATCTTGGGCAAGTCACTTAACCCTCCATAGCCTCAGGTACAAACTTAGATTGTGAGCCCTCCTGGGACAGAGAAATATCCAAAGTACCTGAATGTAACTCACTTTGAGCTACTACTGAAAAAGGTGTGAGCAAAATCTAAATAAATAAATAAATAAACAACAAATGAAATGCCATATTCAGTGCATGCAATTACATACCTGCAATATTTGAATCTTGGAATCTTTTTCTTTAATATATTTTGAGGCTTAAGAAACGAAGTGACCCTTTTACTAAGCGAAATCAATACTTGGTCACAAAAATCTAAATAAGGAAACCAACTATTAACAAGAATATCCAAAAGAAAGGATCCTTAAGTAATCATGCTTTAATATTTTTTGTCAACCATCAGAAAAAGCGGGTGAAACCTTTTTCATGAGTCTGAGGCAGAACACTCATACGCCTCACTTGAAATCCTCATCGGTCCTGTTTTACCAAAATCATAAAAGATTCAATAGTTCATTTTCAAATATTTCTGTTGAAATGTTCCATTAATTCTCATCAAACTTTTCACATATATCCTTAATTATGCAATTCTTCAATTCAATTCTTCTTTTATATAATATTGAAGTAGATACTTATCTTAAATACATTGCGCCAGAGTATACGCTTCAAAATCCATATTCTACCTCTACTTCTGCTGATTAAAGTTCAGTTTGCTCACATATCATAGATTCGACATTGCGCTGTTTCACTATGCTAAAATAGTTGTTTCAGGGAATTCCTTCAAAATTCGGCTCTACTATCTTTATCCATGTTAGGGCTACTGCACATTAGTAAACGGGCCTCCCAAGTCTTGTCAGTCATACTGGGAAGCTATCCAAAGGCAGCTTAATTTAGCCACCTGAAATCCTGTAGAGCAATATAATACTATTAAGAAATATATTCTATAGCATCACTTTAAATGGGTCTTTCTTTAAGGACAATCTGTAGTTAATCCCAGTCATTGCAATTCTTTGCTTTTCAGCATCACAAAGGGCATTGCTGCTACTGAATGCCCAACAACCACAAAATGTTATTTAAAAATAATGTGCTTTATAGGGGAAAAAAAAACCCCACATTGATAACACACTGTATGGAATCAATCTTAATTACTGTCCATGTGGAATTTTTTCTTATAGCTTTATTTTGATAAAAAAATCATTAATGAGAAACTTAAAAGGCTTGTTAACAATAACCTTTCATTAATCAAAGGGACTGTCAGCTCGTGATGCTCACGTCAATTTTCACCTTACAACACAGCTACCATTTCTTATTTTCTTATCCACTCTCCCACTCCAGTATATAGATCCTTGTCTGAGCAAACCTGAGGGTGATGGAGCACAGACATCCTCCATCTGTCTGCAGCTGGTGCCTCTTGGTCCAGAAGATCTTGGACTACTGCCCTGAGTCACTTAAAGACACATCAGTACCTGCAGTTTCTCTAGGCTTTGGCCCCAGCTTTTAACTGCCACCTACACATTGCTTCACACAGACAGAAGGCTGTTCAGGATCAGCTTTCTGTACAGAGCTCAGCTTAAACCACATAATCTCAAAAAACAATCCTTGAACCTAAGATAAAATTGATGTTAACTGCAGTATTCTGAACACACTAATTACACTCATTAGACCTAACAAACCAAAATCAGTTCAGTTGTTCAGATAGAGGAGAATGCTTTAAATCTTATTACACCTTTGTGCAAGACTATCAGAACTGAAAAACAGTAGCATGGAAGACAGAAACATATACTTCAACATTAAAGTGACAGAAGAGGGAAAAGTTTTCTTAATCATCTGTTTCTGATAAAGTGGGCCTCTTGAAATGCAGTGTGGAAAAAATGAGGCTAAATACTACCTTTTAATACCTTAAACTAACCAGATTTTCTATATACTCTGCGTGTTATCTGAAATAAAAATAGTAAGCAAACATTTGACAAACTATAATTCCCGTATGACTGATTTATACATCAGTGTAACTGAAATATCCTGCCCACTTAATAGAGAGTGAGTGTATTGTCAGTAATATTTTCCATTGTTTGTAAAAGCAGTCAGATACAGTAAATAGAAAAAGAAGCACACAGCAACCAAATGACTATAGAATGGCCTAAAAGAGAAGCCTTGTAAGCACTACACGGTTTTATATATGAATCTTACAGGAATTACAATTAAACCTGTCATTGTAATTCTTCAAGGATTTTTACATTTCTATAAGATTCAAATATAGCAATTACTCTTGAAATGGTACATAAATCTTGCAAGACTCCCATTGGATTGCTGTGCCTCAAGTTTTTAGCAATCTCGTTATATGGATTTTACTCAAACTGCATTCTGATAGAACATAGCTCTGCAACATTAGCTTCTAAAATGAACAGTTTCAGAAACAATCAGAAAAATTATGTTTTTCTTTCGGGTGTACACGACATTGCCAAAATTCCATGCAAAGGGATTTATGAACGTAATTAAAACATGACAGCCTGAGATGAGAAACAATGATTTGCACTATGTATAGATATGGTACACAATATTGTTACATTTTTAGCACCTCTGTAACTAAAAATGATGAAACTGAAAGCAACATTTCTCTCTAAATGAATAACTTCACCTCCACTTATGCAGAAAGCAGGTTATAATCTTAAAACAACCAATTATGGTTCCTGTGAACACACTTAAGATACTGTTTGACAATTATTCATGTTGATATAATGAAACCTTTTCAAGAAATGTTTTATTACAGATTTGCAATATTAGCTCATTACTCTGCAAAGTGCTGTGTCTTCATTAAGGAGATCTTTACCAAACCCCTAACTATCTGGCTATTCTCAGAACATAAAATTTACAGTAGCCTTCTATAATATGAACAAAAATAATAAAACTGGCTTCAATATTATAATGTGCCTTATTTGGCCTGAACAGTATAATATTTTAGCATCGTTTACATTTGCTGAACACCCTGTTCCCCTTTTAAGTAACATCGCAAATTTGAGTTTCTTCCATGGTCAAGGGCATCTATTTCATTATAAATGTAGTTCTGCCAAAACAAATATTATTTTTGAGTCTTTCATTATCTTCCTCTCTGGAAATGGGGTAAAACAGCATGTGCTGGTATTAGATGCTGCAGAGCCAGCTGTCGTGCCTGGCTGCACAGTGTCTCAATGTCAGCAGTTCAAAGCACTGGATGGCTGAATGGGAGGAAACTTGATAGGTCAGTGGAACCCAATTCCGAGACAAAAGAAAACAGATTTTGTTTTCCTGATTTGAGAACATTTCAATATTTTTACACCATTCACTCAGTTTCAAATATTTATAAACCATGCTCTAACCCCCAGCTAGCACGCAGATCTTGGGCTACTCCAAGATTTTGCTTCTTACACTTGTACGTTGAGGTGAATAAGACAATGGCACTTTGAACCATGCTGTTGCTCCCTTTAGTGAAACTTCAGGTATATATCAAGACAGCTACAACAGCACACAAAAAATCTTTGGGCAGGCCAAAAAAAAACAAAACAAAACAAGTTTCTTCATGATGTTGAAATGTTGGTACAGAATATAGTTTACACATTGCTCTTCATATAGTGGTTAGAGCACCGGTCCTGCAATCCAGAGGTGGCCGGTTCAAATCCCACTGCTGCTCCTTGTGATCTTGGGCAAGTCACTTAACCCTCCATTGCCTCAGGTACAAACTTAGATTGTGAGCCCTCCTGAGACAGAGAAATATCCAGAGTACCTGAATGTAACTCACCTTGAACTACTACTGAAAAAGATGTGCGCAAATTCTAAATAAATAAAATAAAGCTAGATATACTAATATACAGCTACCATATTAATGTGAATTAGTAGTAAATGGGTCCCATTGTATAAAATAGGCCATGCAGCAAATAACATGCATGTAGTAATGTACTTTAGTAAATCTAGCCTGAAGTGAAATGAATGGAACAAAGTGTGCAAACTCTTCACTGCTCAGTTTTGTAGCAAAAATTAATTCATTAGGGTGTCATCCTTAGGGTTACCATATGGCTCCAGAAAAAGGAGGACGGATTGAGCCAGCCGGGATTTACTTCCATTGCTTTCAATGGAAGTAATTGAGCCAGCCGAGTTTTACTTCCATTGCTTTCAATGGAAAGCAATGGAAGTAAAACCCGGCTGGCTCAATCCGTCCTCCTTTTTCTGGAGCCATATGGTAACCTTAGTCATCCTGCCAAATGCACTACTGCAGAGAATCAAGATATCACAGGGAAATCAGCACTGCTAGCACAAAAGAACAGTAGCAGTGCACCTAAGCGGCACTGTGGATTTGACTCTGATTTAAACACAACCCCCAGAGGCTCCCGGTATCATAGCACCCTTCATTAGTGGTCACAAGAGTCTGCAACCCTGGCTTCATTAGCAATTCCTGAAATCACTGGTAAAGAAAGGCCATACTCTATCTTCCTATAACATCTTTACACTACATTTTTGTGGACTACAGAATACTGTGACAGTATTCAACAGCTAATTCCTGGAGCAGCCCATCTGAAGCACTGCAAACAAGGCAGCTCAAAGATTTCTACTGTGCTGTTCATTTTCAAATTCACTCAAACATTATGAAAAAAAAAATGGTGAATGAGATCTCCTAAACATACTAGGAAACATGTGGTAGGTTCTTCTAAACTACAGTGCCCTCTGTTGGAAAATCTATGAATTAAACAAAACATGCTGGCTGCTAGAGATATTTGAATCTTAATTTTATATCTTTCAATATTTTTATTGTGTTTTGCTACTAAACAAAATGTCAAACTGACAAATGTTTTTATAATGTAGGCATCATTGTGTTGTCTTTCATTGTAGCACTTCCTAGTACTGTAGAAACATTTTCTTAAATGTAACTATGAAACAAAAACATATTTCTGTCAAAAGCATATATGCATGCACCTATCTATACAGTTCAGCGTTTTCCCTTCCTATATACGTGATGTATTAAGAAAATAACTGAACTATATATTTAAATATATTGCCAATCAACAAAGGGTGTGTGTGTGTGTGTGTGTGTATATATATATATATATATATATATATATATATATATATAAATACACACAAGGGTATTCACCTCTGCAACCTTTTTGTTACATACTGTAGGTAAAGGCTACAATTTGAAACTATACTATAGTCTATTATATATTTAGCTTTCCTAAATTCTCTCATTGCATGGAGGAAAATAACTATGCCTGAAAATTTACTGCAAATCTTTTATTTAAAGAAGAGAGAAATACAAAATGATAGAAGTGTCAGACAGAAGTGAGTAAGCAACACTTGAATGTTTTTTTTTTCTTCAGAATACAGCACACTTTAGAAATTAGACAGTTTTACATTTATTTATGTTGGCACAGTCTTTTTGGCAGGAATCTTCCTCTGACTATTTTCCACAATAACAATAAAGGCAACATGCTTTGTGTTCATACGTTTTTAATATCACCAGTGGTATCAAAAGGAAAAACAAATTCTGTGAATAGGCTACTTCCTTGTGAATGATTCTGTATGTGTTACCTTAACAACTGTTTATGCAAAGAATCATTTCAAACACTTAAACATCAAAGAAAACAGAAGAAACTTAAGCAGTCATTCTGGCAGAAGCACAGCTTTCCAATCTGGGCACATGCAAAAAAAGGGCAGGAACAGGGAGGTGTTGCTGAAGCTTTTGCATTTCATTTTTGCTCTTCCTAACATGCAAAGCTTCAAAATGCTGGCTGTCCCTTCCAAGAGCCAGATGCTTCCTTAGAGGGGTAGTTTCACCTAACATTTGCCATGCCCCGCCTACTCCCTTATCCTTGCTTTAATAGGCATTAAAAATAGAACAAAACAGGACTTGAGATGGGAACAAAATACATGCACAATAGGCACAGTCCGCCGTACTCATTCTGCTGTAAAATGTAAAAACAAGAAAGGGCACACAAGCTGCGTCCCCCTGGACACATCCAGCTTTTTTAATATAGTGGTGCCACCACACATTTCACTTCGGATGCTGTATTATATTTATATGTCACTCAAATATTTACCATTTTCCTGAATTCTACTGCACGTTCTGAAAGCTTGTTATAATCTAAGTATCTTTGGTTGTGTGCTTTGGCTGTGCTGCAGCTGTGATTGAACTGCATCAAAACATTCCCACAGCAATCCCACCACCTTTTATGATTTCCTATAATTCTCTTATTTCTAAAATATAATTGTGCTTAGGTACATTCCCACAATCTACTATATTTGAAGCTTTGTATCATAAAGACTTAGATAATGTATATACCACTGCTAAATATTAATAGGTCTTTAAGGTTAATGATTTTTAACTGTTGTATTTTTCTGATGTAGTTAAAAATATAAGATCTGAATCATGAAACACAAGTTTAGGCTCTTTTCTGAATCTTCTCATGTGCCAGCAACCACTCTTTCAGACAATTCTCCTTCCCTCCCATATAGTTGCCAATCTCTCCACTGCTGCAAATCACTCGGTGACACGGTATTATAATTGGGACCTGTGAAAAAAATGAGAGATTGTTAGTTGCCGTTTTTATTCTTCATTCAAGGTGCATTTTTGTATAAAACAGTTATTTCTAGAAAATATCAGCATTAATCAATTATATAAATTGGGGACAATAATCAAAGCATTTTGGGGGCATTTCTATAATATATTTTTTCCACACAGAAATGGGCTTTTGTAAATTGTGTAACTACATACACACACAAAACAGATGTTCATGGAAAGTATACACCTACTGTTACATGGTCTGCATGCCGTGTTCCTGGCGGTATAGTTTGGGTGGAGAGGAGGCAGAGCTGGGATCAATGCATGTAATTCTATAAACAGGTATGCTTGTTAAACAATGATGTGAATCAATGTCTGAGAAATTACTGAAGAAGGGTGTCTTAGCGGAAGCCCATACACTAGGGGATAGGATGAAAACACAATCACTAAGGAGGGGGTTAACCTGACAAAAATTTGCTAAATAAGCTACTAACATATAACAAAGTGAAAATATTGAGTGAAGGGTTAACATTTGTTTCCACAACATCTCATGATAAAATTTCACACTCATTAAAAAAATTCTGTAGGTTGTTAAGATAGAATTCTTGATTTCTCCACATTCCTTTGTAAAGATGGATTAATCAATGGTATGTAAGATGCTCAAGTTAGTTTTTCCAAGAATAATGGATCCAGTTACTCAAAACATTTAGGTAGTTGGTATTAGGGTCAACAGAATCATTAGGGCAACATGATCACTCAGTTTTCTATAATAGGGCATGGAGCAACAGGAAGGCAATAAGATCTTTTGTCAGCAATACCATAGCAATTTGATGACTTTCCTTGCTCAGAGTGTGTTTATTTCATGTGCAACTGCTGTTGGTTTTTGAAGAAATATGAACATGGACAAAGTCCATTCCCACTAAATATACGACCTTTGACACAGGGGTTTGCCAAAACATGGCCCAGGTCAAGCACTACATAAATAAATAAATATTTCCAGACACACCCAATTCAGAAGGCTCCTTGTTCTTTTACTTTCCATGCTTTGGATTCCCTCTGTTTTGTTGGCTTTGTTTTCTAGCAAGCCTAGCCGTCTACTGCTGTGCACACTTCACCAGGGTGCTGTAATAGGTAAGAGCTGCTGTTCCACTCTTGATAGCAGAATGTGTCTGATGGAGGCTGAAGATTTGGGGGGGGGGGGGGGGAGGGCAACAGTAAGTAAAGCCATGGGATGTGCTGTACACATATACTCTTAGCAGGTTGCTATTTTGTTCAAGCCTTGGTCTGCTCAGGGATCCTATTAATATGTCAGTAGTACATGCGATTGGCTGCAAGTCTTATGAATATCACTGTCCAGGAAATGACATGATACGTTGAAGGAAGTGTCATGTTCCTTCCCTGAAACAGCTTGTAATACGAAAACAAAGGCCTCCATTGGGCATTTTTATATAAAATTAGGTTGTGAAACTTAGATATTGGAAACTATTGTTAAGACAAATGCATGTTTTTCACCTGATGGTGAGCTGTCTTAAAAATCTGTAAATATGGATTTTCTTTTTCTTTTTTACGACCAGTGATAACCCAAGTGGTTTGTAAGTGCTTAGGTCCTTTTTCTCCCAATTTTTATAGGGGTATATTAAAGAAATTTATATGGCATTATATTAAAGAATTTCCCCTAAGCATGTTGGTGATTAGTTTTGGATTGTATTGAGTTGTGAGCAGTACAGGTGTGCCAAGCATGTACATGTCTTAGCTATTATGTACTTCATTGTGTTTCCTACCTGCAGACAGATGGGTATAACAGCTGGCTACAGAGATGAAAAAGACAAAGGGAGAGAGAGAGAGAAGGATGAAAGGAGCAGAGAGCAGAAGAAAAGGTTACAAAGGATTAGCTGAGATAAAGAGGCCAGAGAAAACAGAAAACAAAGAACCATAAAGAAGAATACCAACTACACTATCTCGTGATAATCTTCAGAACATGGTAGCAATCTATGTACCAGGTCCAGGGCCAGCCCAATGTCATCGAATGCCATACACAGACCTTCAGCCATGCTGCCCCCTTGCCCCATAGTTGAGCATCAATCCTTCCCTTCTCTGCCCCACCCCCCCTTGCAGGTGGGCAGCACCTCCCTTCTTCCTCTCTACCCTCCCCCATGGTCAGTATCACCTCTTTCCCTCTAACCCCTACCTCCAGTTGGCCAGCTTCTCATCTCTGCTTTCCCTTCTCGCTGCCAGGACCGACACCCTTGCCCCCAGCCATCTCCCATGATGGCCAAAAGGTTAAAGAAGCATCAGATCTGCATGGCCCTGTAAGCACAGTCCCACGCTGAAGAGCTGGTTTGTACAGCCCCGCCCCCCCGACACGATGTCTGTCTAATAGTGGAGGGAAGCGAGACAAGCATTGGCAAGGGTCTTTACTTAAGGGCCCATGCAGCACTAATGCCTCTTTAATCTTCCATCTGACATAGAAAAATGTGGGAGGGAGGTTCTGGAAGCCAAATTTAGGCTCCTAGGTAGAAAGCTGAAACCCAGATCCTTCAGGATAGCATTTTCAGAAATGCTCCCTGTTCCACGCGCAGGGCCCAAGAGACAGGAAGAGCTCCAGAGTCTCAATGTATAGATAAGGTGATGGTGCAGGGAGGAGGGTTTTAGATTTGTTAGGAACTGGGCAACACTCTGGAGAAGGGGGGTGCCTATTCCAAAAGGATGGGTTCCAATAAATGAACTTGCAGAACTATTGTTAGCAATATGCAATTTATCTTTAAAATCAAGCATGGTACCGGAAGATTGGAGGGTGGCCAATTTAATGCCAATTTTTAAACAGGGTTCCAGAGGTGATCTGGGAAATTATAGACCAGTGAGCCTGAAGTCGGTGCCGGGCAAAATGGTAGAGACTATTATCAAGAACAAATTACAGAGCATATACATAAGCATGGATTAATGAGACAAAGCCAACATGGATTTAGTCAAGTGAAATCTTGCCTCACCAATCTACTACATTTCTTTTAAGGGGGTGAACAAACGTGGATTAAGGTGAGCCGGTTGAAATTGTGTATCTGGATTTTCAAAAGGCATTTGACAAAGTACCTCATGAAAGACTCCACAGAAGATTGGAAAGTGATGGGATAGGAGATAGTGTTCTATTGTGGATTAAACCTGGTTAAAAGAGAGTAGGATTAAATGGTCAGTATTATCAATGGAAAAGGGTTGATAGTGGGGTTCCCCAGGGGCCTGTGCTGGGACTACTGTTTTTAAAAAAATATTTATAAATGATCTAGATATGGGAATAACTGGTGAGGTAATTAAATTTGCTGATGAAATAAAGTTATTCAAAGTTGTTAAATCGCAAAAGGATTGAGAAAAATTGCAAGATGACCATACAAGACTGAGAGACTGGGCATCCAAATGGCAGATGACATTTAATGTAAGCAAGTGCAAAATGATGTATGTGCGAAAGAGGAACCCAAACTACAGCTATGTGATGCAAGGTTCCACAATAGGAGTCACTGACCAGGAAAAGGATCTAGGTGTCATAATTGATGATACGATGAAACCCTCTGCTCAGTGTGCAGCGGTAGCGAAGAAAGCAAATAAAATGTTAGGTATTATTAGGAAAGGAATGGAAACCAAAAATGAGGATGTTAAAATACCTTTGTATCGTTTCATGGTGCAACCACACCTTGAATACTATGCGTAATTCTGATCACCATATCTCAAAAAAATATTGTGGAATTGGAAAAAAATACATAGAAAGGTGACTTGCCTACCTGGTGCAAAGGTGGCAGACCTCACGCATCACCTAGACAGGATTTTAGACAGTGCTGGGGAGGAGCCGGCTGTCTTGGTACATGTGGGTACCAATGACATAGGAAAATGTGGAAGAGAGGTTCTGGAAGCCAAATTTAGGCTCTTAGAAAGCTGAAATCCAGAACCTCTAGGGTAAATTCTCTGAAGTGCTACCCGTTCCACGCGCAGGGCCCAAGAGACAGGAAGAGCTCCGGAGTCTCAATGAGTGGATGAGACGATGGTGCAAGGAGAAGGGTTTTAGATTTGTTAGGAACTGGACAACATTCTGTGGAAGGGGGAGCCTAATACGAAAGGATGGGCTGAGCCTTAACCAGAGTGACAGCATTTTGCTCGACTGACTGTATGTCCAGCATCAGCTGGCAACTTAGCTCGACTGTCTGTAAACCCCTGTTTATATATTGCGAAGACATACTCTGACCCCTGAGGCAGGCGCTTGTGCGCCGAAACATGGCCCGTGTTGAGTCTTTGTCACAATAAAGGACGGTTGTTATCTCTTTCTTGAAGGCCCAGTGTTGCTTTTCTTGTCTGTGTTGTATGCTTTTATGCTGCAAAACCCTCTTTTCATTTGATGGAACATACAAAGCCATGAACATCTTATTAAAATAACAATCTAATACACAGAGTATGTTACCTTCTCAAGGCTCAGAGAAATAAACTTTGCATTCAAACAAAACAATTGGTGAGATCACAGAAGCTTTTAAGACTCAAACTACATTTCACCCTCAAGCCCCTAAATGATTACGGTGGTGTTTAGCCACACTAACAGTGTCAATATCAGCAAAGATCTTTGTTCTCTTGCAAGCTATTTGGCTTGAGTAAAGAAGGGTTTTATATTTGAAGTGCTCAGTTGTGTGTCAGT
This sequence comes from Microcaecilia unicolor, assembly GCF_901765095.1. NCBI lineage: Eukaryota > Metazoa > Chordata > Amphibia > Gymnophiona > Siphonopidae > Microcaecilia > Microcaecilia unicolor. The sequence goes on along the minus strand of NC_044035.1, from coordinate 65,870,016 downwards.
GTGCCACCTTTGTCATTCTCTCCCAATCATGTAGGCCTCCCCATCCTGCCAGTGCTCTGTTTAAGCTTTCTTTGTAAAACTGAGCTGGGAAAAGGGATAGCAGTTTTACTCAGAAGGTAACTGCACAGGGGGAGCCCCCAGAATGGAGGCCCTCTGCTTTTGTGATTTCATAAGAGGTGGGAATAGGCTTGTAACAAACACTGCTATTCAGGATGAAGTCTCTGAATGCCTGCAGCACTCAGCGGCTAGATTAACAATACAGCAGCACTGATCATGCCAACAATGCCAATACCTTGTTCAGTGTCTGTTTCCCACTATGAAACCTCTTTACCTTGGACATTGAGAAGTCTGGAGAAATTCTTGAACAGCCTTTATGAGTGTCACTGTTTTGCTAGGAAAAATCATATTTCTGCCATGTTTATTGCATAAAAATTTTAGAAAAAAATGTTTATTTTGGCTATTTTTGTTTGGTCCAAGTATCCACAAGGTTCTCTAGGCACAGTTTTACAGTGTCATCTCCTTTATGGGGGTAATTTTATATTGGTTCAGTGCATTGAGAAATGCATCTGAAAACTGGACCATCCAAATATGTATCAGTATTAAAAAAAAAAACACATTCTTTATTAATACATATGCTTTTTTGACATCCCACAAGCCACGAAAATACAAATTAGGAAGTATTATAATTATTCCACATCACAAAGAGAACACTACCAAATTAAACTAAGGAAAACAAAATAAAAAAAAGATAAAGAGGAAAGAAGGAACCCCACAACAAAGGTGGCAATATTTTAAAACCAACTTCAAATATCCCCATCTACTTTGAGAACAGAGAAAGATTATTAAACAGTTTTTTTCATCAAGAAAATTCTCCACTTGCAAAGGCTCTGTAAAGATACGATTCTCCTCAAAAGTTACCCAACATTTGGAAGGAAATTATAAAAAGAAGGAAGTGCCTTTTGTTAAAACAAAAGATCTCAGTAGTAGGAATGACATCCTAGGTTATTGAATGGATTATGGTTATGGTTTATTAGATTTTATATACCTCCTTTCCTGAAAGCATAACAAGGAGGTTCACAATCACATTATTGGAAAGAGAAAGGAATGCCATAAAACAGGAAAGAAGAAAGAAGGAAAATAAAATAAGCAGGCATCAACTACAAGATATCGAAGTCTAGCATGTGGAGGCTGGTCCCAGTAACTCAGCAGTCTAAGCTGCAAGAATGTCAGTTTCAAAAGCTTTAGTGAACAAATAAGATTTGAAGGGAAATGAATGGAAATGAACGTAATGGCAATGAAAACAGGCAATGGAAATATATATATATATATATATATATATATATATATATATATATACACACACACATACTATTGGGAGCAGCTGGGTAGAAAGAGTACTGGTGATTGGAGTATGTGGAAATTGGATTTGCATTTTGCCCAAGTACCAGTATCACTAAATAAATTCTTACTGTTACAAGCTTCTAAAATCCATCTCATAGTGCAGATCTCACTAACTTTAGGAACTGAAAGAGAGATGTTCTGTAGAGACAGTTCTTGGAGAGTACCACAGGGACCTCTTGACTGCTCAGATCGGGGGGGGGGGGGGGGGGGGTAGGGAGATTTGAGGGGTACATAGGTTTGGATGTGTGAGTGGTGGAGTGTAAGGGTGGATGTGCTATATTGCATAAAACCCAGCTGGTGGTGATGACATTGTATTACAATTTTTTTGTGTTAGTGTTCCTCTTGGGGATACTGTTATATACAGTATCCCCAAGAGGAACACTAACACAAAAAAATTGTGAGTGGTGGAGTGTAAGGGTGGATGTGCTATATTGCATAAAACCCAGCTGGTGGTGATGACATTGTATTACAATTTTTTTGTGTTAGTGTTCCTCTTGGGGATACTGTTATATACAGTATCCCCAAGAGGAACACTAACACAAAAAAATTGTAATACAATGTCATCACCACCAGCTGGGTTTTATGCAATATAGCACATCCACCCTTACACTCCACCACTCACACATCCAAACCTATGTACCCCTCAAATCTCCCTACCCTCCCCCCCCCCCGATCTGAGCAGTCAAGAGGTCCCTGTGGTACTCTCCAAGAACTGTCTCTACAGAACATCTCTCTTTCAGTTCCTAAACTTAGTGAGATCTGCACTATGAGATGGATTTTAGAAGCTTGTAACAGTAAGAATTTATTTAGTGATACTGGTACTTGGGCAAAAATGCAAATCCAATTTCCACATACTCCAATCACCAGTACTCTTTCTACCCAGCTGCTCCCAATAGTGTCTACCCTGAAAGAAGGCAAAAAAGTGTTTATTTGGCAGGTCCCACTGCGTTTGTATTGGAGAGTAAGAAGGGAATGTTCCTTGCCCCAAAGAAGTACACCTGTTGCTCACCCACTCTGTGAATACAGATCTACTCCACCCCTGGGGCAAAATCAGAATTACTCTCCATCATTAGAAAAGGGGAGATCTCCGATTGTCTATCCTGCACTTTCTGCCATCACCTCCAAGCCTTCCTCAGGGGGGACAGAAATTGAATCTTTTAGCGAAGCCCCTGGGCCAAACCCTACTTGAAATGCATAAAATTTAAGAAGTTGAAGGGATACCACCACCCAGCAACCCAATCAGGAGGGGACAATTTTGATGCTCCCATATAACCCTCGTGCATCCATCTCATAAGGGCTGCCACATTATAGGCCCTAATATCTGGAACATTGAGACCTCCTCTAGATCTCTTCAACACCAATTTATCCATGCTAATTCTAGGGACCCAAGCTCTTCAAATAAACCTAGAGATAACAGAACGAAACCTAAGTTCCTCCACAATGAGTCAACCAAATGGGGATGGTCTGCAGGGGATACAACAGCTTAGGTACCAAAGAGGGGCATAATCAAATGTCGCTGGCAATCTATTTTGGCGGTGGCGCAACAGCTGGCCAGAACCGTATTATCGAAAAAGATGGCCGGCCATCTTTTTTTTCGATAATACGGTCGGCCAAATGCCAGAGTTCGCCGGGTTTGTTTTTCAGCAATAATGGAAAACAATGCCGGCCATCTCAAACCCGGCGAAATCCAAGGCATTTGGTCATGGGAGGAGCCAGCATTTGTAGTGCACTGGTCCCCCTCACATGCCATGACACCAACCGGGCACCCTAGGGGGCACTTCTAAAAATGTTTAAAAAATACACAAATAGCTCCCAGGTGCATAGCTCCCTTACCTTGGGTGCTGAGCCCCCCAAATCCCCCCCAAACCCACTCCCCACAACTCTACACCATTACCATAGCCCTTATGGGTGAAGGGGGGCACCTACATATGGGTACAGTGGGTTTTTTGGGGGGGGGGGGGTTTGGAGGGCTCAACACTTGGCACCACAAGTGTAACAGGTGGGGGGGGGGGGGGATGGACCTGGGTCTGCCTGCCTGAAGTGCACTGCACCCATTAAAAACTGCTCCAGGGACTTGCATACTGCTGTCAGGGAGCTGGGTATGACATTTGAGGCTGGCATACAGGCTGGTAAAAAAAGGTTTTTCTTTTTATTTTTTTAGTGTGGGAGGGGGTTGGTGACCACTGGGGGACTACGGGGAGGTCATCCCCCATTCCCTCCCTCTGGTGAGTTGGGGCACCTTTTTGAGGCTTGGTGTCATGGTTGTGCCCATGTTTTGTGCTCTCCTTCCTCTTGCCACCTGGTGGCCAGATCTGGTGGCTGCAATGAACTGTCTGGTTATTGTCACCCGTTCCAGATTTCAGGCAAGTCCGGTCCGGATCTTCCAGACTGCCAGACTTGCTCTGTTTGTTTGAACCTGCCCAGCACCCGTAGTTGCCTGGTGATTGCTGCAGCTGAGCCTCAGCTGCTGCTGGGCTTATTAGCCATTCTGAAATCTTTATGCTTTGCCTTTGCATCGCCTAAGGCCCTGAGGTTTGTTGGGGTGCTGTGTGCACTTCTGCTCAGTCTGGTTTTCCTTGATTCTTGTCTGTTTTAGTTAGTCTGTGGGTAGTTAGATTAGGTTGTTGTTTGTTTGCTAGTCCTGTCTCTGGGTTATAGTTTTGTGTTTAGTCTTTGTCTGTTTGTGTCTTTGTGGCTGCTCTGCAGCTTTCAGTTCTGTGTCTTGTTTTCAGTGTTTTGTTTCCTGTTTTAGTGGCTGCTTGCAGCTTTCAGTCCTGTCCTTTAGCTTATCCTTTCCCTGCCTTGCTGCCCCTAGGGGAGATATGATAGAAGTGTATAAAATAATGAGTGGAATGGATCGGGTGGGTGTGAAGCGACTGTTCACGCTATCCAAAAATACTAGGACTAGAGGGCATGAGTTGAAGCTACAGTGTGGTAAATTTAAAACGAATCGGAGAAAATTTTTCTTCACCCAACGTGTAATTAGACTCTGGAATTCGTTGCCGGAGAACGTGGTACGGGCGGTTAGCTTGACGGAGTTTAAAAAGGGGTTAGATAGATTCCTAAAGGACAAGTCCATAGACCGCTATTAAATGGACTTGGAAAAATTCCGCATTTTTAGGTATAACTTGTCTGGAATGTTTTTACGTTTGGGGAGCGTGCCAGGTGCCCTTGACCTGGATTGGCCACTGTCGGTGACAGGATGCTGGGCTAGATGGACCTTTGGTCTTTCCCAGTATGGCACTACTTATGTACTTATGTACTTATGACCCATAGTCCCTGTTCAGCCTAGTTGGGATCCTGTTCCTGCCCTGTCCTATAAGTCCTGCAGGCCGCCTGCAGCCAGGGGCTCAACTCCTGGTAAAAGGTGGCCATGTGCAGGTGAAGCCTAACTGTTTATTAGAGTTCTGCCTTGTCTCCGGTGTGGGGTGGTTTTGCCTGCCACTGCCGCTCCTCGGCAGTGGTCCAAGGGCTCACGAACCTAGTTCCAGCTTTGAAGTCGTGACACTTGGTCGTGAAAATAAAAAGACCAAGTAAACCCGGCAAAATACTGAGTAATGCCGCTTTTTTCCCCATTATCCATGAAAGACGGCCATCTGGTAGCCACGCCCATGCCCGCCCATGTCCCACCTTCGCTATGCCGCTGACACGCCCCCTTGAACTTTCGCCGGTGCGACGATGGGAAAGCGGCGATGCTGTCAAAAAAGCCACTTTCGATTATACCGATTTCGCCACTTTTGAGAGATCACCGGCCATCTCCCAATTTATGTCGGGAAATGGCCGGCGATCATTTTCGAAAATAAGCCTGATAGCCATCTAGCCAAATGAGGAGATCGGAAGGTCCTGCCACGCCTGACACAGATTCTCTATGGCCTCCAAATTACGAAGAATGTTGGTTTGGTAAATAATAGTTGGGTTATTACTTAAATAGATACCCAGGTATTTCTTGGGCTTCATTGTGGGTAAAGAGGCCTGCCACGGTTCCTGCCTCCCTCCCGCCAGTACCAATAGCTTGGACGTATCGCAATTAATCCTTAGTCCTGAAAGTTGTCCAAAACTATGCACAATATGCAAAGCGGGGTCAAGATGCAATGGTGCCTGATCCAAATATAACATGATGTCATCAGCAAACAAACTGATCTTACTTTCCTAACCCCCTATCACCAAGCCTCGGACAGTGTCGGAAGCCCGGATCTTTATGGCTAGAGGTTCTATGGCTAACAAAATCAAAATGGGAGAGAGGGGACAGCCCTGCCTTGCACCCCGTTGGAGCTCAAAAGAGTCCATCAACTTCCCATTAACCAAAAGATGAGCACTTCTTAGTGTATAGTGTCTGCATCCACCAGTCATACTGTATTTCCCCATGACCCAAAATAAATATTTCCAGGAAATACTATCAAACACCTTTTCCATAACTAACCCAATAATAACTGAGGTACCTCTATTTCCCCCCACCCCCCGGTGCTTGTGCAGAGCTCCCATCACTCATCAGGTTCACAGAGGCATACCTGCCCAGGACAAACCCCCACCTGATCCGGGTGGATGAGGAGCGGTAGGATCTTGTTCAGCCACTTGGCCAACTTGGCTGCTAGCAATTTCATATCCTGGTTTAAAAGCATTATGAGCCTATAGGATTTAACCTGTTCTGGGTCCTTCCCAGGCTTAGGTAGGAGCACCACATGGGCCACATTATTCTGAACCTGGCCCACCTCCCCCACCAATATATTACACATGGCACTCAAGGGTTTGGCCACCAGGTCCTGAAGAAGTCGATATAATTCTGGGCCGAACCAGTCTGAACTTGGGGCCTTCATAAGCTTGAGGACAATTCTTCGATCATGATTCCTTTCACGCACTCGTTCTGTCTTTACTTACTACTAGGCTTAACTATTGCAACATAGTCTACCTAGGTTGTAACAATTTATTACGGAAAATTCTGCAATGTCTTCAGATTACAACCATGAGACTCCTTTGTCACAACCATCGCTCTGATCATATTTTTCCTTCCTCTTTGTATATCCGTACGCTGCAAAAGCCGGCATGCTTGAAAATAAAATGCCATCAACAATAAAGAACGGCCACGTGGATGCAGCAGCTCATAGGTTTGCCTGCTTTGTTTCAAATCTGTAGCGATGATGGCTGTGCAAGGAAGAGGAAACAGAAACTAACCATGTTTTTTTACATTTACAGTTCCCTCCCTCCTTCCCACATATGACTCCAGCCCTTGGTGCCCTCCCAGCACATATCTCAAGCCATCCTGGTGGTCTAGTGAATTCTTTGGGGCAGGAAAGATCCCCACTCTTTCCTGCCTGCTGCTGCTGATCCTCTCACTGTTGCTGCTTTTTAAAAATTTCTACCGAGACTTCCAGCAGTGGCCTCACAAGAGTCTCGCAAGGCTACCAGTGGAAGTCTAGTCAGCCATTTTAAAAAAAGCAGTGACTGTGAGAGGATCAGCGGCAGCGGGCAGGAAAGGGTGGGGATCTTTCCTGCACTGAAGAATCCACTAGACCACCAGGATGGCTTGAGGTATGTGCTGGAAGAGCACCCTGTGGATCGGGGGAGGGGAGGCAAAACTCAGGTCACCATGCATTTCCACAGGGACCCTGCAAGACCTGGGTCCATTCCCGTGGGATCCCCGCAGACCTGGAGGGGATCCCCATGGTATCCACAGGAATCTCGCCATCCCCACTCCCATGCAGCTCTCTAATTTGAATCCTAAAAGCAGAAGCAGTAGATCAATAGGAAAGCATGGGTATTGGGGAAGGGAGGCCTGCTCAGTAACATCTTTTTGGTTTTCAAAACTTTCTGAAGAACATATTTAAGTTTTTTTTTTCCTAGTTGCATTTCCTTTCTATGCCCAGCCTCCTCAGACAAAGAGTGGGCTTTGACTCCAAAGAGGAAGAATGGTACATTAAATAATAAATAGAAAGGAAAAGGCTTGGGTGTCAGAAATGGATGCTGGCTTCAACCAGAGAAATGACAATAGAAATATACATCCGAGTTATTTGCAATAAATTATAAAAATTTAAGACATACTCAAAGTAATACTTTTCATATTTTGTCAAAGTACTACTAATTGCCTAAAATTTCCACCCGAAAAATTGGTTGGTGTCAGAAGCAGTCTGGCGCCATTTTGGAGGTCTACTCTTTAGCATTGCTGATCGAGGATGTAAAATTATCAGGATAAGTTATCATAGAAATCCTCTGAAGACCCAAGTGAGCGAGACGTGGAATTATGTCGCGATTCAGAACTTATTTGAGCTTTGAATAAGTTTAGAGTACAACACTGGAGAACCTTTGTTAGCAGTTTGGATATATTTATATTTTATGCATGAATAATATATGATTTGGACTGTGGCATTTTTGGACACTAAGCAATATTTTGGGTGGAAGATTCAACAGTGGACTTCCTAGACCATTTCCTGGAGGATAATTATAGCCAGCACCAGATAAGTAACAAATTCTTATTCATTCTGATGATTGATTATACTATTATTAGAAGATATTGGGTCAGGAGTTTTCAAAGCTGATGGATATTGTGCTGAGCAAGATTTATATGCATTTAAACTTTTACTGGACTTTTACAGGAGGTGCGATGATTGCAAAGTGAAAGCTTGTGCATTGCTAGCTATGCTTCACAGTTCTAAGCACTACCATCACCACATATTTTAAAAAATAAAAATGAAAACAAACATTAAAAATTAAATATAGTTTTGTATATTGATAGGCATATTTTCAAAGTACTTAGACTTACAAAGTTACAAACAGGGGCATTTTTGATATGATGTCTAAGTCTGAATTTTGACGTTTTACAGAAAACATCCAAATTCAGAATAGAAAAGTACGTCATTTTCAACAAAAAAACCCCATCTATCTCTTTCCCTTTTGAAAATACTGTTTGGAAAAATGTTTTGTGATTTGGACGTTTTATTTTTTGGTCCATTTTCAAACAAAAAATGTCAAAATGCAAAACGTCCAAAATAGAGGAGTGGCTTAACGGTTAGTGCAGCAGGCTTTGATCCTGGCAACATGGGTTCTATTCCCACTGCTGCTTCTTGTGACCTTGGGCAATTCAAATGCACAAGGGGCATTTTTGGATATGATGTCTAAGTCTGAATTTGGATTTTTTTGTAAAACGTCCAAAATCAAAACAGGAAAGAAGGCCATTTTCTACAAAAAAAAGTGTATATTTTCCTTTTGAAAATGCTGTTTGGAAAAACGTTTTGTAATTTGGACGTTTTATTTTTTGGTCCATTTTCAAACAAAAAAATGTCCAAATGCAAAACATACAAAGTACACAAGAAAATCCACAATAGAGTGAAACCATTCACATATTCTAAGTGTGGTAAAAGCTTTGGTTGTAATGTAAATCTCAAAGTGCGTCACAGAGTCCATACAGGAGAAAAACCATTTGCACGTATAGAGTGTGGTAAAAGCTTTGGTCAGAAGGTAAACTTCACAATGCACCAGAAAATACACACAGGAGTAAAACCATTTACATGCTCTGAGTGTGCTAAAATTTTTGTTAGGAAAGAAAGCCTCACAGGGCATCAGAGAATTCACACAGGGATGAAACCATTTACATGCACTGAGGAGGTAAAAGCTTCAATTGTATTGGGACCCCTAATTAGGGAATGTACACTCTTGCTATGAAGTATGGAAAAATGGCTCTTTGTATTTAGATATATGTAATAAGACCTCCTTTTTATCTATAGATCTGAATTCAAAGCCCAAATCTACTGATAAACAATAGACACAAGGCTCAGATGTTATACAAAAAAATAGAAAGCTGGGCATAAGGTAGAATAGTGGAAAAGTGACATCCCAGGAAAGCAATAGGGCATCCTTGGGGGCACTGCAGTGGACTTTATAAAATGCTCCCAGATATACATCTCACCATTGCTCCCTTATCTTGTTTGCTGAGCCCCCCAAAACCCACTACCCCCAACTGTACACCACTACTATAGCCCTTACAGGTGAATGGAGCACCGATATGTGGATACAGTGGGTTTCTGGTGGGTTTTGGAAGACTCACAGTTTCCTCCACAAGTGTAACAGGTAGGGGGAGGTAGAAGCCTGGGTCCACCTGTCTGTAGTGCACTGCACCACTACTAGACTACTCCAGGGACCTGCATGCTATTCTAATGGACCTGAGTATAACATCAGAGGCTGGCAAGTAATATTTTTAATCACATTTTTTGGGGTGGAAGGGGTTAGTGACCACTGGGAGAGTAAGGACACCTTTTTGTGTGGAGTGGAAGAGTAGCCTAGTGGATTTTGATCCTGGGGTAGTGGGTTCAATTCCTACTGCAGCTATTCATTATAAAAACAGGTCTAGCTCAAAACGTCTAAGTTTTAATCCTGGGCGTTTTTGTTTTGTTCCCTTATGGCTGAAAAACATCTAAGTCTTAGGAATGCCCAAGTCCCGCCCTGAACACACCCCTGAAACGCTCCCTTGAATTTTGGACGTACTTCAGAGAAAAACGTTTAAAAAGAGGTTTCTGTGTCAACCTTGCTACATCTGGAAGGATTCTAAGCTTCTGATCACAATACAATTTTTTTTATTTTTAAAATAAGTATGAAGAACTAGAAATAAAAAGAAACCAAAAGTGTGGACCATTGGGTAAACTCATCCTAAGAAGTCTAGAAATTTTGCTAGATCAAACTCTGACCCATCTTCTAACAATTCCATAGCCTCTTCTTCAGATTTCGGCATAATATTTTTCTGAGGTAAATAATACAAATTTGAAAAAAATCACTGAGTCCACATTAGCAATTAACAAAGCTTCCTTCAAATATTTCCGGAGCAATATCTCAGGTGGTAACAATCTAGTAGCAGGAAAATTTTAAAACCTCCGATTCCTAGATCTGTGATAATTCTCTAATTGTTTTTTTTATTAGGCATCCTAGAGGTCTTTACCTCAAATAGTCTTACTCTTGTCCAGGGCAGGAATAAGTCTGAGTAATTTCAGATTTTCCACTCAAATGTGAATTGTTCACATTTATGATGAATATATAAAGTATCCTTGATAGCTGTTTTACTTCTTGCCTGCAGTGCATTAACTTTAGATTCCAAGGACTCCAGATGTTTCTTACAATTAACAACAGTTGTAAGATCAATGAAAGCCTTTTCTTTAATATCTGGGTGCCCAGATCCCAAATATAGCATAACATTTAGGTACCCATAGTTATACCAGCTATATAGGTCAGGAGCAACTGTGAGTATCCAAATACAGCAAAGGCACGTGTAAAGGATTATATTCTATAAGATGCATGTGAAAGTGGCAGCCCCTCCCCATGCTTTGCCCATGTTAATTCCCCCTTGCAGTTATGTATTATCCTACTTAAACATGTCCTTTAGAAGTGCGTTTGGTGTTTTGCTGTCACTTACACACATCAGTGTACACTTAGCCGTGAAAGTGAGATTTCTGTACACTTATGTGATCAAGTGGCGTGCAAATGTAGATACCCTGTTATAGAATGGGGGGGGGGGTGGCTAAAACATTAGCTACATTGATAAAATGAATTATTTAATAGGAAGTTCTGTTCATCTCCTGCTTTTCAGCTCTGTACATAGATACTGAATGTCAGACATATCACCAACCAGGCCCTGTACAAACAAATGGATGCATCTGGAGACAGAAAAGCGAATGCTGTCGTTCAGTCTTCCTGCCCCCTTTCAACAAGCTTACTAGTTACTGTCACAAATATGTTTTTCAGTTGTGCCAAAGGAGCCCAAACAGATGTGATCACCATAAATGGCTATAATGAGGTGCTGGACACCATAAAACTGCAATCATCATGTACTCATATTCATTATTTAACTGATAAAGATTCATGTCCAGCAACTGCACAGCCAACTCAAAAGCAGTTAGCACATGTTTACTTGCCTTTTTGCAGTAGTCTTCCAAGACCAGTGTTAGGACACAGATGAGTAGCTCTGGTAGATCCTCTTCATGAACAGAATACAACAGAGTAAAAGGACAGAAGACTACAATACACATCTTCAGTGATGTTCAATGGTAGTAGAAGAAAATAAAAAGGACAGATTTCCCCAAGGAGAATATCACGACTGGTGGAAAATCTGAAATTACTCGGACTTATTCCTGCCCTGGACAAGAGTAAGAATATTTTGGGTCAAGACCTCTAGGATGCATAATAAAAAAACTCATATGGGGGTAAATAACACCATGGGCTGGTTTGGAGGTGGAGCCTTCTGAGTACCATATCTTCCTCATGTTATGCCAAACAGGTGTTTGCAAGTCTTGAATATCTCCTGAATAAATCATTTTACAATGGCTGCTATTTGTGTATCTCTGAATATAAGACACTGTTCACTAAAATGAGGCCCACAACAGAAGGCTGTCAAGCAATTGAAAAATCTCTCTGACCTAAACCAATTTAAATAGCATTTTATTTTTCAAAGTTAGCTAAAATATTAACTTTAATTAATAATACTAGATCATGGGGTCCTTTTACTAAGGTGCACCAAAAAATGGGCTGTGCTAGTGTAGGTGCATGCTTTGGGCGCGCACACATACATTTTTCACTGCACCTGTAAAAAAGGCCTTTTTAAAATTTTTGCTGAAAATGGACATGCAGCAAAATAAAAATTGTCGCACATCCATTTTGGGTTTGAGACCTTACCGCCAGCCATTGATTTAGTGGTAAGATCTCACTCATTAATCGTGCGGTAATCGTCTATGTGTGAAGAATGATGATTACCGCCCAGTTTCTGCTGCACGCCAGAAAATAAAAATTATTTTCCGGCGCGCTTGGTGGACGTGCATAAAAAATGAAATTACCGCAAGGGCCATGTGGTAGCTGGGCAGTAACTCCAAACTGGCACACGTTGGGCACGTGTAGGCGCCTATCAGGCTTATTTTCAAAAGAGAAGGGCGCCCGTCTTTCGACACAAATCAGGAGATGGGCATCCTTCTCCTAAGGTCGCCCAAAACGGCATAATCGAAAGCCGATTTTGGGCATCCTCAACTGCTTTCCGTCGCGGGGACGACCAAAGTTCACGGGGGTGTGTCAGCACCATAGCAAAGGCAGAACTGGGGTGTGATTAAGAGATGGGCGTCCTCAGCTGATAATGGAAAAAAGAAGGCCGTCCCTGACAAGCACTTGGCTGACTTTACTTGGTCCATTTTTTCTTTTGCCAATGCCTCAAAAAGGTGCCCGAACTGACCAGATGACCACCGGAGGGAATCGGGGATGACCTCCCCTTACTCCCCCAGTGGTCACCAACCCCCTCCCACCCTAAAAAAAATTCTTAAATTTTTTTTTTTTTGCCAGCCTCAAATGTCATACCCAGCTCCATCACAGCAGTATGCAGGTCCCTGGAACAGTTTTAGTGGGTGCAGTGCAATTCAGGCAGGCGGACCCAGGCCCATCCCCCCCTGTTACATTTGTGGAGCAAACAGCGAGCTCTCCAAACCCACCAGAAACCCACTGTACCCACCATCTAGGTGCCCCCCTTCATCCATAAGGGCTATTGTAGTGGTTTACAGTTGTGGGGAGTGGGTTTTTGGGGTGTTTGGGGGGGCTCAGCACCCAAAATAAGGGTGCTATGCACCTGGGAGCAATTTGTGAAGTCCAGTGCAGTGCCCCCTAGAGTGCCTGGTTGGTGTCCTGGCATGTCAGGGGAGCAGTGCACTACGAATGCTGGCTCAAGGTCAGATATACACATAAAGTAGCACATATGAGTTTACCTTGTTGGGCAGGCTGGATGGACCGTGCAGGTCTTTCTCTGCTGTCATCTACTATGTTACTATAACCAAAGGGTTTGTATTTGGTCGTTTTTGAGATGGGCGTCCTCGGTTTCCATTATGGCCGAAAACCGGGGACGACCATCTCAACATCTAGGTCGACTATCTCTAAGGGCGACCTAAATGTTGAGATTTGGGCATCCCCGACCGTATTATCGAAACAAAAGATAGACGCCCATCTTGTTTCGATAATACGCGTTTCCCCGTCCCTTCGCAGGGCTGTCATGCGAGGATGCCCTCATGAAAATTTGGGTGTCCCGTTCGATTATGCCCCTCCACGCGGCTTAGTAATAGGGCCCCCTATCTTACCAAATATCCTAAATAGTCTGCTGTTTTTAAATTTTGTGTACTGGAAAATTCTGGTTTTTTTTTTAGTTCATTTTCCATTCATATTATAGAGTTAATTATGCCGCAGTTTCACAGGAGAGAGGTAAACGCCTAAGCAGAAGGGAAAATATAGTGTTTTTATTTAATAAAAGGTGCATTCTGCACTTTACTTGAGTTAAAAGAATGAAAATCTCACATAAATGATGCATGACTTTTACATGAATGGAGCCCAAAGTATTTTATGGTATACAAAAATACACCTCTCCTTCCCATCTGTGAGAAAAAAAAAAGATAAAAAGTGCTCACAGCCACAGGCATTCATTGAGTTGTCAAATCAGTGCTGTTCCTGAACATAAAAGAAATGGCTGTATACTTCCTAAGATTTCACAGCTGGATTGCAAAGCTGAAAGTGGGCACGTAATTGTGAAGGTTTGCCAATGCTGGGAATAGTAATAATCTTCTTGATACCACTAGATCCATGCAGCCCTTTTCATGTGCATTGGTTTGGGTTAAACTAAAAGGAGCCAGACCAAGAACTACAAATCTTTGTGTCAGAAAAGTAAATAAACCTAAGAGGAAAAAGGAGATTGAAAACTGTACCAAATAAGGTAGATTAAAAAAAAAGTACAAGAGATTTCTGAAACAGGCAAAAAAAAAAAAAAAAAAAAAAGAATACTTATGAATGTTGAAAGACAAGCAAAGGTGCAGGGGCCAGGGAGTTTGTGGGGAGAACAAGTGGGCAAAAGTTGAAGTTATACAGATAGCAATGATATTCATCTCCCATCTGCTATGATGGAGGGTTAAATTACCGCAGTTTAATTTACTGCTGGAGTCACTAACCTATGGTAACTCACTACCACATGTTAGGGACCCCCCTGTGAGAAGCTGGAGTAATTTACCACAACAAAATTTATTGTGAAGTCACTGACCTGCTCTCACAATAAATTTCACTTTGCTTTGCAGCTGCCAGGAACACTGTGCATTCCTGGTCATGATAACACAAAGATAGTGGCTCTCAAGTCAGGCCAGCAGTCTTTCAGAGGTGTCAAGATCAAGACAGCTGTCGTTCATCCCTCCGCCATCCCAATCCCCCCCCCTCCAAATAAAACAAAAAAAACCTCCTACTTCACTGATTAGATTAACTTATCCAGAGTTCCCTAAAACATCCTCATTACCTCAAGCAATTACGACCAACTGCTCCAGAGCACACTTTACCCCCCCCCCCCCCGATAGAGACCCTTTATTCTCCCCCAGGATCTACTGGGGGTTTCCCTTATGTAATTGAGGCAGGAATGATCTCTAGTCGTTCCTGCTCCCTTGAGCATGGGTTCAAAACCAAGGAGGTTTGATGACAGGAGGTGGCATGATGTCAAAAAAGCTGAAGCTGGACCCCCTAGTAGTCACCATCTTGGTTTGTCTGAAAAACTACCAGATGCTGCATCCACGAAGTCACTGTGCTCGTTATTTTCTCTCTGTTATAGCCGTGGGAGCTTCAGAACTTGGGGACTGGTTTTGCCCATGCTGCTGCTGTCACCAAGCTGAGTTGTGTCAGGCTGCAGGGGGATGTGGGAACTCAGAGGGTGGCAGCGATCAACAAGCTGGACTGGGTGTCCAAGTTGGTGCCGCTGCAGCCAGAGGCTATTGTTTTTATGTAGAAATTCTACATTAAAATAATAGCCTTGGGCTGCAGCAGCAGCAGCTCAGATGCCCAGTCCAGCTCGTTGGACATCATTGCCCCTCCCCCCAAGTGCCCGCATCCCCCTGCAGCCCGATGACAGTAGGTCATTTGCTTATGATGACAAAGATCTTTATTGTCATCATAAGCAAAAATAAAGGCATATAGCGCAGCACTGAAATCCACAATACAGCACTGCAAATAAAGCAAGCTCTGGAGCACTGACAAATACAATTTGAATATAACTCTCCCCCCCCCTTCACAGACCCCTCGAAAACTCCCTAAACTCACCAAACTCCCCTTACATCCCCCCTCCCCGATCCTCTCCTAACAGAGAAACTGGAAAACAATATACGCTTAACAAGTTTGCTGTTGTTTTCAATAGTGTTTACTTCTGTTTTGGACAAACCAATATGGCGCAAGCTCCCCCCACTGGCACATCATGCCATCTCCTAGCATTAAACCTCCTTGTTCAAAACATTGACAGCTGACCCCCAGTGGTAGTCTCATGGTACTACTACTAGGGGTCAAGCTGCCAGTAAGGGCAGAACATCAGGAGGTATTATATTTTAAACACATTGACATCTCAGTTTTTAGTCACCACTGCAACCCAAATATTCACCAGTAATAAGAGTTTTCATTTCTAAAGTCCAGCTGGTTCAGTTCTGTGTTGACTTATTGGCCAGGGTACCAGAAAAGAAAAGCAGATATATTATTGCTGAATAATCTTGTGAGACTAGGAACTTGGGCATCTAAATGGCACATGGAATTTAACGTAGACAAGTGCCAAGTGACACACATAGGGAAAAATAATCCAACTACAGGAGCACCATGCTGGGTTCTGGGTCACCACCCAACAACAACAAAAATCTTGGACTCATTGTGAATAATATATTGAAATTTTCAGTCCAGTATTCTATAGCTGCCAAGAAATGAAATAGAATGTTAGAGATAATTTGTAAAGGAATGGAGAACAAAACTAAGATTATTGTGCCTCTTTATAGGTCTGAAGTGCACCTGCACCATGAATTTGGTCATCCCATCTCAAAAAGGATACAGCATAATTAGAAAAGGTTCAGAGAATAATGACAAACATGACAAGGTGGATGGTATACTTCTCTTATGAAGAAAGACAAGACAGGTTGGAGTGCTCTGGCTTGGAAAACAGACAGACGAGGGATACGATCAGGGCCACTGAGAGACTGGGCTGGGCCCAGGGCCCTGCCCCCCCCCGAGGTCACCGCCGCTCCCCCCTCTACCCGCCCCCCTCCGTCCGCCACCGGGCCGGGCCCCCTGCATTCAAATCACAGAGCCTCTCACCTCCGTGTGAAAGCACTGCAGGCCTCCTTCCCTCCGTGTCCCTCCCTCGCGGAAGTTATGTCATAGGGACATAGGGAGGGAAGGAGGCCTGAAGGGAAGCGATCTGCTGCCCTGCTGCTTGCAGCACTTTCACACGGAGGTGAGAGGCACTTTGATTTCAATGCAGGGGGCCCAGCCTGGTGGCAGACGGTCGATGACGGAGGATGGGTGGGACTACGGTGCCGGGCCCCCCTTGGAGGCCTGGGGAATTTTGTCCACCCTGCCCCCCCCTTCTCGGCGGCCCTGGATACCATTGAAGTTTACAAAATTATGAATGGGGCTGGGGATAGTTAAACATAGACTGGTTGTTTAGTCTGTGCAAAGAAAAATGATGCACTTCAGGAGCAGAAGTCAAAGGGAGCTATATGAGTTAGGAGGTGAGAGGCTGACATGGACAGAAGGAGAGAATGACCTTGGGGTAATAGTGTGTGAGGATCTAAAGGCAACAAAACAGAAAAGGTACAGAGAAGGGTGACAAAAATGATAAAGGGGATGGGAAGATTTCCCTATGAGGAAAGGTTGAAGCGGCTAGAGCTCTTCAGCTTGGAGACAACTGAGGGGAGATAAGATAGAGGTCTATAAATTAATGAGTGGAGTGGAACGAGTAGATGTGAATCTGTGAATCACTTGCTTACTCTTTCCAAAAATATAAGGACTAGGGGGCAAGCGATGAAGCTACAAAGCAGTAAATTTAAAACGAATCAGAGGAAATTCTTCTTCATCAACGTGTAATTAAATTCTGGAATTTGTTGCCAGAGAATGTAGTAAAAGCAGTTAGCTTAGTGGGGTTTAAAAAAGGTTTGGATGGCTTCAAGGAAAAGTCCACAGACCATTATTAAAATGGACTTGGGGAAAATTCACTGCTTATTTCTGGGATAAGTAGCATGAAATGTATTGTACTTTTCTGGGATCATGCCAGGTACTTGTGACCTGGATTGGCCATGGTTAGAAACAGAATGCTTGCCTTGATGGACCTTTGGTCTGTACCAGTATGGCAATACTTATGTACTTATATACTTAAGTATGACAAGGTGGTGGCTGTAGCCAGAAGAACGTTAAACTGCATAAGAGAGACATAACCAGCAGAAGAAAGGTGTTGATGCCCCTGTACAAATCATTGGTGAGGCCCTACTTGAAGTACTGTGTTCAGTTTTGAAGGTCGCATCTTGCTAAGGATGTTAAAAGACTTGAACTGGCTCAGAAGGTGACAAAAATGGTATGGGAAAGATGTATGAGAAGAGACTGGAAGGTGAATATGTATACCCTGGAGGAAAGGAGGTAGAAGGGAGATATGATACAGATGTTTAAATACTTGAAAGATATTAATATAGAAACACATCTTTTTCAGGGAAGGGGAAACGGTGAAACTAGATGACATGAATTGAGGTTTGGGGGGGTGGGGGTGGGGTAGACTTAGGTATAATATCTGGAAGTTATTTTTTAAATGGAGATGGTGGTCGATGTCTGGAATGTCCACCGAAGGGAAGTGGTGGAGACAAAAACAGTGATGGAATTCAAAAAGGCATGTGATGAACACAGAGGATCCTTAATTAGAAAATGGATGGGATAAAAAAAATCTTAAATGCATGTGTATTGATGTGTCAAATGGTGCTTAGATGGTAACTCCGGCTGTGAAGAATGAAGGCCAGTGCCGGGCAAACTTCTACAGTCAGAGTCCAGTATATGGCATGACAGTTTAGAATGGGTTGGAGAGGGCTTTGATGGTAACTCCAGTAGTTGGAACCTGAGGACATTGCTGGGTGGACTTCCACAGTCCGGTCCAGAAATGGCAAAGAAAGACCAGGATCAAATATTTTATACCACATTCACTGTTGATTTAATAATGAATTGATAATGGAGTGCGACTGTTGGGCAGGCTGGATGGACCATTCAGGTCTTTATCTGCTATTATCTACTCTGTTACTATGTTATTTCTTCATTTAGGTTTATCCACTTGGATACTAAATGTCATTCCGTTTTTATTGTTGGTCCTACAAGTTGGAACAATCTTTTAGGGTATTTAAGGTTGGAACTATCTTATCGAAGCTTAAGACCAGACTGAAAATCCTTTCCTTAATAAGGCATTTACTTCATGATCTTAGCATATGGATCGACTATATGATTGGGGAGTGTGGTTTGTGGGGCCTGGACTCAGCAATGATGGGGATTTATTTCTTTTTTGATACAAATTGTATATTTCTCTTTCCTTTCACTTACTGTACAATAATTTTTTTAGTTGTATGCTTTGTAAACCATTTTGACAGTGTGCTAATTAGGTAGTTTATCAAGTTTGGGTATACTGAAAATGTACCCATTCATGAACCAGAAGTTTACCTATTCTGTTGCACAAGTATATGCTTACTTTGAAAGAGATCCTTATATTTGGTCCTTGCATTCTGGTTCTTTTTCACAGCAGCAAGCGATGACTTTGATGCAATAAAACAATGTATTATAATATGTGAAGTAATACAAGTTATCATGTAACAAATAAGTGAATGAGAGGAATATGAATTTATTCTTTCTACTTCAACAGGAGTTCACAGCTCTGTATACACATTTATTTGTATTTTTCACCGATAATATTATAGCATGAAAGTACTTCTCTTACACGAGTCTGCTCTTGATTTATGATTAGTGGATGAAAGGTCAAGATAACTTGTGTCTGAACTGCTGATGTCATAAAATGTTTAGTTAATTGGCTGTGGTTCGGGAAGAGATCAACTGGGAAACTCTACTTTCACTGGCCTCTAATTAGGTGGACCACGGTATGCAATGAGACTATAGGCAAAGTTCAGAATGCACTGCTTCCATTCCTACTGTACATGGTAATATATGTAAATCAGACACATTATTTGATAGATACATAATACATTGCTACTAACAACCTTTAGTTTTAAATTAGGGTACTAAAGGATGTTAGTAGCAATGCAGGAATTTAACATTTTAGTTGGTTTACATTAATGCTAATGTGAAGATTAACATGTGCTAAAATTGAAATTGATGCAAAACAGCTAATTTGAACGTGTCTCATAATGGGAAAAACTAAGTTTCTAGAGGTCCAAAAGAGAACCTCTGACTAAACAGACTCTCATCCTTGAAAGCTCATGCCTCAATAAATTGATTAGTCTATAAGTTTCCATAAGCCTCTATCATTTTTGTTGTCCAGACTAATAAGACTATCCCTGTAGAAGTTTTCGTAACACATAAACCAGCCCAGTCAGAAACATCTGAACGTCATAAACAGCTGAAAATTGTCACTGTAAAGCTATTACTCCTCAGTTAATTCAGTTATAGGCAGAGGAATGGGGTGGGCTACAAAGGCCATGATCCCACCAAATTTTGCCCAATAGAGTATAAACAACTAGAGTTTGGGGCAGAGTTAGAGATTGGTTTGATTGGTCTCTCCAATCAAAACAGATGTTCTGCTTCCTCTGAATTCAGTGCAACTGCTCAAAAAAGAATTCAGCTGGGAGAACTCAAGCCAGCTGTGTTGACCCAATCACACAGAAGTAAGCAGCATCAGCATCAGTCCTGCATGCCAAAGAGAGTTTCAGTTTATTGGCCTGAGGTAAAAGAAGCACTAGTATCCTTAGCAGCATAGGTCAGAAGGCAGAGGTGGATCCAGTGGCAGTCGGAAGATGAAGGAGGAAACAGCAGAGGATAGAGTCTGGGACTGACAGAGAACGCTAGAGTTAGATGGGGTGCATTGAGGAAGGAGGGAATGAGAGCACCTTGGTAGGGCATGGGACAAACAGAGTCTGCCCCGGGTGCACGCCGCACGCCTGTTGGCGCCGAGTCCGCTCGTTCCCTCCCTGCTGCTCCCTCTGTGCGGAACAGGTTTCTTCCTGTTCCGGGGCAGAGGGAGCAGCAGGGAACGAGCGGACTTGGAGCCGACAGGTGCGCGGCACCCCCCCCCCAGCAGGTAAAAATGCATCCAGGGGGGTCGTGCTGCACCCGGGGGGGGGGGGGGGGGGGGGGGGGCGCATAGGCGATCTGCCCCGGGTGTCAGCCAGCCTAGGAACGCCACTGGGGATGGGAAAAATACCATGTTACTTATATATAGTAGGTGTTATCCATGGACAGAAAAATACAAGTGCTCATAGATAAGCGATGTCATCTGATGAAGTTCATGTTGAGAAGCTTCCTCAGTTTAGGTTACTTCATAAGCTTTTTAAAAGCAGTGTCACACATGCATACACTTTCCTGCTTGTCACTGTAGTGTGAGACCTCCTTTACTCTCTAATAAAGTTTAGAATAGAAGGCATCTTCTAGCAGAGGTGGGTATGTATGTGACTTGTATCTTGCTGTCCATGGAGAACATCTGATACAGATAAGTAACTTGTTTTTTTTAAGGACAAGTAGGCTAGCAATTCCTCACAGATGGGACTCTAACTACAGGATGTCAAGGCATCACAACAAGCAGATGATAAAATATTTTTCTTGACAACATACTTTTTAAATTTAGTAGGGACTATTTTGTAATGCAACCTGGAATTAAAAAAAAAAAAAAAAAAAATGGGCCTATGGGGGATGGAGATGGATTCTAACCCCCTCCCCTCCAGTTTCTGGAGGATTAAATGGTCAAACCTACTGTCATGTTAGTGGTCCCTTTCCAAACAATAGTGAGATGAGAGTATATAGACTGAGGTCTGTGTCATATCTTTGTAAATCTCCTTGGGGGTTGACCTCCAAAGGCTTCTGATGCAGCCATGGCTTGGACATTATGAGCCTTGACATGACCCTCGAGGGTCAGGCCTACATGGGTATCAGAAAAGCAACTGTATAGATTGCATTTGGAAATGGCAGTCTCAAATTTGTTGGGTCAAAGAAACAAAAAAATGGGTGAACTAAGGGCTGTAGACTATTCCAAGTTAAAGGCTAAGGCTCATCTACAACAAAAAGGTTTGCAAGACATTTTCACCTTTAAGCATATGGCAGAGGGAAACATATTGGCAGGATAACTGACTGATTAAGCTTGTAATCTGACACTATCTCAGGAAAGAACTTTGGATGGGGTGTACAGCCTACTGTTAAAAATCTTTGCATATGGAGGATTTGTCATAAGAGCTTGCAGCTTGCTATCTCTGTGTATTGAATTTGCCACCAAAATTAATAAAACCAAGCCCCACATAAGGCATACAATTAAAGGCTGTAGAGAGATGGGTTTACTACTATATGGTAATGATAAGCACCAATTTCACCAAGGTAAGCCCTAATGAGTTGGTTTTTAAACTGATTCCAAAAGATGTAGAAGGCACTCAAGTGTTTTTTGTGTGGAACAGGAAAAGGATCTATGGTTTTTCCTTTTCAACAGATAGAGGGAGAGAACTGAGGAATGAGCAGGGAACAGAGACAGTGGAGAATGGGGCAGAAGCAGTATAAATTGTGGTGGGGGTTCAATCTGGGTGATGGGCATAAAAAGTTTTTTTTACCTGTAGCAGGTGTTCTCTGTGGACAGAATACAAGTCCTTACAGATTGGTGACCTCATATGACAGAGCCTATGCTGAGAAGTTTCCCCAGGTTAGATTACTTCAAGAAGCTTTTCAGAAGAAGCACCACACACGCAAATATTTTCCCACTGACTGTTGTCATGTGGGACCTCTTCAACTTAAAACTAAAAGATCTTTTATTGGAGTCTTTCCTGGAAGCCAGAAAGGTATATGACATGTAGGAAAGACAGATTTAGGATAGCTAAGAATACCCTCACAGCATCCAAGCTGTGACTGAAAGGTACCTGATGTTTGGATGCAACAGTGTTCCCTAAGCCTGCATGATTTGCATTGAGGAATATCCCATATGAAAAATTCCAGAAAAGGACACACTTTTCTCTGCCAATAGTGGGTTATTAGAATTATGGTCCACTGATTCTGCCTGAGTTTCAGGAAAGTCTTCACTTTTAGCAGGGCTTGGAAGATATGGATACAGAAGACCCTCCCCTCAATCTAGGAGGAAGGCATCCAAGGCTTTCATGTGTCTCTGTCCTGGAGCAGTACTGACGAAACCTTGTTCTGAGAAGAGGCAAACAGAATAAACACGGATGTGTCCCACTTGCTAAAGATCACCTGAGCCATCTCAGAGTCCAGAGACCACACCTCTGTAGCTAGGAGTACCAGCTAAGTTTGTCTACAAGGGCATTGTCATTTCCTGTCAGATAGGTGGCCCTGAGAATCATCACATGACAGATGGCTTGATTCCACATTCTAATAGTTTCCCAACACAGGAGGTAGAATTCTGTTCCTTCCTGCTTGCTGATATAGTACATAACAACTGGCTGTCTAGACTAAGATTATTTTTTTTTTGCCAACTGATCTTTGAAATCCTTTACAGCATTCCATACTGCTCTTAGCTTCAACAAATTTCTTCTGGAGAGACCACAGAGAGTATAAAATTCATCTACAGGATCCTAAAGGAGTGCTGAGATAATATTGGCCACTGCTGGTATGGAAGCTGCATATGTATTTATCTGCTGAGAAACTGTAGGGGGTAGTTATTAAGCTGTATTAGGGGCTTCACGTGCTATTTGTCCCTTAATGCATGTTAAAGGGCCATAATGCATCTTAGATTACTGTATCAATGCAGTTAAAAAAAGGGGGGTAAGTGAAGTAAAATCCTCAGATCACTACAAAATACCTTCACTATATACTTTTGGGCTCATTTTCGAAAGAGAAGGACGTTCATCTTTCGACATAAATTGGAAGATGGATGTCCTTCTTCCAGGGACGTCTAAATCGGTATAATCGAAACCTGATTTAGGACATCTCCAACTGCACTCCGTCGCAAGGACGGCCAAAGTTCAAGGGGGCGTGTCAGAGGCATAGCGAAGGTAAAACTTGGGCGAGCCTATCACTTAGACGTCTCTGACCCATAATCAAAAAAAACCCAAGGACGTCCCTGACGAACACTTGGACGTTTTCACCCGGACCTGTTTATCTTACAACTAAGGCACAAAAATGTGCCTGAAATGACCAGATGACCACCGAAGAAAATCTGGGATGACCTCAGGTTACACTCTCCCAGTGGTCATTAACCCCCTCCCATCCTCAAACAATATCTTTAAAAATATGTCGTGCCAGCCTTTATGGCAGCCTCAGATGTCATACTCAGGTCCATGACAGCGCATGCAGGTCCCAGGAGCAGTTTTAGTGGGTACTGCAGTGCACTTCAGACCCAGGCCCATACCCCACCTACCTGTTACATTTGTGAACAGCGAGCTCTCCAAAACCCACCACAAACCCACTGTACCCATATATAGGTGCCCCCCTTCACCCATAAGGGCTATGGTAGTGGTGTACAGTTGTGGGTAGTGGGTTTTGGGGGGCTCACACAAGGTAAGGGAGCTATGTTCCTGGGAGCAATTTATGAAATCCACTGCATTGCCCCCTAGGGTGCCCGGTTGCTGTCCTGGCATGTCAGAGGGACCAGTGCACTACAAATGCTAGCTCCTCCCATGACCAAATGGCTTGCATTTGGCTGTTTTTGACATGGACGTCTTTGGTTTCGAAAATCGCCGGAAGTCAGAAACATCCATGTCTAGGGACGACCAAATCTAGGGCCATCCAAATTTAAGGATTTGGACGTCTCTGATAGTATTTTCAAAATGAAATATGGCCACCCATCTTGTTTTGAAAATACGGGTTTCCCCGCCCCTGGATTTCGCCGTTTTGCAAGGACATCCAAATCGCAACTTGGACGTCCCTTTCGAAAATGCCCCTCCACGTCACTTAAATATCAAGGCATATATTAATTGAGGAAGGAAAAAAGCCTCAGTGAGGATAGAACTTTTGTTTCTTTAAGCTCTTGACTTAATAAACATAGGTAAAAAAAAACCCAAAACCTTCCTTAAAAAGAGCAAATAAGCTCATGCCAGTCCAATCTTTAATTTCTTAAATAAAACACAACTTTTGTAGCAATTAAAGTTATCAGGTCATGTCCTGTAAATTTATTTCCAATGTGTTTCATGGTACAGAACCCCTGCTTTAGGGAATTAGAAAACCAGTGGTTTTAAATCTAATAAAGCAGCCAGTTTTATTGGTTACCAGTAAAATATACAGTGGGGGAAATAAGTATTTGATCCCTTGCTGATTTTGTAAGTTTGCCCACTGACAAAGACATGAGCAGCCCATAATTGAAGGGTAGGTTATTGGTAACAGTGAGAGATAGCACATCACAAATTAAATCCGGAAAATCACATTGTGGAAAGTATATGAATTTATTTGCATTCTGCAGAGGGAAATAAGTATTTGATCCCTCTGGCAAACAAGACCTAATACTTGGTGGCAAAACCCTTGTTGGCAAGCACAGCGGTCAGACGTCTTCTGTAGTTGATGATGAGGTTTGCACACATGTCAGGAGGAATTTTGGTCCACTCCTCTTTGCAGATCATCTCTAAATCATTAAGAGTTCTGGGCTGTCGCTTGGCAACTCGCAGCTTCAGCTCCCTCCATAAGTTTTCAATGGGATTAAGGTCTGGTGACTGGCTAGGCCACTCCATGACCCTAATGTGCTTCTTCCTGAGCCACTCCTTTGTTGCCTTGGCTGTATGTTTTGGGTCATTGTCGTGCTGGAAGACCCAGCCACGACCCATTTTTAAGGCCCTGGCGGAGGGAAGGAGGTTGTCACTCAGAATTGTACGGTACATGGCCCCATCCATTCTCCCATTGATGCGGTGAAGTAGTCCTGTGCCCTTAGCAGAGAAACACCCCCAAAACATAACATTTCCACCTCCATGCTTGACAGTGGGGACGGTGTTCTTTGGGTCATAGGCAGCATTTCTCTTCCTCCAAACACGGCGAGTTGAGTTCATGCCAAAGAGCTCAATTTTTGTCTCATCTGACCACAGCACCTTCTCCCAATCACTCTCGGCATCATCCAGGTGTTCACTGGCAAACTTCAGACGGGCCGTCACATGTGCCTTCCGGAGCAGGGGGACCTTGCGGGCACTGCAGGATTGCAATCCGTTATGTCGTAATGTGTTACCAATGGTTTTCGTGGTGACAGTGGTCCCAGCTGCCTTGAGATCATTGACAAGTTCCCCCCTTGTAGTTGTAGGCTGATTTCTAACCTTCCTCATGATCAAGGATACCCCACGAGGTGAGATTTTGCGTGGAGCCCCAGATCTTTGTCGATTGACAGTCATTTTGTACTTCTTCCATTTTCTTACTATGGCACCAACAGTTGTCTCCTTCTCGCCCAGCGTCTTACTGATGGTTTTGTAGCCCATTCCAGCCTTGTGCAGGTGTATGATCTTGTCCCTGACATCCTTAGACAGCTCCTTGCTCTTGGCCATTTTGTAGAGGTTAGAGTCTGACTGATTCACTGAGTCTGTGGACAGGTGTCTTTCATACAGGTGACCATTGCCGACAGCTGTCTGTCATGCAGGTAACGAGTTGATTTGGAGCATCTACCTGGTCTGTAGGGGCCAGATCTCTTACTGGTTGGTGGGGGATCAAATACTTATTTCCCTCTGCAGAATGCAAATAAATTCATATACTTTCCACAATGTGATTTTCCGGATTTAATTTGTGATGTGCTATCTCTCACTGTTACCAATAACCTACCCTTCAATTATGGGCTGCTCATGTCTTTGTCAGTGGGCAAACTTACAAAATCAGCAAGGGATCAAATACTTATTTCCCCCACTGTAGGTATGATTTCAGGACACTGCTAACCAACGAATCTCGTTAATGACATGCTGTTAAACCAATAAGAAAAGCAGCACAGCATAAAGGTTTTGATTGACTGAATGCCATTAGGATGTTGTCAATAAAACTGGTTGTTTTTAATTGATTTGTGATCGAACTAATGAAAGGTGCAAACAGCATGAAATTTTAACTGGCTGTATGCCTCTAGAACACCAGTAACCAATAACATTGTCTGGTTTTAATTGACATGGTGTTGAACCAATGAAAGATACAGAACAGCATAACGATTCTTAATTGGCTGCATGCGCATTAATGGCATTTTTTTTTTAGAGTCATGGCACCATTTTAGTTTTTGTCACACAGAAGAGAGCACTGAGAGTTTAAAGGTATGTCTTAAAGGCTGGAGTTTTACAATATGATTTTTTGAGTACCAAGAAGGGGTTTTTTTGTTATCTAACAGAGTTTCTGCTATTTTACTTCTTCCTCAATTAAGATATGCTGTAATATTTAAGTGACAACATATATAGTGAAGGTATTAAGTGGTAATTTGAAGATTACTATAACCCACATTAATAAGAGGTACCATGGGATACATAGTAATGAGATACAAAGCAAGCAACTACATTCAAAACAGCTCATTACTATATTAATTGAAAAAAGCACATGGTATTCTTACATCCCAGGAGCATAGGGCCACAAAACTGCAACTAAATGTTCTCAAAAAAGACATAGCGTAATTAGAAAAGTTTCAAAGAAGAGTGACCAAAATGAAAAAGGGGATGAAACTCCTCTAAAGGCTAAAGTGGTGCCGGTGCTGGAGGCTTCACTGTGGGCTGGGGGCCAAGTGGGGCCACAGCAGAAGGCATGGCAGGTGCAGGCACCCCCGATGCACATTGCTGCATCAATCCCTCCAAAAGCTCTGGGAGCAAGGCCCGGATACACTTGTCGAGAGCCATCATCAGTAAAGGCTGAGGGGACAATGTGGGCTCAGGATGCCGAATCGCCTGGGGTGCAGGAGCAGGATCTCGGCTGCTGGGAGAAAGATGCATTGGCATCTCTTGAATGGAGGGGGTGTGGTCCTCCCGGCGTCAATGTTTTTTGGGTGCCGAGTCCCTCAGCGTCTCGGATCTCCCGGCACTGTCGTGCTTCTTGGCCTTCGCCTGATGCACTTCATTCAAACTCATCTGTGCCGATGAGGATGATGTCGAATCCTCACATCGCCTTGGTGTTAGATCTGACGATGGCCTGTCCTGGGGGGCCAGCACAGCAGGAGGCCTTGAGGAAGGTGGTGACTCACTAAACGACTCACTGCTCCCAGTGTCTCGGGGTCTCGCTGATGCTTCCTTAGATGTCAATGCTGATGCTGCCGACCTCGATGTTGATGCCGAAGAACCGGACTGAGCTCTAAAATGTTTTTCGCATTGAGCTTCTCGGGAAATTTGTGTCCTTTTCTTCATACGAAGGCAAAGGACACGTTTGCTGGACTATGGTCGGACCAAAGGCACTGAATACACCAAGAATGTGAATCAGTACCACAGATGGTCCGGAAGCAACACTTGAAGCCACTGGGAGTCTTTGATGACATGGAAGGGAAAATGGCTCCAGCAAAATCAAAGGTGGCGATTGTGCCTGAAAAAGAGGGAAAGCACAAAAATAGAATAACCGTCCAAGCAGGCCTAAAAGGGGGGCCTGCGACGAAAAACAAAGAAAATTTAAACACGAGGACAAAAAACTAAGAAAATAAGGGAAAGTCTCTCTCTCTCTCTCTCTTTTTTTTAAATAATGAAAGAAAAGGAGCAGAAAATACAAAAAAGAAAACAGCGCGAAAAACGCAGTAAAGGCTCTTCCTGGGCATTTGAACAGCAACGCACAAGATAGATGCTTCCTCTCATAGAAAAGAAGAAATTGAGGAGACGCGGATGTGCTGCAGGTGGGAAGGTGGGACGCAGCCCAGAAGACTCTCAAATTTTTTCTATGCTGGCTGATGTGCTGAATCCTGGGTGACGTGGATCGTCTACCCATTTGTGAGAATGTAAGCCTGCTTATCCTCAGAGAATCGATTTTTTACTCATTCCAAAAGTACAAAGACTAGGGGACACTCAAGCAAGTTACATGGAAATACTTTTAAAACAAATAGAAGGAAATATTTTTTCACTCAACGAATAGTTAAGCTCTGGAACTCTTTGCTGGAGGATGTGGTAACAGCTGTTAGTGTATTTGGGTTTTAAAAGGTTTAGACAAACTCCTGGAGGAAATTTCCATAATCTGCTATTGAGACAAACATGGGAAACAACTGCTTGCCCTGGGATTTGTAGTATGGAGTGTTGCCATGATGTCACATCTGTAGCCGTGACCACCCTCGCCTTACCTTGTTTCTGGGGGTCAGCCTCTGTGCTGGCTTCTGTCTGTCTCTGTGTTAGTTTTGTCTGTGGCTCTGTGTGCTGATTACTTCACTAGACTTCACCTGTGTGGGCTATGCCTCTCTGGGGAGCCAGCATCTAAGATGGCTGCCGCCTACTTTGTGTCAGCTTCCAAGATGGCTCCTGCTTGTCTTTCCTGTGTGTTCACTTCCTATGTGTTCCCAGCCTCCCCTTGGTGTGAGTGTGTTTCCTGCTCCTGTCCTGCGCAGGTGACATCATCAATGAGGACCTTCATAAGGAAGTGCTGTGCTAGCATTCAGGGCCTTTGCATGGTGTTATGCCTTTAGGCCAGGTCAGGTTAGTTAGTGTTCTGCTGCACTACTGCTTAGCCTTTCTCTGGGTTCTGGCCCAGCTTCTGTTTGTGTCTGTGGACTGCTAGTCCTTCCGTGGGGGGCTCTGCCCTTCTGTTTGTGTCTGTGGACTGCTAGTCCTTCCGTGGGGGGCTCTGCCCTGCTACTCTGCGTCTGTGGACTGCTTGTCCTTCTACTCCCTAGCTCTGTGTTTGGAGTCTGAAGCCTTCAGCCACTCTCCCTTGGTTTGTGGTGGGAGTCTGTAGCTTCAGCCCGACTCTGCTAGTTCCCGGTCTTTTCTATCGTCTGCTGCCTGTCTCTGACTATTGCCTGAACCCCGATATTCTCTGCTTGCTGCCTGCCTCTGATTATTGCCTGAACCCCGATACTCTCTGCTTGCTGCCTGTCTCTATTGCCTGAACCCCGATATTCTCTGCTTGCTGCCAGCCCTGACCTCTGCCGGTACCTGTCGAACCCTGCTTCTGCTTAGCTAGGGCGTTTACCGAGGGGTTATCCTGAACCCTGCCTTTGCCTAGCTAGGGCATTTCCCCTGAGTGCCTATCCTGAACCCTGCTTGTATATCCGGAGGGTATATCCTGAACCCTACTTCTGCCGAGCTAGGGTGTTTACCCTGAACCCTGCCTCTGCCTAGCTAGGGCATTTACCCTGAGTGTATTTCCTTAACCCTGCTTGTATTTCCTGAGTGTATATCCTGAACCCTGCTTGTATATCCTGAGTGTATATCCTGAACCCTGCTTGTATGTACTGAGTGTACATCCTGAATCTTGTCTCTGTCTAGCTAGTGCGTATTTCCTGGGTGTTTATCCTGTATCTTGCCTCTACCTAGCTAGTGGGTTTACCCTGTGGGTATTCCCTGAACCCCGTTCCGCCTAGCTTGCTGCGTGCCCTAGTCCTTGCTCCTGTTTTGCTTTTGGTTCATCTTATCTCCCTGGTCTGTCTTGTGTTCCTTGCTAGTGGCAGCACAGCAGCTTTCAGTCTGAGTCTAGTAGTTAGTCTAGCTTCCTCGTGTTCCCTGACCCAGGGTGGGTCCTCTGGATCTCCAGTACCGGCCTCGTCCTGCAAGTCCTGCCGGCCACCCGCACGCTGGAGCTCAACTCCAGGGGAACGGTGGTCAAGTGGAGGTGAAGCTGTTCCTGTTCAGCCGGTTCCAGTTGCCTGCCTCAGTCCCGACTCCAGTCCAGAGGTCCAGCCCTGTCCTTCCGTGTATCCAGTTCCAGGGTGGTCTTGCCTGCCGCTGCGTGGTCCAAGGGCTCACGTATTCCGGTTCTGCCTCGAGGACCTGACACATGATTTGGGTTTCAGCCAAGTACTTGTGACCTGGCTTGGCCACTGTTTGGAAAACAGGATACTGGGCTGGATGGACCATTGGTCTGACCCAATATGGCTACTCTTATGTTCTTATGGCACTTAATACTAAGAGTTGGCCATTCTTCCCCCCCCCCACCCGATGGTCTCCCAATGCCAGACACTCCCTGCAAAGCCCCCCCATGCAAGACCCTGATGCTCCCTCAATAAAGGCCCCCTGATGTTCACCCAATTTCAGGCCCTACTGAAGCCCTCCCTAATCATCCGGTCTCCCTTTGCTGGAGGCCCCCTGGGCCTACCTGACACAATCCTTGGTATCTAGTGGGGCCAGGGCAAGAGCAAACTGCAGTCACTCCTGCCATTTTCTACTGTTGGGTTCAAAATGGCACTGGCAACCACTAGAAGTATTCTCGCAGTACTACTGCTAGGGTTAAAACTGCTGTAAAAATGGGGGGGGGGGGGCTCCAGCAGGGGGTCCTTGGGTGACTGGGGGTGCTTCAAGGGGGAACTATAATTGGAGGATGTCAGAGGATATTGACTGGAGGGGACATCAGGGGGCTCTTGATTGGGGAGGTAGTTAGGTGGTCTGGAAATGGTGAGGGCATTGTGGGCATCAAGAGGATTTTCCTTGTGGGGGGCTTTGGGGTCATCAGGGGAAAGGGGGAGGTTTGCAGTTCTGAGTATCACATTCTGGCTCCTGTATAAGTCCCCTAAATACATTGGGCATGGATTTGCAGCCTGATGTCCCCTGGACAGTAAACTAACACTGCCTGCGAGGCTTGTAGTGTGGGAATGACAAATCTGAAATACTGACCTACTGCAGGTCACACCAGCTATAAAGAGCGGTTAAAGCCCAACTTTTACCACTTCTTAATAACTACCCCTCTCCCTGTGTCTTACAATTTGGGGAAAATGAACATTGTGGGATAAACTGATAAACAATGAGTTTCTTGAAAGTTAAGGAATATGCTGGTTAAAAGCAACCATAGGTTGATTGAGTGGAGGAGTAACCTGATGGTTTGAGAAGTGGGCTGAGAACCATGGTAGCTAGGGATGAAATTACACAATTGCTCCTTGTGATCTTGGGCAAGTCAGTTAGGGGCCCTTTCACTAAGCTATGGTTAAAAACACCTACCGTGGGAAACACTGAGGCATCCCACGGTAGTTTTGGCATGTACACCTACTTCCCGCATGCTAAAAGAAAAAATAATTTTTTAGCACTGGGGCAAGTTTGGGGCCAGAGAGTGGGCGTGTTCAGCACTAATGGGTTAGTGCATGGCCACAGCCACATGCTAACCCATTAGCGTGTAAGCCCTTACCCCTAGTAGTTATGGGCTCATTTGCTAATGAAAACATCATTGTCAATAGACAAAAATCAGTCATTTTACCTCTGTGTTAAAAGGTGGCCTTAGCACATGGGAAACTCACGCACTATTAATAGCGCAGGCCACTTTTTAGTGCAGCTTAGTAAAAGGGCCCCTTAACCCTTTAATCCAAAAGAGAAAAACTTAAAAGTCTATAACTCAGGAGCTAACTCCACCCTAGACTCAACTCAGGGAATTAAAGCAAACCAACTACAGGATTCATTCCAACTACTATAAATGGAAGATGTAAAATCACTACTACTAAAATGTTCACGCTCTCATTGCTTCTTAGACCAATGCCCAGAATTCTTGTTGCGAACTACCCCAACAGAGGTGGTTTAATGGCTAACAGACAACTAAACTCTGGCTCTCTCCCATCAGACATAGGCAAAATAGTCCTCACACCATTATTAAAGGGACCAGAGCTACACACATCCTCGGCAGCAAATTATCTCCCAGTGGCGAGCATACCACTCTTTACAAAAATGTTGGAATCATATGTTAGTAAATGATTCTCCAAATATCTGGACATATTCTCCACATTACAGCAGTCCCAATTCGGATTCAGATCTGCACGAAGAACGGAAACCCTGCTATTAGTACTAACAACATATATCAAATAATACTTATGTAAGGGAATCAGGTACTCCTAGTTCAGTTTGACATCTCAGCAGCATTCGATGTGGTGGACCACACAATGCTACTGGACCACCTGAATCAGATTGGAATAACTGGGCCAGTTTTCAAATGGTTCAACAAATTCCTCTCTGAATGAAGCTATGCTTTTAGCAGCCAAAACCCCCCGAAAATTCAATGACGGTGGCCAGATATAACCACGGCATTGAATTTCTGGGATATGAGGCCGATCATGTGAATTAGCTGGGCTCTCATCTGCAGTCTCAATATCGGCCCCCCAGTAATTAAATCCACTCCAGTGAACAACTTCTACTGGGATTTACACTAAGTTTCTACAGGCATTAAGTATGGTGTACAGAACTGGGTGCAGGAACTGGTGCTCAGGGCTATTCTATAAATGGTGTGGGATGGGGAGCCACAAAGATGCCAGACCTAGGTGCAAGGGGGGGGGGGGGGAATAGAGGAGGAGGGAGGGTAAAACTTCAGATGGTCCCTAGCATTGAGCGCCCTGGGCATTTTGCCCCTGCAACCTGGAGAAGGGAAGGACTGCCCAGAGGTTAAGCCTGAAAAAGTAAGAAGTATTGAAGATTCCCTAAATGTAGGAAACCTAGAGAAGTCTGAAGGTTGTTCAGTGGAGGCTAAGTAGGGCCCCACTCTGGATAGGTGACCTGAAAGGAAATCACAAGCAGTGGCAAAACCCCTCTAAGTGGCAGTGTATTCTTTAGGAAGGGTTAACCTGAGGGTATATTAGGGAAGAGTTATGGTGTATGAAATTATATATAGTGATAAGTTGGGATACCCAGTCACTGAAATGTAAATAAGAAATTTCTGGTGAAGAATTAAAGACTTTTGGGCACCAAAAATTGATTCTGTCTCTGACTTAAGCTGGGACAGGCTGAAGAAAAAGCAATAGTCTGAAGAGGGACTTGGATCACTGCAAGGTGAGGACATGCTGGAGAAATCTCTGGACTCAAGTGGCCATGCAAGTGCCCCCTTGTGACATGTGGGGGGAAATTTTCAGAAAACATCCAAGTCTGTTTTTATACATTTTGCTAAAAATGTACAAAAATCGAGTGGCAAATGTAACCTTTTTCGAACCTGAAAAATGTCTTTTTTTTTGGTTCGAAAATCACCTTTTTCTAGATGTTTGTGCTCAGTGCATTTTTCTTTTGGGGAAAAAAACACGGCCAAAAGATAAACACCTCAAAACCAGCCACTGGGATGTCTGGGGGCCATCATTCTTAGTAGACTGCCCACACAGACATCCCAGCAGAGCAGTGGGGCAATCTAGGGGGCACTGCAGTGGACTTCACATAAAAGGTCCCAGGTATACATCTCACTATAATTCCCTTATATTGTATGGTGAGCTCTCCAGAAACAGAGAAAAACCTACTGTACACCATTACAATAGCCCTTAAGATTGCAGGAGTCATCTATATGTAGGTACAATAGGTAGTGGTTTTTGGAGGGCGCACATGTTTCATCACAAGTGTTCCAGTTGGAGTGGGATATGGGCCTGGATCCCCTTCTCTACACTGCACCAACCAGTAGGCTACTCCTGGGACCTGCTTGGAGACAAGTGGGGTGTAGACATCAAGGCGAGAACACAGTGAGTGATCCAATGAGGCAACACGGGCATCCGAAAAAAAAGCGTAGGGGAAGATAGAGAGATTTGAGTGGCTTCTGAATAGATGGCCGTCAAATGATCTGTAGGAATGTGAGGGTGAGGGGGGGGGGGGGGGGGAACGGGACTAATGGAAAAATAATCAGATGATGATCTGACCAGGGAACAGGAATAGACGGAAGGGAACAGGCAGGGATAGTAAGTATAAGAGAAGAAAATGCAAAAATCTAGATTGTTACCAGCTTTATGGATAGGAAAGACAATGTACTGGGTCAAATCCAGACTGGATGTTAATGCAAGGAAGGAGGAGCAAGCCTCTGAGAGAGGGAGATTAAAATCACCCACAAGAAGAAGTGGGGAAACAGAGGGTGGAGAACTCTGATATAAAAGCAGAGAGTTTGTTGAGAGAGAGCGGTGGGGGGTGATATAAAACAGCAAGGAAGATCGGGTGTGAGCTAGTCGACAAATGCAGCAATAGGACTTCAGAAGCTGTGAGTGGTTTAATAGTGCATTGAGTGACCTGAAAGGAGGAGTGAAAAAAGCAAGCCACTCCACCGCCACAGTGAGCTTGGCGGGGGGATGTATAATGTTTGAAAGCCAGGGGGGCAAGCGTCTAGTGGAGCAGAGGTGTTGCCTGGACGAAGCCAGGCTTCAGTAATGAATACGAGATCTAAGGAATACAAAGAAGTTAGGTCAGAGAGCAAGGTTGATTTGTGACAGAGCGTGCAAATGTTAAAGCGGCCACATTTTAAGAGAGAGGGTAGTGGTGGCATTAAGGTTGAGGGGACATCTGGAGGTATGGGAGCTCGAAAACGGCACAGTGGTTGAGTGTGAGAAAAAGCAATAGAGCGTGGCCGAAGGAGTACAGAAATGGGACAAGGGGGCAGCGAAAGTAAAGCAGGTGCCATAACAAACTTGGGCAACAGTTGCTTAAAAAGTAGTATCAGAAGTGCTACAAAGAGCATGGTAAAGAGTGTCCTAAGGATGAACCTGAAGATGCCCCAAGGAGAATGACCTGTTCCTTGGTCGTGCACCTCCGGCTCAGCACTTTGCACCAAGTGGACAGAAATCTAGCTGAGGAAGTGATATCACCTTCAAATAGTAGTGTGGGATGGGAATAGGGCTCAGGCAGACTACAATGAGAGACCAAAAACCTTCACAGTAGAGGGGGATGGGAACTGGGTTCAGGCAGAATGCAATGAGAGACCAAAAACCTGTTAATAGACAGACGGGAGAAACAGCAATCAGCATAGCTTTAACAGAGACA
This sequence comes from Microcaecilia unicolor, assembly GCF_901765095.1. Taxonomy (NCBI): domain Eukaryota; kingdom Metazoa; phylum Chordata; class Amphibia; order Gymnophiona; family Siphonopidae; genus Microcaecilia; species Microcaecilia unicolor. The sequence continues at coordinate 65,834,914 of NC_044035.1, read as the reverse complement.
GCAGAGCAGTAACAATTCCATGATCAGCAATCAAAAATTTTGTGTATACCTTGGTAAAAAAAATCAACAGATTCCCACAAAGATCAGTTCTTGTACCAGCTCTAAATATCTATACTATCTTCTGTCTATATATAGTGCTAACTTTGGAAGTGCTACTCATGTTTTAGACATCCATAAACCAGAATTTAGATGTTAAGAATACATAAACATCTAAATCCCAATTAAAGTTGGGATATAAACGACTAAACCAGAAGAACATCCATGTAGCAAGGGGGTGTGTGCTCTGGGTATGTTTTGGGTGGTACTAGGGTGGGACCACAAAATAATCATTTATTCCTCATTTCAGAAGGGGAATGAATGTTTATGTCTAGAAAGATGGATGTTGGAACTTAGATTGGTGGAACTTGAGGTTTTTGAATTTTCCTTGTAAGCCTACTGTATCAGCTTTGAATATGTATAAACATTTTGTGATGACTATGTTTATGTGTTTAAGGTTCCAATGGAATCATTACTACCTTTGGTTAGAGCATACTGCCATAGACTATTGTAACATTATCTACTGTGGCATTCCTATGCTCCTATTGCGTAGGTTACAGACCCTCCAAAATTCAGCTAACTGACTTTTATGTAGAGCTCGCTGATTTGATCACGCTTCCCTGTTACTTGCAAGACTTCACTGGCTTCCCATCCACTACTGACCAATTTTCAAAAATCTTTGCCTTGTTCATAATGCCGTTCACCTTGGTACACCCTCCTACCTTTCCTCCTTAATTATTTCCTATACCTCCAATCGTCATCTTAGATCTTTAGAGACTAACTGCCTGACTCTTCCATCACCTTGAATGGCACACTATAAAACCTCACACTCCAGCTTTTTTTTCTTTACAGCCCCAAAACTCTGGAATGACCTCCCACTCCCAATCAGTACTGAGGCTTCTTTCCCCAAATTTAAGTAACTCTTGAAAACTGATTTCTTCCACCTGGCCTTTGGACACCTAGCCCCTGTCGTCTGAAAGGCATGGAATTGTGGTCACCAGACCAAGAATTCTGGTCTCCTACCCTTATTTCCTTACCCCTTCCTTGAGTGAATGACTCTGTCCTATCGATATTACCGTTCTTTTCCTTTTCCTTTAGTGCAATCTGTATTCTGTTAACCGTTTTGACCAACTCTGTTGCTTCAGCGGTATATCAAGTTCCCAAACTATAAACAAAACCTCCAACAAGTGAAGGAAAAAGAAGGTGCTGGACATAAGTACATATAAGTATATAAGTACATAAGTGTTGCCATACTGGGACAGACCAAAGATCCATCAAGCCCAGTATCGTGTTTCCAACAGTGGCCAATCCAGGTCACAAATACCTGGCAATATCCCAAAAATGTTCAATACATTTTATGCTGCTTATCCCAGAAATAAGCAGTGGATTTTCCCCAAGTCATTTTAATAATGGTCTATGGACTCTTCCTTTAGGAAGCCGTCCAAACCTTTTTTAAACCCCGCTATGCTAACCGCCTTTACCACATTCTCTGGCAACAAATTCCAGCGTTTAATTACATATTGAGTGAAGAAATATTTTCTCCGATTCGTTTTAAATTTACTACTTTGTAGCTTCATCACATGCCTCCTAGTCTTAATATTTTTTGAAAGAGTAAACAAACGATTCATGCCTACCAGTTCCACTCCACTCATTATTTTATAGACCTCTATTATATCTCCCCTCAGCTGTCTTTTCTCCAAGCTGAAGAGCGCTAGCTGCTTCAGCCTTTCCTCATAGGGAAGTTGTCCCACCCCCTTTATTATTTTTGTCGCCCTTCTCTGTACCTTTTCTAATTCCACTATATATTTTTTGAGATGCGGAGACCAGAATTGAACACAATATTCAAGGTGCGGTCACACCATGGAACAACACAAAGGAATTATAACATCCTCATGTTTGTTTTCCATTCCTTTCCTAATAATAACATTTATTTGCTTTTTTAGCCGCCGCAGCACAATGAGCAGAGGGTTTCAACATATCATCAACGCCGCCGCCTAGCTCCTTTTCTCGGTCAGTGACTCCTAACATGAAACATCGCATTACGTAGCTATAATTCGGGTTTCTCTTTCCCACATGCATCACTTTTCAGTTGCTCACATTAAACATCATCTGCCATTTAGACACCCAGTCTCCCAGTCTCTTAAGGTCCTCTTGTAATTTTTCACAATCCTCTTGCGATTTAACAACTTTGAATAAATTTGTGTCGTCAGCATATTTAATTACCTCACTAGTTATTCCCATCTCTAGATCATTTATAAATATGTTAAAAAGCAGTGGTCCCAGCACAGACCCCTGGGGAACCCCATTATCTACCCTTCTCCACTGAGAATACGAGCATCATTTTTGGATACAGATAGTTAGAAAGTAACTGATTTTCTGCAAAGATCTGATTCTAACCCTCTACTATCTATGTTTATGATTTGTTTCTGTTGTTTTTCCCTTTGTTCCAGTGGATCTGAATACTGTGACAAGCTCTCCTGAAGGTTAAGGGGGTTTGAGGGAACTGCTATTATAGTATATTTTGGTCATCACTTATCCATAATTTTTCTTCTTTGACTATTTCCTGAGATTTGTGGATTGAGTCTCCTCCAGCATGGTGAACCAGCGAAAGTCAGGGAAATAAATAATCTGTTTATGGTTTCTTCATATTTATTTTCTTAATCTGAATCTTATATGGGTTTCTTCTTCATCCTGGGTTTTCTTTTCTCTAACACGTATTTGCTTGTGTATTAGTTTTGAAAAGCTAAAGTAAAAAAAAAGGCAAGGGAACAGTAGTTTATAGAATACTTATTGGAAGAAACTTAAATCAGGAAAACAGTTACAAACCACAAAACACTAGAAGAGACTGTGAAAGAATACTATCAATTGCTCTAGTAACATTAATCATGCTCGATTAAAAGAGAGGTGTAGTTTTTTTTTGTTGGGTTTTTGTCAATAGCCCCTAATGCTTCAAATAGACAATGCTGATTTCTTTACTTGTAATTTAATTTAGTTCATAGTATTATATCAGTGTATTTTTAGTCCCTGGCTTACTTTTGCATCTTCTGGTATCTTCAGCTGTATCAGAAGTCACCCACTGGAAGGGTTTGGACTTTGGAGATTCCTGCCAACTCAATTGTATTTCTGCACTTGTTGCCTTTGTACAAATGGCTCTGGAATGGTTTTGATTTAATTTTGGCGATACATTTCAGACTGCTGAAACAATTAAACCATCTTAAATTTATAGAGGCCCAAATGTCATTTGAAAGAGAATACTCCCAAACTCTTTTACTTAAAAATTAAATTTAATGCTGCATGAGTTTTAATCAATAACGAAGGAGCTACCAGTATTACAGCTACATTGAAATCCTCATGCTGTGAAATCTAATTCATCCAGCACATGAATCCATCATTTACACAGCCCCTTTTCTCCAGTGCTATAAAATTTCCAAACCCATAGATTTGTCTTAAACAAAAATAACATGAAGGAGTCTATCAGTCAATAATGGAATCCTTCTGATTCTGGTACCAGCTGAATACTTTTTCTAGCTATGCATGTTGTTCTTCTGGGCAGAGGCCCACAAGGGAAAGAGCTTGTTTTCACTTGCAGCCTCATCAATACCTAAATCCTAGTGAACAAGTGACACTAAGAAGCTGTGATCAATAGCTCCCTGTGCGTTTTTTCTTCTGGTCAAATGGTTCAGCGCTACTGACAGGCCTGACACTTAGAACATGATGCTAAATCTTTATCAACAGCCATCTAGATGACTGGCAGAACAAGACTCTGGTGGTCATTAATGCTTATGGCAATCTGTGAATAAACTAACTCCTTAACAATGCCTTTTGTTTAGAAATAGATGGAGGAAAACTCTGTACAATGTATTGATTGCCTATGAACTGCATTTAGCAAATTCTATCTGAGGATCAAACAGACTAGTGTTCATATGTGGGGATGAACAAACAAGAGTTTTTAATAGGAAACCAATTATTCTTCTACATGTTCATAAAAATGCTCAGACAGTGAATTTTCAACTGCACAAAACTGCAACTGAAAATTTTCCTAATCTTACCTGGCCAAATTTTCAGTGGCTAGACATAGGTTTGCCTTTCATGTACTGCAGGTCGGCAGCCAGCTACCGAGTACTGAGTATCAGTGTAGGTAACTATGGGGCTCATTTTCAATGCACTTAGACATATGTGGGGGGGGGGGGGGGGGGGCATTTTCGATATGTTGTTTAAGTCAGATTTTGGACGTTTTGCACTAAACATCCCAAATCTGAAAAGGAAATATAGCCATTAAAATAAAATACCACATGTAACATGTTTTGTGCTCTGGGCGATTAGTGAAAAACATAGAAAATCAAGCCATTGGGATGTAGAAGGAACCAGCATTCTTAGTAGACTGGCCACACAGACATCCCAGGAGAGTAATGGGACACAATAGGGGGCATTGTTGTGGACTTCATATAAAATCTCCCAGGTACACATCTCACCATTCCCCCCTTATATTGTCTGTTGAGCCCTCCAAAACCCACTGCCCCCAACTCTACACCACTACCGTTATGGTTGAAGGGGTCACCAATATATGGGGGCAGTAGGATTTTGCTGTGTGATGGAGGGCTCAAACCTCCTACCATAAGTGTAACAGGTTGAGGGAAATATGGATCTGGGTCCTCCTCTCTACACTGTACTGCACTGACCACTAGACTATTTCAGAGACCTGCTTGCTGCTCTGAAGCTGTCATAGAGGCTGGTAAGTACTATTTTTATTCATATCTTTGGGGGTGGGAGGGGGTCAGAGACCACTGGGAGAGTAAGGGAGGCTTCATCCCTGATTCTCTCAAGTGGTCATCTGGTCATTTAGGGCACCTTTTTGGGCATTATTTGTTCTAAAAACAGGGCTAGATCCAAACGTTGAAGTTCCAGCCTGAGACATTTTCATTTTGTTCCATTATGGCTGTAAAACATCCAAGTATTAGCAATGCCGTAAGGCTGCCCTAATCTTGCCTCCAACACGTCCCCAACATGCCCCCTTTTGATAAATGTCTGCAAAATAGGTTTCAAAAATACTGATTTGGATGTTTTAAGAAATTTGTTGAAATGCTTCTTTATGACACTTTTTGGACGTTTTTTTTCTTTCGAAAATAAGCCCCAAAGTACCATAGTATGGTACTTTGTATGTCTAAGTGCTTTGAAAAGAAGCCCCTATCAGGCTTATTTTCGAAAGAGAAGGGCACCCATCTTTCGACACAAATCGGGAGATGTGCGTCCTTCTCTCAGGGTCGCCCAAATCGAAAGCCGATTTTGGGCGCTCTCAACTGCTTCCTGTCGCAGGGAAGACCAAAGTTCACGGGGGCGTGTCGGCACCGTAGCGAAGGCGGGACTGGGCCGTGATTAAGAGATGGGCATCCTCGGCCGATAATGGAAAAAAGGGCATCCCTGACGAGCACTTGGCCAACTTTACTTGGTCTATTTTTTCTTGTGACCAAGCCTCAAAAAGGTGCCCGAACTGATCAGATGACCACCAGACGAAATCGGGGATGACTTCTACCAGTGGTCACTAACCCCCCTACCCTAAAAAAAACCTTAAATTTTTTTTTGCCAGTCTCAAATGTCATACCCAGCTCCCTGACAGTAGTATGCAAGTCCCTGGAGCAGTTTTAGTGGGTGCAGTGCACTTCAGGCAGGCGGACCCAGGCCCATCCCCCTCCCCCACCTGTAACACTTGTGGTGGTAAATGTGAGCCCTCCAAAACCCACTGTACCCACATGTAGGTGCCCCCATTCACCCGTTAGGGTTATGGTAGTGGTGTGCAGTTGTGGCGAGTGGGTTTTGGGGGGGGGGGGGTGTGGGGGGCTCAGCACCCAAGGTAAGGGAGCTATGCACTTGGGAGCAATTTGTGAAGTCCACTGCAGTGCCCTCTAGGGTGCTTTGTCTCTCAGTGGCCCTGTGATGGAATGGGGTCCCTGAAAGGCAAAACATCATGTAAAAACAGGTTGATATAATGGAGCAGAGTCACAATCTGAGAACCAAATAAACTCAAATTTATGATGATTCCAAGTCAATTTGTTATTAATAATCCAAGTAGACAATTGTTTAAGATTTGTGGGGAAAATATCAAGAAAGGATTGATCCCATGAATCATGGGCTACCAAAAGATGATCATAATCAGCATAAATATAGGAGGAAAATCCATTTGCTGAGAAAGTGTAGCATCCATCCCTATACACCTCCCTCTCCATCTTCCCCTGCATATCTCCTTGCTCCCCCACAATAACCGACCTCTCCCTTTTCATTCCCACATCTTGCTATTTCTTCCATGTCTCCAGAATCTTTCAGCTACAGACCCCCTTTCCCAGCCCCAGCATCAACCCTCTTTCGGTCTCAGCCCCCACAGCATCAGCCACCTTCCAGTCTCAGACCACTAAGCCCCCCCAGCATCACCCCCTTCCAGTCCATGCCCCTAAGCACCAGACTCAGAACACAGCATCTCCTCCCTTGAAGTTCCAGGCCTCCAACCTCAGCATCAGCACCTTTGTGGTACAAGCCTCCCTCCCCATCCCCCAGCATCAGCCTATCTTGGTCTTAGCCCCTCCAACCCCAGAATTAGTCCCTACCAATCTGAGCCCCCATGATCATCATCCACCTTTTAGCCAGAGCCTCTGTACCCTCCCCCCTCTCCGCAATGAAACTTTTACACAATGGCTGGAGTGTGTTCTACATTTCCGCTGCTGTATTGTTTTCTGCATTGTGTTTTTACTGTTGTCAGCACTGCTGCTGATTTTTGCAAGAAATGGAAACTACCTGTATTCTCACTGGTTCTTGCATTTAAAATCAGCATCTATGTTGCAACAGCTACTGGCACAATATAGAAAGAAGCACAGCAGTAGGAATAAAGAAATCATGCTCCTGCTGCTGAGAAGGGGTGAGCCAGTGAGACAGGCTTTCAAGCTCCTCAGTGCTTTGGCACCCTGAGCCAATGCCTCACTGACTTGTCCCTTTAAGCTGACCCTGTTAATTCTACATTTTTGAACTAATTACTGAAACCTGAATAGTGGCTTTATGGACAAATAAGCATAGGCGGTCGGTGGCCCAACTGTTTGAGGAGGCTAAAGGGGGCGGGGTTAGGGGTGGGGCTTAAATCCATAATTGTCTGATAACACACAGAAAAAAAAATAAAATAATAAAAGTCACAATAAAGTGGTTGCTCAAAGCATATACTACCACAATCGCTCAACTGCAAAACACTATGCACAACTTTGTGCAAAAACACACTCAGAACCTTACTGTACCATAAATATTACACTGGGCAGAACCTAATACACCAATATACCACCCATATGGAAAATGCAGACCGTCAACAATATGAAACAAGGGATCATAATATCACAATTCTCATGTAGAGCCACAAAACACCCTAATTCATGTTTAATGTGGGATAAAATGCCACAAATAAGTAAAAAATATAAACTTTTAATGTTGAGCACCTGATTCTCAAAGTGGATATATTCCAAACACTATAATGAAAATAAAATTATCTTTTCTACCTTTGTTGTCTGGTGACTGTTTTTCTGATCATGCTGGCCAAGTATCTGATTCTGCTGCTATCTGTCCTCTTAACTCCGTTTCCAGGGCTTCCTTTCCATTTATTTCTTTACTTTCCGCCTTTCTTCTTCATTTCTTGCCTTACATCCATAAGTAAAAGCTGGGTCCTCTGCAGACTTGACTGTCCAGTGGATCCAGCTTCTGCCTATTTTCTCCATCAATGTGCCGGTTTTCTCCCTTTTCCCTCATCTTATCTCCTTCCTCTCTCTTCCCTCCCCTCCATCCATGCCCAGCATTTTTCTCTCTCCCTTCCCCTCCATCCATGTGCATCTCCTTCCTCTGTCTTCCCTCCTCTCCATGCATGTCCAGAATTTCTCCCCTTCATTCATGTGCATTTCCTTCCTGTCTTCCTTTCCCTCCATCCATGTCCAGCAACCCTCCTCTCTCTCCCCTGCCTCCCCTCCATCCACCCATGTCCAGCAACCCTCCTCTCCCCTCTAGCCACCCACCCATGTCCAGCAAATCTTCTCTCCCCTGACCTCCCCTCCACCCATGTCCAGCAACCCTCCTGTCCCCTGCCATCCCCTCTATCCACCCATTCCAGCAACCCTCCTCTCTCCCCTGCCCTCCCCTCCATCCATGTCCAGCAACCCTGTTCTCTCCCCTGCCCTCCATCCACCAATGTCCAGCAACCCTGCTCTCCCCTCTAGCCACCCACCCATGTCCAGCAACCCTCCTCTCTCCCCTGCCATCCTCTCTATCCACCCATTCCAGCAACCCTCCTCTCCCCTGCCATCCTCTCTATCCACCCACCCATTCCAGCAACCCTCCTCTCCCCTGCCCTTCATGCACATCCAGCAATTCCCTTCTGTCCCCTGCCCCCCTCCATCCATACCCAGCCCGATTCTCCTCTCCCCTGCCTCCATCCATCTGGGCCAGCGGCGCCCTGGGTCTCCCCTTTCCCTCCCCTTGCTTACTATCTGCCCCGCACCATCTTTAATTTACCTCCGCTCCGTCCCCAGCGTCGACTTGGCCGCATCATTTCAAAACCCGCCCTGCTGCCCGTCTCTACTCTCCCCTCGCTCCCTTCGCGACGTGATTCGTGCCGCAGACAGAGTCCTGCCTTCTTACATCATTTCCTCGAGGGCGGGACTCTGTCTGCAGAATGAATCACGTCGCGAAGGGAGCGAGGGGAGAATAGAGACGGGCAGCAGGGCGGGCTTTGAAATGATGCGGCCAACACTGGGGACGGAGCAGAGGTAAATTAAAGATGGATCGGGGCAGACAGTAACTAACGGAAAGGGAGGGAAGGGGACACTCACGGCGCACTCGCCCGGCTGGAGAGGCTTAGCCTCCCCAAGCCTCTTATACCGGGCGCCTATGCAAATAAGGTTGAAGGAACCTTCCCGTTGATGAAGAAGAGGCTTACAAAACTATAGCCTAGAGATAGTTCTGCCCAAACTAAGATTTATGTATTTTATTTGAACAAAAAGGCCAATAAAGAATGTCATACCCAGTTCCATAGTTGCCAAAATATCTTGATCTCTCTTAACCATTCAATAATTTAACATTCTCTCCAGAACATCAGAGATAAGGTTAAAACTAGAGTACACCTTGTACAAAAACTGTCTGATATTTCTTAGGGCAGCTAAGATAGCCTTCTGCATACTACCTTACATGATCTAGTCTATTCAACAATCGACTATTTCCCAAACAACACTTGGAGGATGGGATGTTGAAAGTTCAACTTGATATAAAACGGTTTAGCCATCTGATATTAACAGGGCTTCTAAAGTAGTAAACTTTAAAAATTTTCCTGATATTTATTTATATTTTTATAAATCATCTTTTTTCTTTGTACCCCACACTTTCCCACTCATGGCAGGCTCAATGTGGCTTAGGTACTTATTTGTACCTGGGGCACTGGGGGGTTAAGTGACTTGCCCAGAGTCACAAGGAGCTGCCTGTGCCTGCAGTGGGAATTGAACCCAGTTCCCCAGGACCAAAGTCCATCCCTCCACTCCCCTTCCTAATACACATGGATCACTCAAACTACTTCTGGCCTTCCCCGGTGCCATTTTCCAAAATGATGTTGGTTGACCTCAGGTGCCTCTTTGCCCCAGTCATGTGATCATGGCAAAGAAGGACCTTGGGGTCAACCAGTGCCATTTTGGAAAATGCTGTTGGAGGTGTGGGAGACAATAGACCTCCCTCCAAGGAATAGCCAAGTTTCAAGTTTATTAAGAAATCTGATATATCACCTTTGGGAAAACAATCAAGGTGGTTCACAATAAATAAATAATATAAAACTAAGAAAACACAACTACAATTTTAGATAGGAAAGAACAAGACAAACAAATCAAGTGGAAGGGCAGAAAAGGAATAAAGAAGAAACCAATGTTGACACAATCTCTTAAGTTATTTAGATGAGAGGAGAAGGGCAATCAAGAGCCGTGAGCTAGCAGAAACAAATGTGTTTTAAGTTTAGATTTAAATCTTACCAAAGAACTCTCTAATGAAAATCGAATGGAAGAGAGTCCATAAAGAAGGGTCCATAACACTAAACACCCATTGTTGAACAGTCAACACATGAACTTCATGATGTAAGTCAGATAAGTGTGGAAGGATTTGAGGGGGGGACCTATACAGCAAAACACTGTTTTTTTTTATTTCATGAGGCTGATCTTATGATGGCTATTTTTAATGCATTCATTCACTAGATGAGGACACATATAGAGGGATATGCCTTTCACCACTATCCCACTAGGGATTTTAATAAGGTAAGCCTTATTTTTAAACAGGTTATCTCTTTACATTCTTGCTGGAAGCATCCATTTGTATGTTAGCATCCTGATGCTCCTGGGAAAAGTTAACTACACCTCTTTATGTGAAGATAACTTTCTGTAGAAAACATGGTTTTCAAGGTTTACTGCAAACCTTGCTATTCTATTTGCACAGTAATGAGCTGCTTTGCATGCATTTTCATGTAAAGCAGTTCATTACTATACAACTTGCAGTAGTTATGCACTAAGCCGCATTATCAGCAATTAACACATTATCAACCAATAACATATTTTAATTGGTGAATAATGTGCATTAGTGCTATAACACAGCATGGTAAATAGGTTCTCGGTGCATGGGCTGTGTGAGCAAGACTGGGTGTATGCAGAAAGTAAGTTTCCTACAGACTGCTTGAACATTCTATATGGGTGTACGTGTATGTAATTGAGGCAGGCAACAGGAGAAATCATTAAGAAGCATTCTCTCTGTATGTAGGAGGGCAGTCTGAATGATAAACTCTATATGTATTTGTAGGAGGACAGTTTAATATTTTCAGTTATACAATAAGGGAAAGGGGAATGGGACTTATATACCGCCTTTCTGTGTTTTTTCCAACTACATTCAAAGCGGTTTACATATTATATACAGGTACTTATTTGTACCTGGGACAATGGAGGGTTAAGTGACTTGCCCAGAGTAACAAGGAGCTGCAGTGGGAATTGAACCCAGTTCCCCAGGATCAGAGTCCACTGCACTAACCACTAGGCTACTCCTCCACTCCACATTTGTTTTTCCTTGTTTCAGTAGCCCTCCTGCGGAGAACATACGAACATAAGTGTTGCTATTAGTGGTGTAGTACAGACAGAGAGGGTAATACAGTATACAATCAGAGAAACCAAAAAGAAAAAAGCAACACTGGGTCTTCAAGAATGGGACAACAGGAGTACTTTATTAACCAAAGACCCGACACGGGCCGTGTTTCGGTGCCAAAAAGGCGCCTGCCTCAGGGGTCTTGGTTTTCTCCAGAACTTCGGATGCTTAAGCATGAAGGATGGAAACTGGAAAGGAGATGGCATAAATCTCAACTGGATGAGGACAGGCTAAAAGCTTGTTGTTGTAATCACTGCTGCAATGAGAAAGAGCCTGAAGTTACAACAGGGGAGGAGGTGAAAGCTGGCAAGCCCTCCTGGGATTCCACAGGAGGGCTTGCCAGCTTTCACCTCCTCCCCTGTTGTAACTTCAGGCTCTTTCTCATTGCAGCAGTGATTACAACAACAAGCTTTTAGCCTGTCCTCATCCAGTTGAGATTTATGCCATCTCCTTTCCAGTTTCCATCCTTCATGCTTAAGCATCCGAAGTTCTGGAGAAAACCAAGACCCCTGAGGCAGGCGCCTTTTTGGCGCCGAAACACGGCCCGTGTCGGGTCTTTGGTTAATAAAGTACTCCTGTTGTCCCATTCTTGAAGGCCCAGTGTTGCTTTTTTCTTTTTGCTATTAGTGGTGTAGCCAGAGGGCCGATCTGCGGTGGGCCTGAGTCCACAGAGGGGGGGCCCAAAGATTAATCTCTTCCTTACCCCTTCCCACCCATCGACAAAACCCCCCAAAAAAGAAATATCTGATTTGGCAGAGATCCGCAAGCCCCGCCAACCGAAGACCTCCAGGCAGAAAGAACACTTAATACCCTGTGCTGCCGCCAGCAGTGTCTCATCATTGCTTATACAGCCAGCCCCGCACTGTTGCACATGCTCATAAACTGAGCATGCGAGGTATGAAGCAGGTCTTTGGCTGGTGTGGCAGGGATTACGGGTCCCCGGCCAGCCACACCACTGGAGCACTGGTTTTGGGTAGGCCTGAGCCCAAAATGGGTGTGTCTCAGCCCACGCAATCAGCATACATATACTCTATAGATACTCTACTGCTGTTGTTAATAAGGGGAGGGAAAAAGCCTCAAAACCAAACAAGAACGCCTTTTGTTGGAATCCAACTTAATGGGAGTCCTGTGTCTCAGCCCACCCATGGCTATACTACTGGTTGCCATACTGGGAAAGACTGAAGATCCATCAAGTCCAGTATCCTGTTTCCAACAGTGGCCACTTCAAGTCACAACTACCTGGCAAGATCGCAGAACAGTACAATAAGCAGTGGATTTTCCAGAGTCCGTCTTAATAATGGCTTATGGACTTTCTTTTAGGAAATTGTCCATACTTTTTAAAACCCTGTTAGCTAAGTGTTTTCACCACATTCTCTGGCGACGAATTCCAGAGTTTAATTACATGTTGAGTGAAGAAATATTTTCTCTGGTTGCTAATTTATTACTTAGTAGCTTCATTGTGTGCCCCCTAGTCCTAGTATTTTTGGAAGAAGTAAATAAGCAATTCCATCTGCCCGTTCCACTCCACTCAGTATTTTACAGATCTCTATCATCTCTCCCCCTCAGCCATCTCTTCTTCAAGCTGAAGAGCCCTAGCTGCTTTAGCCTTTCTTCATAGGGAGGCTGTCCCATTCTATTTATAATTTTCATCACTACATCTTTTTTGAGAAGTGGCGACCAGAATTGCACACAATATTCAAGGTATAGTCACACCATGAAGTGATACAAGGGCATTATAATATTTTCAGTTTTGTTTTCCATTTCTTTCCTAATAATTCCTAACATTCTATTTGCTTTCTTAGGCACCGCTGCACACTGAACAAAGGGTTTCAACATATCATTAACAATGACACCTGGATCCTTTTCCTGGGCAGGGACTCCTAATGTGGAACCTTGCATCACATGTAGCTATACTTTGGGTTCTTCTTTCTCTCATGCATCACTTTGCAATTGCTCACATTAATCATCATATGCCATTTGGATGCCCAGTCTCTTCATCTCATAAGGTCCTCTTGCAATTTTTCAGAATACTCTTGTGATTTAACAACTTTGAATAACTTTGTGTTATCAGCAAATTTAATTACCTCACTAGTTATTCCAGTCTCTAGATCATTTATAAATATGTTAAAATGCAGCGGTCCCAGCACAGACCCCTGGAGAACCCCACTATCTATACTTCTTCATTGAGAATATTGACCATTTAACCCTACTCTTGTTTTCTATCTTTTAACCAGTTTAATCCACAATAGGACATTACCTACTAACCCATGACTTTCTAATTTCCTCAGGAGTCTTTCAAGAGGTACTTTGCCAAATGACTTTTGAAAATCAAGATACACAATACTGACTGGCTTATCTTTATCCATATGTTTAGTCACCTCTTTAAAGAAATGTAGTAGATTGCTGAGGAAGATTTCCCTTGACTAATTCCATATTGGCTTTGTCTCAATAATCCATGCCTATATATATGCTCAGTAATTTAGCAGTCTCTACCACTTTGCCTGGCACCAACATCAGCCTCACTGGTCTACAAATTCCCGGATCACCTCTGGAACCCTTTTTAAAAATTGGCGTTACATTGGCTACGCTACAATCTTCCGGTACCATGCTGGATTTTAAAGATAAATTATATATTACTAATAACAGCTCTGCAAGTTTATTTTTCAATTCTATCAGTACTCTGGGATGTATCCATCCAGTCCAAGCAATTTGCGACTCTTCAATTTATCAAATTGACCTATTACATCTTCCAGATTTACAGAGATTTGTTTCAGTTTCTCCGATTCATCAACATTTAGTACCATTTCTGGCACTGGTATCTCTCCTACATCTTCCTCGGTGAAAACTGAGGCAAAGAATTCATTGAATCTCTCCGCTATGGACTTGTCTTCCCTCAGTGTTCCTATTACCCCTCAGTCACATCTAGCAGTCCAACTGGTTCTTTTACCAGTTTCATGTTTCTAATACACTATCCAGCTTATTTTCGAAAGAGAAAGACGCCCATATTTCAACCCAAATCGGGAGATGGGCGTCTTTCTCTCATGGGCGCCCAAATTGGTATAATCGAAAGCCGATTTTGGGCGCCTCCAACTGCAGTCTGTCGCAGGAACGGACAAACGGGGGCGTGTTGGAGGCGTGGTGAAGGCGGGACTGGGGTGTGTTTATTGGCCGAGGAGAGATGGGCGCGCTCGGCTGATAATGGAAAAAAGAAGGGCACCAGAAGCGAGAATTTGGGTCACTTTTTTTGGACCCCCTTTTTTTTTTACGAACAAGTCCCCCAAAAAGCTTCCTATTTCATATAGGGTATAAGTTAAGATCTATTACAAGAAGTACCCACATTAAAAGTGATCAAAGTTAAATGGCTGAGATCCAGGATGTTTTCAGTTATGGCTCCAACTCTGTGGAACGCTTTGCCAAAAGATCTAGTTTAACAATCTAAGATCTTAGATTGTAAACTAGTGTCCATAAATTCATAAGAAGGCTGAAAACCTGGTTTTTCCAGGATATGATTTGATTACTGTTATTTTTTCTAACTTGTCTATTCAAGCTTAGGTATAATTTGTGAGCGGATTATATATAAGTATTTGTTTTGTATAACTTGATTAGGAATGTATTTTATTGTGAAGTGCTTTGAACAGATAGGGGCCCTTATACTAAGGCGCATAGGCACCTGGTCGCATCCAACGTATTCCAAATTGGAACTACCACCTGGCTCCCGTGTGCCCCAGGCGGTAATTCCATTTTTTGACATACACCCAGAACACATGGAAGAAAATATTTTCTATTGCATAGTGCTTACCTGGTGTGAGACCTTACTGCTAAGTCAATGGGTGGCAGTAAGGTCTCAGGACGAAAATAGACACAAACTGATTTTAATTTTGCCACACATCCATTTGCAGCCACAGAAAAAAAAGCCTTTTTTCCAGGTGCGCTGACAAATTGACCTGCAAGCATCCAAAACATGTGCCTACACCAGCACAGGCCACTTTTAGGCACGCCTTAGTAAAAGGGCCCCATATTTTGTTATCAGTATAAGCAGTATATAAATTTTTAATAAAGATAAAGAAGGCATACTTAATTGTGTTTTCTTATATCTTGGCACCTTTACTGTGGAATTCTTTGCCTAAATATTTTTGACTTCATAGTTCCTATAATAAAGTTGAAATCCAGTTTTAATACAAACTATTTTACCATGGCCTTTGGATTTTGTTATGATGGTTAGCATCAGTGGTTGTTTCTTACAGCTCAAGCTTATTTTTTTTTATCTACTCTTATTTTTTTCCTCTCTGTTTTCTTCAATCTTTTCTATGTTGTATTTGATTGTAAATCACTTTGATATTGTAATGGCGAGAGGTTAATAGTGCTGTGCATAAGGAATCTGTACTGTTTAACTTTTACATGTATGATCTGAATAAGTCAATGGATGAAAGGTAATTAACTGCACAATACACAAAATTGCTCAAAATTGTTACAACATGAGCAGATTGTGAGGAGCTGCAGAGACAAGACCTGACCAGACCAGACTGGAGAAATGGGTAGATAAGGCAGAAGAAACTAAATGTGGATTGGATAAGCAAATAAAAAAATAATTCTCTCTCTAGGTATACAATTTGGATGAATTTGCGAAATAGAAAATGTCAACAGCATATCCTATGTCATTTTATATCATTACCAACCGAAAACAAGCACAAAACAGATATTTTTGTGTTTTTTCATTCATCTAAAACATTGTGCACTATCTGGAAACAGCGTGCACTCTTTCCCAATAGAGAAACCACCACACATGCTTATTTCAAAACCCACTAAGTCCATATTAGTTGCATTGCACTTAGAGAGTTTTAGAAATAAGCCCTTCATTTCTTCACATTAAAGCTAACCAGTTTTCCCAGTTTTTGTAGATCATTTCTCCTACTTTCTATTATTTTCTACTTTCACTCTGTTTCAGATCTTCATGTCATCTGAGAAAAGGCAAACGTTTCCTTTGACAATACTGTTCTCAAAATATTGAATAAAATCAGCTAAGGATCTGTGGGGTACTGTACTACTCACCTTTCTCTCCTCTGAGTGAATTCCATTTATCACTAAGCTTTGTCATTTGTCAGTTAACCAATTTCTAATTCAGTTTAAAACCTTGACACCCATCTATAGTTTGTTCAGTTTATTCCTGCTCATAAGAGGTTTAGATAAATTCCTGGAGGAAAAATCCATAAAAATTATTTGCCAAGGTAGTCTTGGAAAAGACATCACTTATCCTTGGAAATGAGCTACAAGAAATTGACTTGCAGGGTACTTGTGACCTAGGCTGGCCATGTCAGAGACAGGATGCTGTGCTTGATTGACCTTGGTCTGACATAGCATGCCTTATTTCTATGTTTTCATGGCAATCGGGAGTTTCAACTTAATACTATATTATGCAGAGTATACTCAGTATACTACTGTAAAACAAAACAAAAGAAAGCTGTATTGGCTATATAAGACTCCACTAAATCTGGAGTTAAAGTCAAATCATTGGCTACAAAAAGAGAGGTGAAGTCCAACCAAAATAATGACTGCCACAAAGAGGAGAGCATAGGAATATCAGCAAGAAGTCTTTTTATTGTATCATTAACAAAACGCAAATGGTCTCTTTTACTAAGCTGTGCTAGTGATTCCCTGTACGGCCCATTCATTATATGGGCTCCCTCTCATTTGCTGTCCGGGAATCGCTAGTATGGCTTAGTAAAAGAAGTCCAAAATAAATAACTATAGATAGCCTGATAAAAAAAATATGAGTCACACAAAGATGTTTCAATAGTCTAGCACAGTGATGGCGAACCTTTCAGAGACCGAGTGCCCAAACAGCAACCCAAAATCTAATTATTTATCGCAAAGTGCCAACAGGGCAATTTAACAGGTGGTGCATTCCTCCCTCCTTCTCCACCCTGTCCCCTCCCCCTCATCCCCCCTCCGAATTACAGGCCTCCCTCCCTCCCAGTTCCTTATTTTGCATTTTAAACAATTAAAAAAAAAGTCCCAGTTCCCCTCTCCATCGAGGACACTTCACAGAAATAATTTTAAGACCTTCCAGATAACCTAAAACACTACCCTGGGATTTCCTCATAAAATGCATTTTTCTCCAAACACCACCCCCTTGGTTTACCAAAAGAGGTACTCAGAAACCCATAATTACCAAACATTTCCACAAAAAGTTAACTTTTTCAATGCCTGATCCACGTAACCTTCGCAGACCAAAATAAATACTCTAAAAATTCTTTAAAATAATTTAGTACCAGAACCTGTCCCCAGGGATCTACAAACCCCTGACAATAAAACAAGAAATTTTAAAAACGATTCCACAGAGCCTGAAATAAAAAGAGCCAAAAAAATAAAAATCAAACCAAATCAAGGTCAGAAGACCTCTTACCTTGGTCTCCTAACGTCCACCAGATGGTCCGTATCCTTCTTCAAGATCCCGGTGGATTTCTGGCACCCCACCAGATGCCAGCGGGGTAAAACCGCGAATGGCCTGGCTTTCCGGCCAAAAATCTAGGCCCCGGCTTCACTTAAGGCCTACCGTGAACTCTGGAGCCATTCTGAGCATATGCGAAAATTTGCACATTTGAAAACTTGTAGAAAAATTGTACAGCGCTGCGTAACCCTAGCAGCGCTATAGAAATGCTAAATAGTAGTAGTAGTAGTAGGCAGGGGATTTTCCTGCCAGCCTGCTGCTTCTGGAGATCATTCCACGGTCCAGTGGCAACACGGCCAGAAGTTCCGGACCCCAAAGAGCCCCGGAGCCTCAACGACCCAAATTTGGCCACTGCCTACCAATGCTGATGGAAATTGGGTCCAAAATGGCTCAAAGAAAAACAGGAACAAGACCTCTCCCCCTGAAATGCGGACCTCCCAAACAGGTCCCAACAGAGTGAGGTTGACCCCAGGCAATCCTGAAGTAGCCCCAAAATGACATAGGCCACAATGGTAGGCTACTCACACCTTGTGTCAACTGAAGGGTGCAGAAGGTTGGTGGAAAGGATATAGTGGCCTAGTTGGACAGAGATTTGACCAGTGGCAACAATAAGAGACTGTTTGGATTATTTCTGGGATTTTGATCAGGTGAGAATGATGCTAGGAGTAGTTTAAGGGGCCCTTTTACTAAGCTACAGTAAGCACTAACACTCAATTTGGTAAAAGGGTCCCTAAGAAAGGAATCATATATATTCATCTTTCCAGGAGTGCAGGGTATTAAAGAGGAAGACAAAAACTTTAGGGATTAAGGAGCAATATCCTACAGGTGGTCATGCTCTATGGTTTGCAGTTGAGATATATCTTTGGAAGTACAGACACTCCCTAAAAGTTTATAGTTGCTAACAAAACAGGCCAAGGCGGTGTACAGTCTAAAATAATCTCTTATTTTCATATTTGTCTGCCTTGAATAGATGTAAGCTTTGTCAAGCAGGGATTATCACTTATGTTTCTCTCAATAATGGAGGAGAGTGGAGTGCCACATGGATCTGTACTGGGACGGGTTCTATTTTACATATTTATAAATGATATGGAAATTGGAATGACGAGTGAGATGATCAAATTTGCAGATGATACAAAATTATTCAAGGTTGTTAAAACACGTGCGGACTGTGAAATATTGCAGGAAGACCTTAGGAAATTGGAAGACTGGGCGTCCAAATGGCAGATGAAATTTAATGTGGACAAATGCAAGGTGATGCACAATGGAAAGAAAAATCCAAATCACAGATACCCAATGCTAGGGTCCACTTGGAGGTCAGCACTCAAGAAAAAGATCAAGGTGTCATTGTAGATAATACACTAAAATCTTCTGCTCAGTGTGCGGCAGTGGCTAAAAAAGCAAACAGGATGCTAGGAATTATTAGGAAAAGGATGGTGAATTAAGACTGAAAATACTATAATGCCTTTGTATTGCTCCATGGTGCATCCACACTTTGAGTAATGTGTTCAGTTCTGGTCGCCGTATCTCAAAAAAAGATATAGTGGAATTAGAAAAGGTTAAAAGAAGAGCGACAAATGATAAAGGGGATGCAACTCCTCTGGTATGAGGAAAGGGTAAAGAGGTTAGGGCTCTTCAGCTTGGGAAAGAGACGGATAAGGGGAGATATGATTGAGGTCTACAAAATCCTGAGTGGTAGAATGCGTAGAAGTAAATCAATTTTTTACTCGTTCCAAAAGTACAAAGATTAGGGGGCACTTGAGGAAGTTACATGGAAATACTTTTAAAACAAATAGGAGAAAATATTTTTTCACTCAACGAACAGTTAAGCTCTGGAACTCTTTACCGGAGGTGGTGGCGACAGCGGTTAGCATATCTGGGTTTAAAAAAGATTTGGACTAATTCCTTGAGGAAAAGTCCATAATCTGCTATTTAGACAATCATGGGAAGCAACTGCTTGCCCTGGGATATGTAGTACTAGTTGTTAAGCCCGTAAAATTGGGCGAGTATTGCAGCCCTCCTCTCTCCCCTGGCCTCACCCATCCACCGATCCTCCCCCCATATCCAGCGACCCTCCTCTTTCCCTTCGCCTCCCCCCTCCACCCATGTCCAGCAACCCTCGTCTCTGCCCTGCTCTCACCCCATGTCCACCAACCATGCCCTCTCCCCCCGCCCTCCTCTTCCTCGCTGCTCCCTCCCCCCTCCGTGCCGGGCCCTCTGCCTTGACCTGACAGCGCCTCTCACCTCCGTGTGAAAGCGCTACAGGCAGCAGCAGATCGCTCTGCTGCTGCCTGCAGCGCTTCCACACGGAGGTGAGAGGTGCTGTCAGGTCAGTGCAGGGGGCCCAATGCGGAGGGGGGCGGGAGCGGCGGGGTGGAGGTTGGTTCGAACGATGTTCGTTTCCAGGCAGCAGCGGTGGCGTCTGACTCAGTTTCCCTCTCTGTTCCGCCCTCTGATGTCTTGACGCGAGGGCAGGACAGAGAGGGAAGTCTGTACTGCGCATTTGCAGGTGAGTCGGTCACTTGCCGTTTATATGTTTGATGGAGTGTTGCCACAATTTGGGTTTCTGCCAGGTACTTGTAACCTGGCTTGGCCACTGTTTGGAAAACAGGATACTGGGCTAGATGGACCATTGGTCTGACCTATTATGGCTACTCTTATGCTCTTATAGGTTTATATGTACAGTACTAAATTGCTGCTTTTTAACATAGTTATAAATGATCTGGAAACAGGAATGAGGTAGATGATCAAATCTGCTGATGACACAAAGTTATTCAAAGCTGATAAATCACAAGAGAATTGTGAAAAGTTGAAGAGAATGTTATGAAACTAGGAGATTGGGCATCGAAATGGCAGATGACATTTAATGTGAGCAAGTGCAAAATAATGCATACAGGGAAGAGGATCCCAATTTATAGCTACATGATGCAAGGTTCCACATTAGGAATCACCACTGTGGAAAAGGATTAAGTGTCATTGTTGATACACTGACACCCTTTATCAGTGTGCAGCAGCAGCTAAGAAAACAAATACAATGTTGGGAAAGGAATAGCGAACAAAACAGAGATTAATATAATGCCTTTGTATCGATCCATGGTGCATTTGCACCTCAAATATTATGTGAAAGTCTAGTCACCAAATCTTAAAAAAAGATATAGCAATATTAGAGAAGGATGACCATCCATCAGAGAAGGATGACCAAAATGATAAAGAGAATGGGATGACTTCCCTTTGAGGAAAAGCCAAGGAGAAGAGATGGCTGAAGGGAAATGTGATAGAGGTCTATAAAATCCTGAGTGGAGTGAACAGGTAGATGTAAATTGCTAATTTACACCTTCCAAAAATGCAAGGACCAGGTGCATGAAATGAAGCTAATAGGTAGTACATTTAAAACAAATCGGAAAAAGAATATTTCTTCTTTCAACATGTAATTAAGCTCTGCAATTTATTGCCAGAGAACGTGGTAAAAGCAGTTAGCATAACAGAGCTTAAAAAAGGTTTGTACAAATTCCTAAAAGAAAAGCCCATAAACTATATTATGGTGGACTTAGGGAAAATCCACTGCTCATTTTTGGGATAAGCAGTATGTAATTTGTTTTACTCTATTGAGATTTTACCAGGTATTTGGAACCTGAATTGGCTACTGTTGGAAACAGGATAATGGGCTTGATGAACCTTCGATCTGTCCCAGTAAGACAATGATTATGTACTTACTGTATGTGGAATAGTGCTACAGAATGATAAGTAGTAGTAGTAACTGGGCAGATTGGATGGGCCACCTGATCTTTTTCTGTCATCATCTGATATGCTACTATTCTAATAAGATGTTAATTGAACATTATAGGGATTCTTTGAGGACCAAAGATCATCCGATCAATCTAAACTGCAGAATATTTATTTGAGGTTTTGTTTTATGAAAAGTGAGTCACCCTTACAAGTTTCCCTGGCCTAATAGGAGCACAGATGTTTCAGCTCTCAGCTGCCGCTGACACCTTTTTCACTGTCTCATAAATTTGAAGGTCATTGTATGAATTATGTGAAGCAAAGCAACTACAAAGAAAAACTTGTAGAATTTATACTTCAGGATTTAAGTGCCATCTTGATGTCATTTGACAGAAAAATGGATTTTTGCTATTTGATAGAAAATACAGAGTACTGATTTTTCACTGTGCATTCTATTCCAGTCATAAAGAATAGCATTTTATGGGCAGTACTGATCTTAAAACATTTTGTTTTTATAGATACTTTAGTTATAGTCTTCAGGAAATCATATTTTATTATTTTAAGTGACTAGGGTCAGATTTAGTCAGAGATGTGTAAAGATTAATACTATAAGGGCTGATTTAACTAGCTACAATACACAAAACATTTCTAAATATGGCTACTAGTAGTACTAGAAGCAATTTTCAAAGCAATTTTAAATACATATCCTTTAGTGCTTGCAGGCCCTTGTAACCAGAAGTCTGACGACACATTTTCAAAAGGAAACTCCGCTCAAGGCTTTCCTTTGAAACATGATTCAGCTGCAGGAAGCAGGCACTATTCTCAGTGTGTATGTTGGTACCTGCTTTCTGACCTATCAACAGAAAGTATGTGTGGGGCATTGAAATGCAAGCCCTGTGTGCACTTTATTTTCTCCAATCTAGCTATGCCCTTTTCCACTACAGGTAAAAGTATGCATGGGGTAGGCAATTTTCAGCTGGCCCAATGTACCACCCCAATAAAGGCTTCATTCTAAATCTAGAAGTCATTTTTTTTCTAGAAGATGATTATTATTAAAATTTGATTGCTCATCTTTCATTAGCAAACATTTGGGCCCTTTTACAAAGGCGTGTTGAAAAATGGCCTGCTGTAGTGTAGACACATGTTTTGGATGTGCGCAATCATTTTTCAGCGCACCTGTAAAAAATGCCTTTTAAAAACTTTTGCCGAAAATGGACGTACGGCAAAATGAAAATTGCCGCACATTTTGGGTCTGAGACCTTAAAGCCAACCATTGATCTAGTGGTAAAGTCTCACATGGTAACCGGGCAGTAATGACCTACGCACATCAAATGCCATTTGGCACGCATTCCATACTCACGTCGTAAAATAAAAATTATTTTTCGGACATACGTATCGTATCGGATGCATGCCAAAAATGAAATTACCACAAAAGCACGCAGTAGCTGGGCGGTAACTCCATTTTGGTGCGCGTAGATGCTTACACAGCTTAGTAAAAGAGCTTCATTATAACAGGGTACAATAAAATAGCAAAATATATTGTTTTCCTCAATTTAAACTGTTGCAATGTGTGCAGCAGGAGACATATATTTGCTCTAAAACATATTCTGCTATGACTTGACAAGAAAAGATATTGGTATTTTCACTTTGCTTGTTTTTTTGCCCCAGTATTATCAGATGTCATAGCCAGTTGGCTCTATAAACTCTGCTGTCCTAAGGCATAATAGGATTATTTTTCCAAAACACACCATCAGCACCATTTATCGGCCAGCATGCTCTACCATTCTAACAGCAGCTGTCTTCCTTTATTTCCTGGGCCTGAGAAATCATCTCTATAATTCAGGAATGTTTCATAACTGCAATAGTGGAGCCATGAGTTGCATTGTAATATTTCTCTATGTTAGTCCCTGGGAAGAAGGGTTATTTATTATTATCCATAAATAGTTCCAGTCTAGGCCATAGGGATGTCTCTATGTTCAATTTTTTTTAACAATTTAAGAGTCCCTTTAACTAGAGATAGTGTAACACTTTGAGGGACCCATTAAGCAACTAGAAATGGTTTTACTGCATGGAAGATGTTAGCATGGACTTGTGTTAACATCTACCACATGTTAAAACAAGCCAGTATGGTAAAAAAGCCCATGCTAGTTGCTTATCATGGGGAGGGGCAGTTCACAGGCATGACAGGAGTGGAGCAAAGGAGTGGTCATCAGTGACTGTTAGCATGTGAATCAGTACCATAGGATGTCACAAATTCAGATAGCACGACTGCATATAGAACCACCTCATGAGGTGGTGTTAGGTGCAGCTACACTGTCAGCAAGCTGGTATCACGATCACTGTCTTCAAGTAAAATTGTGTACACTTTGACATCTCAAGCCCAATAAATCCCATACCCTAAAGTCAGATCTCCCTCTAAAGTTTCAATCCTAAACCTTCAAGCACAATTATCTGTCCCCTCCTCCCTCCTGACAAAACTATTTCTCCGGTGTCTAGTGGACACCAGGGAAATAGTACCTT
Organism: Microcaecilia unicolor; assembly: GCF_901765095.1. Taxonomy (NCBI): domain Eukaryota; kingdom Metazoa; phylum Chordata; class Amphibia; order Gymnophiona; family Siphonopidae; genus Microcaecilia; species Microcaecilia unicolor. The sequence continues at coordinate 65,811,015 of NC_044035.1, read as the reverse complement.
GAATGAGGGAGGAGTGATGCCCATTCTCTCTTGGCTGTCATTTCTAAAAGAGACGAGACACTGGAACTAAAGTGAATGAAAACATAAAATACTCAGACAACAAAGGTAGAAAAAAAAGTACTTTATACAGAATACTCTACGATATGCTTTAAAATGCCACATTCTGCACCAAAAGTTACGCCTGTCATAGACAGTATTCTTTAATGGAACCTGTGTGCAAGATGTTGTTATAGAATTAGTACTCAGCGCAAGGCATCAGCACACCCAAATTGTGGTGCCCAATTATAGAATTACCTCCTTGGATTTTAAGAACAGTAGCATGGCAATCATAGTAGATGGATGGTGGCACATGGTCCATCCAGTCTGCCCAACAAGATAAACTCATTACATATGGTATGAAGTGATACATCATATGTACCTCATCTTGATTTATCCTTGCCTTTTTTAGGGCAGAGATATATTTTGTGGCCTATGCATGCTCTATGTCTGGATTTGTATCCTCCAGCCCTCATCCTTCTCCACCTCCTCTTTCTTCCCCTTTTTCTTAAAGTGATTCTAGTTGTGAATAGTTGCTTCTTGAATGTGAGCTCCAGTTTTGCCATGATTTGTAAATGTTGCTTGTTGTACTGTGATGAGCTCCTGCTTCTATTGTATTGTATTGTATTGAAATCCAATAAAAGATATTAAACTTAGAAGTCTGCCCGGCACTGGCCTTGTTCTAAAGTTTCTGAAGTTATCGTCATACTTCCACTCCAACTTATCCAAGTCTATTCAGCCTCGATCAGGGCACAGATCACAGAAGTCTGCCCAGCATTGGCTTTCCTACTTTATCTCCCCTAAGCTTCTTTGGGATTCCTTTGTGTTTGTCCTGCACATTTTTGAATTCCGTTACAGTTTTCATCTGTACCACTTTTAGTGGGAGGGCATTCCAGGTATCTATAACCCTCTCAGTGAAAAATTACTTCCTAACTTTAGTCCTGAGTCAGCCCCTTTTCAACTTCAATACACTCCCTCTAGTTCCACAACCCTCCCATCCCTGGAAAAGGTTTGTTTGTGGTTAATACCTTTCAAATATTTGAATGTCTGTATCACATCACCCCTGTTTCTCCTTTCCTCCAGTGTATACACATTTAGGACACATGGAGGGGCATAATCAAACAGGGCGCCCCTGCGAAGGGGCGGGGAAACCCGTATTATCAAAACAAGATGGGCGGCCATATTTTGTTTCGATAATACGGTCAGGGACGCCCAAATCTCCACATGTAGGTCGACCTTAGAGATGGTCGACCCTAGAAATGGTTGTCCTCGATTTTCAGCGATAATGGAAACTGAGGACGCCCGTCTCAGAAACGACCAAATCCAAGCCATTTGGTCGTAGGAGGAGCCAGCATTCATAGTGCAATGGTCCCCCTCATATGACAGGACACCAACCGGGCACCCTAGGGGGCACTGCAGTGGACTTCACAAACTGTTCCCAGGTGCATAGCTCCCTTACCTTGGGTGCTGAGCCCCCCCCAAAAAAAAAAAACCCACTCCCCACAACTGTACACCACTACCATAGCCCTAAGGGGTAAAGGGGGCACCTACATGTGGGTACAGTGGGTTTGTGGTGGGTTTTGAAGGGATCACATTTACTACCACAAGTGTAACAGGTGGGGGGTGGGATGGGCGTGGGTCCGCCTACCTGAAGTGCACTGCACCCACTAAAACTGCTCCAGGGACCTGCATACTGCTGTCCTGGAGCTGGGTATAACATTTGAGGCTGGCATAGAGGCTGGCAACATTTTTTTTAAAGTTTTTGTTTTAGGGTGGGAGGGGGTTGGTGACCACTGGGGGAGTAAGGGGAGGCCATCTGGTAAGTTTGGGCACCTTTTTGAGGCTTGGTTGCAAGGAAAAAAATGGACCAAGTAAAGTCGGCCAAGTGCTCATCGAGGACGCCCATGTGTTAGGCACGCCCCAGTCCCGCCTTCGCTATGCTGCCAACACGCCCCGTGAACTTTGGTCATCCCCGCGATGGAAAGCAGTTGAGGGTGCCCAAAATCGGCTTTTGATTATGCCGATTTGGGTGACCCTGAGAGAAGGACGCCCATCTCCCGATTTGTGTCGAAAGATGGGCGCCCTTCTCTTTTGAAAATAAGCCTGCAAGTCTCTCCATGTACATCTTGTTATGTAACCCCCCTACCATTTTCGCTGCTTTTCTCTGAATCGCTTCAAGTCTTAACATCCTTAGCTAGATAAGGCCTCCAAAACTGAACACAATACTCCAAGTGGGACCTCAGCAACGACTTGTAGAGGGGCATTGATACCTCTTTTCTTCTAATGATTATACCTCTCTCTATGCAGCCTAGCATCCTTCTGGCTACAACCACCGCCTTGTTGCACTGTTTCATCATCTTGAGATCTTCAGACATCATCACCCCAAGGTCACTCTCCTGAGCCGAGCTTACCAATCTCTCCCCTCCTATCTGGTACGTCTTTTTTGTATTTCTGCACTTCTTTGCATTAAATTTCCCTTGACCGTTCTTCTAGTATTTGGAGATCCCTTCTAGCATTTAGAGATCCCTTCTCATGGTTTCTACTCCCTCCAGGGTACCCACTCTATTGGCTATCTTCCTGTCACCCGCAAAAAGACAAACTTTTCCTTCTAACCCTTCAGCAAAACAGAAACGGCCCCAGCACCAACCCCTGAGGCAGTCCAGTACTCACCTTCCTTTCCTCGGTGCTGATTGCATTTACCACCATCCTCTGCTGCCTGTCGGTCAACCAGTTTCCAATCCAGTTCACCACTTTGGGTCCCAAGTTCAGCCCTTTCAGCTTATTCACGAGTCTTCTATGAGGGACCATATCAATGGGTATGCTGAAATTCAAGCAGATTACATCTAGCGCACATCTTTCATCCAGTTCTTTGGTCACCCAGTCAAAGTCATCAATGAGATTAGTTTGGCAGGATTTTCCTTTGGTAAAGCCATGCTGCCTCAGATCTTGTAACCCGTTTGCTCCTAGAAAGTCAACTATCCTTTCTTTCAGCAGTGATTCCATTATTTTCCAACTACCGACATGAGGCTTAATAGCCTGTAGTTTCCCACTTCTTTCCTGTCTCCGCTTTTGTGAAGAGGGACCACATCAACTCGTCTCCAATTCCTCGTAACCTCTCCCATCTCTAAATAACTATTAAATAAATCCTTAAGAGGTCCCACCAGGACTTCTCTGAGCTCTCTCAGTATCCTGGGATGTATCCCATCCGGCCCCATAGCTTTGGCCACTTTCAGATTTTCAAGCTGTTTATAAACGCTTTCATTCGTGAACTGTGCAATATCCACTCCTTTCCCAGACATTCCCTCAGCAATCGACCACAGTCATTCTGCAGGATTTTCTTCCATAAACACCGAAGAGAAGTACTTGTTTAGCATATTTGCTTTATCCTCATCACCCTCCACATAGCTATTCTCAGTATCTTTCAGTTTTGCAATTCCATTCCTATTTTTTCTCCTTTCCCCAATATACCTAAAAAAGGTTGTCACCTCTCTTTACATCCTTAGCCATTTTTTCTTCCACCTGCTCTTTCAGTAGCCATATTTCCCTCTTTGTTTCTTTGAGCTTAATCCAGTAATTTTTTCTGTGATCCACTTGTTGCGCTATTCTGTATTTCTTGAATGACGCCTCTTTTGCCCTCATCTTCTCAACCACTTGGTTGAGGCTTCCAGTTTCTCTTGTTTTTGTTTACTTCCCTTGTGTAAAGATCGGTTGTCATGTTTATAGTAGTTTTTAGCTTGGACCATTGCACTTCCACTTCTCTAATTCCCACCCCTACCATCAGTTTCTTCTCAACTATTCCCCATTTTACCAAAATCAGTATGTTTGAAATCCAGTACTTCGAGTTTTGTGCATCCACACTCCGCTTTTGCTCTTACATCAAACCTTATCGTGTGATGATCACTATTACCTAAGTGGGCACCCACAAGGACATTCAAAACACTTCCTCCATTTGTGAGCACCACATCCAATGTCAACCCTTCCTTCAGGGGTTCTGTTGCCAGTTGTCTGAGCAAGGCACTTTGACAAGTCCACGATCTCTCTACTTCTTTCTGATTCTGCTGACAGCACATTCCAATTAACATCAGGCAAGTTGAAATCTCCCAACAATAGCACCTCCCCTTTCATACCAAGCTTATGAATATCTTCTGTCAGGTCCTTGTCCATCTTCTCCATTTGTGTCTGTGGTCTGTAGATAAAAGCCCTGTGGATTCAGGTTCCATGTTCTCTTTCCAGGGCGATCCATATAGCTACTTCCTTTCCCCAGGTACCCCACATTTCAGTTGCTCTTATAGTGTTTTTCACACAAGCCACTCCTCCACCTCTTCGGCCCTCCCTATCCTTTCTAAAAAGATTGTAGCCCATTATGGATTTCTTTGCACTTCCAATTCATGGAAATCATTGAACCATGTGTCTATAATAGCAACAATATCCAAGTTTTCCTCAAACATCCGGGCTTGGAGATCTTGAACCTTTTTACTTAGGCTATGAGCATTTGTGCACATTGCTTTCCATGTGCTAACTGAGTTAGGATGGATATCGGTATTTACATGACCTTTCCCCTCTGCCATTGACTATGAATTCCCTTGTTTCCTTTTGACACCCCTACCCTCTAGTTTAAATGTCTAGAATCATACTGTCTGAATTTCTCCCCAAGGATCCTTTTTCCTGACACAGAAAGATGTAGCCCATCATTACAGTACAGCCTATGATTTTGCTATGTACTGCCCCATCCTCCTATGCATCTGAAACCACCTTTTTTACACCAAAATTTGAGCCACTTATTAAATTCCTCTGTTTTATGTAGTCTCTCTTCTCCCTTCCCACATGTAGGAATAACTTCAGAAAAAGATGCAGACCAAACTAAAGACTTCAGTCCCTTCCCCCCAAGCTTATGGATTGCTTTCTATGCTCTAAACTTGCTACTGTTGGCCAGGTCATTTGTCCCCAGGTGGATTAGAACATCAGTATTAGAATTCTTACTCTCCTCACAGATCAAGTTCAGTATTTGGTTGGTACTTCTCATAGCTGAGGATCCTGGAAGGCACTTCACTAGGTTGGGTCCCTTGAACTGTGTTCCTAAGTTAATGTCTCTGATAATGGAGACTCCTAACAGTAAGAATTTTCTGCTTTGCACTAATCTTGTCATTGTTTTTGGGATGTCTCAAATAAAGAAGTTTGTCAGTTAAATACAAAAAAAGGGGACTGTGGAAAATAGTTTCGATGATACACATTAAATTTAAAACAACCTGTAGGAACAGCATAGTATCTCTCTATATAAAAAGCAACACCAACGTTCTATGAAGCCTCCAGCCGGAAGTGTGAAGGGGGCGAGATATCCGGTTTCCCTATGAGTGTCTGCCCCGCCCTCTCTGTAACACAGTCAGTGAAGGAAAACAGCAGAGCACGAAATCAAATCGCTGGCTCTGTAACAGTGAAGGACTCAGAGGGGGGAGGGGAGAGAGGCCAGAGGGCAGGGACACACACACTCCCACATGCACACAGAAGAAAACATTGCTAGCCCCCGTTTCATTTGCATCAGAAACGGGGCTTTTTTACTAGTATTTTTATATTACAGAGTTAGTCTAGCAATTTTTTTTAATGTAAGAGATCATTTCGATATACTTGGATGAAAATTAGTATAAAAATATAATATAAACCTTAAAAACCCTATTCTTGGAGAACAATGCAGAAAGGATTAGTAAATGGTATCTTCCATAACCGTATGTAATGTTGCATTGAGGAGGAAGTATAGAGACAGTATCCAAAGTAATGGGGAAAGCAGGTTATGATGAGAAAAATCCTCCTCTTACCCATATGAGTAAAATTAAAAAAACAATGAAAAAACAAACTTGCAAATGTTTATAATGTGCAAGGATGGAAAGTTCTATTTGATTGTAGTTATTTTCTATTCCAAGACAATGTATATTTATTTTCACTAGTATGTTCAAAGTTTTATTGTAACAGGAATTTTAGTACTGCTTTAGAGAAAAATATACATAAATACTATTCTAAAAAGGTTGCTTACCTGTAATGGGGGCTCTTTGTAGACCGTAGGATAAATCAGACACATGTGAGTGATGTCATCTGATCTTCTAGTGGAATCTTTCCTTGAAGCCAGAAGAATATGATATGTGATACCAGGCAGATTCAGTGAACTGAGCACTACACTCTCAATATCCAGGCTGTGAGAGCGAGGGTCCTAATGTTGGTTACCCTCCAGCTTTCGTCCAATATCTAACCTTCCTTTTTTCTCTAAGATTATGGAGAAATTAGTCCACTCTAAGCTAGGACAACACATTGAACACAGCAATGTCCTCCATCCTTATCAATCAGACTTCCATCCCAATCACAGCACCAGGACACTGCTATTAGCTCTATACGACCTTATCTGTACCTCTCTAGATCTATACTGTTCTGTGATCTCGGTTTCTCAACCTATCTTTGGCTTTCAGTTTGGTAGATCACAGGCTTCTGCCCGGCCACCTTCACTCCATTGGCATCTCTGGCATGATCCTTTGCTGGTTCTCCAGCTATCTCACAAACTGCTCCTACCAACTTGCCTTTCTCTATGTCATCACTTCCTCTACTTTCTGAAGTACCACAGGGTTCTTTTCCTCTTGCCTACCTTCTTTAAAATCTTTCAGGCACCGCTGCACACCATCATCCAAGACCATACTTGCACTCCCTTCTGCTATGCTGACGATATATAGATTTTCTGTAGGGTCTCAGATGCCTCCTCCATTACTTGTCTCAATTACTGTTGACCATGTTTCGGCATGGCTCAAATTTAATCTTCTTATTCCACCAAATGTAAAGCTATTCTCTTCCCATCTTCCCATAATGTGTCTCTCCCTGTCCCTTCCCTGAATGAGCACCCACTCTTGTTTCAAGAATCAGTTAAAATTCCGGAAATTATATCTTATATTCTCACCTTCAAGCCTCAAATCGATGCAGTTCTTTTCTCTTCTTTTTTTGCACTTCACTGGGTTTGATCTGGTTGCCCCTCCCTTCTGGACACTCTACTGTGCACTCTTAATCCTTGCAATTGTCATTTCCCACTTTGATTACTTTAATGCTCTTTATGTCGGTCTTCCCCTTTATTCTCTCAAACGCCTCCAACTAGTTCAATTCACTGCTGTCAAACTTTTAACACAACGCTCACCAGTTACTACTACTACTACTATTTAGCACAAACATAGAAGAAAGACAGTCCCTGCTCAAAGAGCTTACAATCTAATAGACAAAAAATAAAGTAAGCAAATCAAATCAATTAATGTGTACAGGAAGGAGGCGAGGAGGGTAGGTGGAGGCGAGTGGTTACGAGTCAAAAGCAATGTTAAAGAGGTGGGCTTTCAGTCTAGATTTAAAAGTGGCCAAGGATGGGGTAAGACGTATGGGCTCAGGAAGTTTATTCCAGGCGTGCAGCGAGACAGAAGGCGTGAAGTCTGGAGTTGGCAGTAGTGGAGAAGGGAACAGATAAGAAGGATTTATCCATGGAGCAGAGTGCACAGGAAGGGGTGTAGGGAAGGACGAGTGTGGAGAGATACTGGGGAGCAGCAGAGTGAGTACATTTATAGGTTAGTAGAAGAAGTTTGAACAGGATGCGAAAACGGATAGGGAGCCAGTGAAGCGACTTGAGGAGAGGGGTAGTATGAGTAAAGCGACCCTGGCGGAAGATGAGATGGGCAGCAGAGTTTTCAACCGATTGGAGAGGGGAGAGGTGACTAAGTGGGAGGCCAGCAAGAAGCAGTAGTCTAAACGAGAGGTGACAAGGGTGTGGATGAGGGTTTTGGTAGAGTGCTCAGAAATAAAGGGGCAGATTTTACGGATGTTGTAAAGAAAGAAACGACAGGTCTTGGCGATCTGCTGGATATGAGCAGAGAAGGAGAGAGAAGAGTCAAAAATGACCCCAAGGTTTCAAGCTGAGGAGACAAGGGAGAATGAGAGAGCCATCAACAGAAATAGAAAACGGGGGGAGTGGGGAGGTGGGTTTGGGGGGAAAAATGAGAAGCTCGGTTTTGGTCATGTTTAATTTCAGGTGGCGTTGAGACATCCAGACAGCAATGTCAGACAAGCACGCTGAAACTTTGGTTTGGATGCAAGGTGAGATATCAGGGGTAGAAAGGTGGATTTGGGAGTCATCAGCATAGAGATGGTAGAAAAAGCCATGGGATGAGATTAATGAACCAAGGGAAGAAGTGTAGATAGAAAAGAGGAGGGGACCATACCTCCGCTAAATAAGATTTACTATATTCCTGTTAGAAATGAGGGTCAAGGTCCTGTTGAAGATAATCTTGATTTGCAAAATATCTCTGATATTTTAGAACAATCCTCGGACATAATAGTGAACAGAACTACAGTCATTGTATCGCTCGTTTTTGAGCGAGATTATAATACTATCTTAAGACTACTTTAAAAACCTTAAGTCACAATTTTATGGTGCTAAGGTTTGGGTATACCCTGACGTTACTAAGTCAACTCAGCAAAAAAGGAAGCAATTTCTTTCTTTAAAACAAAATACAATTGACATTGGAGCTTCCTTTTTTTCTTGCATATCCGTGCAAATGCGTGGTCAAGCTGGCTCAAACAAAATAAACATTCTTTTCACCGGAACAGCTAAAAGTGTTTATAGAGATGAAGAAAGTGAAGTGAAAAGTAATGAAGCACTGGTTAATAACAGCCTATATCTATGAGATTATTCTTTTTTTTTTGATCTTCTCTAACTCTTTTCTCTCTCACATCACCATTGAGGTCTAAGAAAGGCTGTAAAATATTATTTTGTATAAATGTACCAATAGATATTTTTCTTTAGAGTGTTAAATACTTTGTTAGTATGAATGGAACATTATTCTTTTATATTAATTTTTGCCTGTATTTCTCTTACAAGGTTTATCCTTGTTAAAAATGTATTAAAATTATAAATAAATTAAAAAAAAAAAGAGGAGGGGACCAAGAACAGAACCCTGAGGTATGCCGACAGGCAGAGGGATAGAAGTAGAAGAGGATCCACTAGAGTGAACACTGAAGGTGCAGAGGGAGAGGTAGGAAGAGAACCAGGAAAGGACAGAGTTCAATCATGTCACTACCCTTCTCGTTCTGAACATTGGCTTCCCATCTCTGCCTGCATCAAATGCAAACTTCTCCTACTGGTTAGCAAGTCCAAGCTGCCCCCTACCTCTTCTTACCTCAATAATCTCCTTATCCCCTATGCTCCTCTCTGCAGCCTTCGCTCAGCTGATAACCACTTCCTCACACTTCCTTCACTCTCAATTATTCTTCTCACTGCCTTCAGTTATCTGGGCCCCAAACTTTGGAATGCCTTACTGCTCCACATCAGAAATCAGTCTACCCTCCCCTCCTTTATGAAGGCCTTAAAAATCCATCTTTTCTCCACTGCCTTTGCCTGTACTACCCTCCCCCTTCCTCAGGCTTAACTCTTTTCCTCCAGTCTTAATCTCTTATGTAAACCGCTTTAATGCCTATATGTAAGCAGCTAGAGGTATATCAAGAGTGTGTAAAACAGAATTCCCTGATTTTGTATGATGAGAGATGGAGAATCCCCTATTCTGACAGACATTTTTATGGATAACTCCAAAAGGAGCAAGAACCAGCTGTGTCTTTGCTAAGTTTCAGTAGAGGCTTTCAAACTAGAGGAACCAAAGGAGACACAAATTGGAAAACATTTCACACTAGTTTTTTTTTGTTACATTTCTACCCCGCGCTTTTCCCACTCATGGCAGGCTCAATGCGGCTTACATGGGGCAATGGAGGGTTAAGTGACTTGCCCAGAGTCACAAGGAGCTGCCTGTACTGGGAATCAAACTCAGTTCCTCAGTTCCCCAGGCCCAAAGTCCACCACCCTAACCACTAGGCCACTCCTCCAGTTTGCTTTTTGTCTCTATTCTCAATCAGAATTGTTCAGAGAAGATGCAAACATATCTACTGTGGGTAGACATATTTTGTTTGCTACCCTTCTGTCAGGGGACCCACTCATTGCTTGAAAGACTCAGTCTGTCCATTCCTACTACTATTAGTATTACTTATTGGAGGTATCTCTATAAGTGGGCACCTTAGGTCCCTGATGTGGTGCAATGAGAGCATATTTTATAATAGCATTTATAAATACAGCTGAGAAGAGTAGTGGTCAAACAGCAGATGCCATTATAGAACACTAGCTTAATCCAGTATCAGGGCACCTAAAATCTAGGTGCCCTCAGTTATGAGCCACAGACCTGGTATAACTAAGAAAGCCTAAATGTGGCCACAGCACATATAGCTTACAGTATTCTGTAAGTGGTATAAGTACTACTACTACTACTACGTAACATTTCTAGAGCGCGTAAGTGACAGGACCAACTGTGCCCTTCCTATGCTCTGCCATATGAACGTCCCCTTTGCATTTACATGCTATGCCATGTAAATGTGCCTGTACAGAACAGCACATAGCTTTGTTGCTCTTAAGTGTACACTTACCCCTGAGTGTGCAGGTGTTCTTTACCATCGCATATGCACGTAGCGTGTAAGTGTTGGTGCCCATTTATAGAATTACCTACAGCATTTCTACAGCACTACTAGATAAATGCAGCACTGTACACAAATGTGTAAGAGAGTTTGTCCTTGCTCAACAGAGCCTACAATCTATTCAAGGTAGACAAACAGGACAAATAAGGTATATAGAGTTTAAGTTATTATGGGAATGATTAAAACAACATGGGTATTGAACAGGTGAATAAGAGGTTAAGAGTTAAAGGCAGACTCAGAAAGGTAGGCTTTTAGAAAAATTATCAAATAAATGGGGGCAAGAGGGTGTCCCAGAGCTTAGATGTGAAAGCTGCAACTCCACTTACCTCTGCAATGCTTAAGAAATGCTGCGGGCAAGTTGGAACCCCACCGATTTCTACAGAACCTTACTTCAACACCTTGTTTTGTTCGAAATAGGATGGAGTCTTTTGGGGTTTAGACATCATCCAGTAGTCCTCTGAGTGCAGCTGAGGGTGAGGCGTCATTCTCCCTGCCTCTGGACAGCAACATTTCACTGTTCTCTGAGCTTTGAGAACTGCTGGGAAACCCAGTTGGCCAGTGTGAGAGAGTTACTACGGGAGCTGTTACTACGGGATGCTTGATGACATCAGTGGTACTCTTGTGCAAAATACAGCTGAGAAGAGTAGTGGTCAAACAGCAGTTGGAGGCCTCAGTAAGACCTACTGTTTTTGCTTTAGAGGAGATTTGGAAGACTATAGCTGCTCTTGGTCAAGCAATTACTTCTCAGATGGCTACAGATCACAAAAGGATTGATACATTTGGACTTGTATGATTTCTGGTTAACTGTAGTGCAAAATTCAATACAAACTTTGGAAAATACATAAATCCTTGGAGTCATTGTCTACTTTATGTTATGTTAATATTGTTATGTTCCCCTCAACATCTGTTATAGCTTCGGAGTGGATTGCAATTCAACTTTAACCAGTCAATAGGACTGAGAGCTCACAAGTATAAAATACAACAGAGTAGACATAGAATATCAGCATGCCTTGAATTTCTAACTAGAGAGCACAGACTTTCTAAATAAAATCGTTTAAAAAAAATGTATTAAAAAACCCCCAAACAGCGTGATTTGAGATTTCACAAAAATTAGTAAAGAGTTCCAAATTTGAGAGGGTAATAGTAATTTGGAGACTAACAGGCTTATTTTCAAAAGAGAAGGGCGCCCATCTTTTGACACAAATCGGGAGATGGGCGTCCTTCTCTCAGGGTCGCCCAAATCTGCATAATCGAAAGCCGATATTGGGCATCCCCAACTGCTTTCCATCGAGGGGACGACCAAAGTTCCCAGGGGACATGTCGGAAGCATAGCGAAGGTGGGACTGGGGCGTGCTTAACACATGGGTGTCCTTGGCCGATAATGGAAAAAAGAAGGGCGTCCCTGAAGAACACTTGGCCGACTTTACTTGGTCCATTTTTTCTTGCGACCAAGCCTCAAAAAGGTGCCCGAACTGACCAGATGACCACCGCAGGGAATTGGAGATGACCTCCCCTTACTTCCCCAGTGGTCACTAACCCCCTCCCACCCTAAAAATAAATTTTAAAATATTTTTGCCAGACTCTATGCCAGCCTCAAATGTCATACCCAGCTCCATCACAGCAGTATGCAGGTCCCTGGAGCAGTTTTAGTGGGTACTGAAGGGAACTTCAGGCAGACAGACCTAGGCCCATCACCCCCTACCTGTTACACTTGTGGTGGTACATGTGAGCCCTTCAAAACCCACCACAAACCCACTGTACCCATATCTAGGTGCCCCCCTTCACCCCTTAGGGCTATGGTAGTGTTGTACAGTTGTGGGGAGTGGGTTTTTGGGGGGCTCAGCACACAAGGTAAGGGAGCTATGCACCTAGGAGAAATTTAAGAAGTCCACTGCAGTGCCCCCTAGGGTGCTCGGTTGGTGTCCTGGCATGGGAGGTGGACCAGTGCACTACGAATGCTGGCTCCTCCCATGACCAAATGGCTTGCATTTGGTCGTTTCTGAGATGGGCGTCCTCGGTTTCCATTATGGCCGAAAACCGGGGACGACCATCTCCAAGGATGACTATCTCTTGGGTGTCCCCAACCGTATTAACAAAAGATGGACGCCCATCTTGTTTCAATAATACGGGTTTCCCCACCCCTTCGCGGGGACGTCCTGCGAGGACGCCCTCAGGAAAACTTGGGCGACTCGTTCAATTATGCCCCTCCAAGTGTGAAAATTTGGAAAACACTGCATATTGATTATCTTTGCTATCCGTTTTCGCATCCTGTTCAAACTTCTTCTACTAACCTACAAATGTATTCACTCTGCTGCTCCCCAGTATCTCTCCACACTCTCCTTCCCTACACCCCTTCCCGTGCACTCCGCTCCATGGATAAATCCTTTTTATCTCTTCCCTTCTCCACTACTGCCAACTCCAGACTTCGCGCCTTCTGTCTTGCTGCACCCTACGCCTGGATTAAACTTCCTGAGCCCCTACGTCTTGCCCCATCCTTGGCCACTGTTAAATCTAGACTGAAAGCCCACCTTGTCAGGAGTGCTGGAAGTCAAAATTATTGCTGGACATACTTATATTAATATGAAACCAGCTTGACAATATTAAACCAGCTTCTGACCTCTGAGAACCACCCCCTCCCTCAGGAAGCACTGAGGATGGCACCAAATGGTGGTCAGAGGCCTGACAGCCCTTTGGTTTCTCAATTACTCTTGATTAACATATCGTTTGTTCCATCTGGGAGCAGGGCTTCAGAGCAACAAAGAAAGCCAGACAGTGAGGCTCCATGACTAGTAACTTCAAACAGGACAACCTGTGAAAGTTGTCACCTTTCCTGACTTCAGAAAGTATCTGGAGTTCTGTAAAGAAAATAACTGGGAAGGAGAGAAGTTTTTGATCTCTCTCTGCTCCTGTTCCCGCGCTCTGTTCTTAGTAGGTATAAAGCAGAGCACGGGGGGGGGGGAGGGGGGGGGCACTTCTCTCTCGGTTTCTGAGCCCACAGGGCACGGGACTCTGCTGGGCTGCCTTTGTTTCTTCTTCTTCTTTCTCTGCACACCTCCATCTTTAGCCACCAGAACACAGAGCTCTGGTGGCTGGCAGCTTCTCTCTCTTCCTTTCCCTCTGCACACATATATACCTCTTGCAGCACAACCCCAAGGCTTCTCCCTTCCTCTGAACAAACATCCTATCCTTTCTTTCTCTCCCTTAAACACACACAGATACAGCCCTGTACCAGTTACCTGTACTAAGTGCTGTGAGCCAATACATATATGCAAATATAATATACTTTATATATCCAAATCCGTGTGGATTGCGTATTCTTTGGGAACCCATTGCCTCTGTGAACTGGACCCCGGGACCACCCTAGACAACGATAGCTGACACACCTCTTTAACATTGCTTTTGACTCGTAACCACTTGTAACCACTCGCCTCCACCTACCCTCCCCTCTCCTCCTTCCTGTACACATTAATTGATTTGATTACTTTATTTTTTGTCTATTAGATTGTAAGCTCTTTGAGCAGGGACTATCTTTCTTCTATGCTTGTGCAGCGCTGCGTACGCCTTGTAGCGCTATAGAAATGCTAAATAGTAGTAGTAGTAGTGCTAGGATTCCAAGAATTTCAGTGCATGGTATGTTGGAAATCTTGAAAGTTGTTCCTCAAACACTACTGTCAGTTTCTTGAGTTTTCTACCTACCATCTCCTAAGAGAAAACCTGAAGAGGAAGGGGATGATGTCTTCTCCCCTAAGATATTTTTGGATCTGACTGCCTTTTTGGAGTCCTGTAAAGAAGGTGCAGCTATACCAGTCACTCTCCTACTGACTTTTACCTTGGAATATGATAGGGACTGGATATTAAAGATGTACTTTGGATACCATACTGCTATTTTTTATTCTTTAAAAGTACAGTTTTTTTCTGATGTTGCATAAGCCACGCACAAGCACTATAGACAGTTTGTGTTCATGGCCTTAGGAGATTTGTTTTTCATTAAATTTCTGTGAAAATGTGTAGTTAAACACCAATCTCAATTTTATATTTTTTCGAATCCTCTCAATTGACTTTGTTCTTGAGCAATAAGATTGTGATAACTGCATAGGTCCCTTTGACCAGTGCAGAAGAACCTCAGCTGTAGGAATTATAGTGTCTCATTTAAGGATTTATTAGGCAGGTGACATTATAATTGTTATTCTGCAGTATCATTTTCCACAATAATTATTTTAAAATAACCTTCCAATAAAGCGAATGCTACATACCTGTAGAAGGTATTCTCCGAGGACAGCAGGCTGATTGTTCTCACTGATGGGGTTGACGTCCTCGGCAGCCCCCTCCATCGGAAAGTTTACTAGCAAAGGCCTTTGCTAGTCCTCGCGCGCCCATGCGCATCACGCATGCGCGGCCGTCTTCCCGCCCGAAACCGGCTCGAGCCGGCCAGTCCAGTATGTAGCAAGACAATACACTTCAAGGGAAGACTCAACTCCAAAGGGGAGGCGGGCGGGTTTGTGAGAACAATCAGCCTGCTGTCCTCGGAGAATACCTTCTACAGGTATGTAGCATTCGCTTTCTCCGAGGACAAGCAGGCTGCTTGTTCTCACTGATGGGGTATCCCTAGCCCCCAGGCTCACTCAAAACAACAACCATGGTCAATTGGGCCTCGCAACGGCGAGGACATTAATGAGATTGACCTAAAAAATTTACCAACTAACTGAGAGTGCAGCCTGGAACAGAACAAACAGGGCCCTCGGGGGGTGGAGTTGGATCCTAAAGCCCAAACAGGTTCTGAAGAACTGACTGCCCGAACCGACTGTCGCGTCGGGTATCCTGCTGCAGGCAGTAATGAGATGTGAATGTGTGGACAGATGACCACGTCGCAGCTTTGCAAATTTCTTCAATAGAGGCTGACTTCAAGTGGGCTACCGACGCTGCCATGGCTCTAACATTATGAGCCGTGACATGACCCTCAAGAGCCAGCCCCGCCTGGGCGTAAGCGAAGGAAATGCAATCTGCTAGCCAATTGGATATGGTGCGTTTCCCTACAGCCACTCCCCTCCTATTGGGGTCAAAAGAAACAAACAATTGGGCGGACTGTCTGTTGGGCTGTGTCCGCTCCAGGTAGAAGGCCAATGCTCTCTTGCAGTCCAATGTGTGCAGCTGACGTTCAGCAGGGCAGGAATGAGGACGGGGAAAAAATGTTGGCAAGACAATTGACTGGTTCAGATGGAACTCCGACACAACCTTTGGCAGGAACTTAGGGTGAGTGCGGAGGACTACTCTGTTATGATGAAATTTGGTGTACGGGGCCTGGGCTACCAGGGCCTGAAGCTCACTGACTCTACGAGCTGAAGTAACTGCCACCAAGAAAATGACCTTCCAGGTCAAGTACTTCAGATGGCAGGAATTCAGTGGCTCAAAAGGAGGTTTCATCAGCTGGGTGAGAACGACATTGAGATCCCATGACACTGTAGGAGGCTTGACAGGGGGCTTTGACAAAAGCAAACCTCTCATGAAGCGAACAACTAAAGGCTGTCCTGAGATCGGCTTACCTTCCACACGGTAATGGTATGCACTGATTGCACTAAGGTGAACCCTTACAGAGTTGGTCTTGAGACCAGACTCAGACAAGTGCAGAAGGTATTCAAGCAGGGTCTGTGTAGGACAAGAGCGAGGATCTAGGGCCTTGCTGTCACACCAGACGGCAAACCTCCTCCAATGGGAGAAGTAACTTCTCTTAGTGGAGTCTTTCCTGGAAGCAAGCAAGATGCGGGAGACACCCTCTGACAGACCCAAAGAGGCAAAGTCTATGCCCTCAACATCCAGGCCGTGAGAGCCAGAGACTGGAGGTTGGGATGCAGAAGCGCCCCCTCGTCCTGTGTGATGAGGGTCGGAAAACACTCCAATCTCCACGGTTCTTCGGAGGATAACTCCAGAAGAAGGGGGAACCAGATCTGACGCGGCCAAAAAGGAGCAATCAGAATCATGGTGCCTCGGTCTTGCTTGAGTTTCAACAAAGTCTTCCCCACCAGAGGGATGGGAGGATAAGCATACAGCAGGCCCTCCCCCCAATCCAGGAGGAAGGCATCCGATGCCAGTCTGCCGGGGGCCTGAAGCCTGGAACAGAACTGAGGGACTTTGTGGTTCACTCGAGATGCGAAGAGATCCACCAAGGGGGTGCCCCACGCTTGGAAGATCTGGCGCACCACTCTGGAGTTGAGCGACCACTCGTGAGGTTGCATAATCCGGCTCAGTCTGTCGGCCAGACTGTTGTTTACGCCTGCCAGATATGTGGCTTGGAGCACCATGCCTTGACGGCGAGCCCAGAGCCACATGCTGACGGCTTCCTGACACAGGGGGCGAGATCCGGTGCCCCCCTGCTTGTTGACATAGTACATGGCAACCTGGTTGTCTGTCTGAATTTGGATAATTTGGTGGGACAGCCGATCTCTGAAAGCCTTCAGAGCGTTCCAGATCGCTCGCAACTCCAGAAGACTGATCTGTAGATCGCGTTCTTGGAGGGACCAACTTCCTTGGGTGTGAAGCCCATCGACATGAGCTCCCCATCCCAGGAGAGACGCATCCGTGGTCAGCACTTTTTGCGGCTGAGGAATTTGGAAGGGACGTCCCAGAGTCAAATTGGAGCAAATCGTCCACCAATACAGGGATTTGAGAAAACTCGTGGACAGGTGGATCACGTCCTCTAGACCCCCAGCGGCCTGATACCACTGGGAGGCTAGGGTCCATTGAGCAGATCTCATGCGAAGGCGGGCCATGGGAGTCACATGAACTGTGGAGGCCATGTGGCCCAGCAATCTCAACATCTGCCGAGCTGTGATCTGCTGGGACGCACGCACCCGCGAGACGAGGGACAACAAGTTGTTGGCTCTCGCCTCTGGGAAATAGGCGCGAGCCGTCCGAGAATCCAGCAGGGCTCCTATGAATTCGAGTTTCTGCACTGGGAGAAGATGGGACTTTGGGTAATTTATCACAAACCCCAGTAGCTCCAGGAGGCGAATAGTCATCTGCATGGACTGCAGGGCTCCTGCCTCGGATGTGTTCTTCACCAGCCAATCGTCGAGATATGGGAACACGTGCACCCCCAGCCTGCGAAGTGCCGCTGCTACCACAGCTAGGCACTTTGTGAACACCCTGGGCGCAGAGGCGAGCCCAAAGGGTAGCACACAGTACTGGAAGTGGCGTGTGCCCAACTGAAATCGCAGATACTGTCTGTGAGCTGGCAGTATCGGGATGTGTGTGTAGGCATCCTTCAAGTCCAGAGAGCATAGCCAATCGTTTTGCTGAATCATGGGGAGAAGGGTGCCCAGGGAAAGCATCCTGAACTTTTCTTTTACGAGATATTTGTTCAGGGCCCTTAGGTCTAGGATGGGACGCATCCCCCCTGTTTTCTTTTCCACAAGGAAGTACCTGGAATAGAATCCCAGCCCTTCTTGCCCGGATGGCACGGGCTCGACCGCATTGGCGCCGAGAAGGGCGGAGAGTTCCTCTGCAAGTACCTGCTTGTGCTGGAAGCTGTAAGACTGAGCTCCCGGTGGACAATTTGGAGGTTTTGAGGCCAAATTGAGGGTGTATCCTTGCCGGACTATTTGGAGAACCCACTGATCGGAGGTTATGAGAGGCCACCTTTGGTGAAAAGCTTTCAACCTCCCCCCGACCGGCAGGTCGCCCGGCACTGACACTTGTATGTCGGCTATGCTCTGCTGGAGCCAGTCAAAAGCTCGCCCCTTGCTTTTGCTGGGGAGCCGCGGGGCCTTGCTGAGGCGCACGCTGCTGACGAGAGCGAGCGCGCTGGGGCTTAGCCTGGGCCGCAGGCTGTCGGGAAGGAGGATTGTACCTACGCTTACCAGAAGCATAGGGACCAGTCTTCCTTCCCCCGAAAAATCTTCTACCTGTAGAGGTAGAGGCTGAAGGCTGCCGGCGGGAGAACTTGTCGAATGCGGTGTCCCGCTGGTGGAGAGACTCTACCACCTGCTCGACTTTTTCTCCAAAAATGTTGTCCGCACGGCAAGGCGAGTCCGCAATCCGCTGCTGGAGTCTATTCTCCAGGTCGGCGGCACGCAGCCATGAGAGCCTGCGCATCACCACACCTTGAGCAGCGGCCCTGGATGCAACATCAAAAGTGTCATAAACTCCTCTGGCCAGGAATTTTCTGCACGCCTTCAGCTGCCTGACCACCTCCTGAAAAGGCTTGGCTTGCTCAGGGGGAAGAGCATCAACCAAGCCCGCCAACTGCCGCACATTGTTCCGCATGTGTATGCTCGTGTAGAGCTGGTAAGACTGGATCTTGGCCACGAGCATAGAAGAATGGTAGGCCTTCCTCCCAAAGGAGTCTAAGGTTCTAGGGTCTTTGCCCGGGGGCGCCGAAGCATGCTCCCTAGAACTCTTAGCCTTCTTTAGGGCCAGATCCACAACTCCAGAGTCATGAGGCAACTGAGTGCGCATCAGCTCTGGGTCCCCATGGATCCGGTACTGGGACTCAATCTTCTTGGGAATGTGGGGATTACTTAGTGGCTTGGTCCAGTTCGCAAGCAATGTCTTTTTCAGGACATGGTGCAAGGGAACAGTGGACGCTTCCTTAGGTGGAGAAGGATAGTCCAGGAGCTCAAACATTTCAGCCCTGGGCTCGTCCTCCACAACCACCGGGAAGGGGATGGCCGTAGACATCTCCCGGACAAAGGAAGCAAAAGACAGACTCTCGGGAGGAGAAAGCTGTCTCTCAGGAGAGGGAGTGGGATCAGAAGGAAGATCCTCAGACTCCTCGTCAGAGAAATATCTGGGGTCCTCCTCTTCTTCCCACGAGGCCTCACCCTCGGTGTCAGACACAAGTTCACGAACCTGTGTCTGCAACCTCGCCCTGCTCGACTCGGTGGAACCCCGTCCACGGTGGGGGCGTCGAGAGGTAGACTCCCTTGCCCGCATCGGCGAAGCTCCCTCCGCCGACGTAGTCGGGGAGCCTTCCTGGGAGGTGGCCGCGGTCGGCACCGCACGCGGTACCGACGTCGGGGACCTCAACCTGGGCGATGGGCCAGCCGGCGCCACGCTCGACGGTACCGGAGGCGCAAGCACCGCCGGTACCGGAGGGGTAGGGCGCAACAGCTCTCCCAGAATCTCTGGGAGAACGGCCCGGAGGCTCTCGTTTAGAGCGGCTGCAGAGAAAGGCTGAGAGGCCGATGCAGGCGTCGACGCCAGAACCTGTTCCGGGCGAGGAGGCTGTTCCGGGCTGTCCAGAGTGGAGCGCATCGACACCTCCTGAACAGAGGGTGAGCGGTCCTCTCGGTGCCGATGCCTGCTGGGTGCCGAATCCCTCGGCGACCCAGAGCTCTCGGTGCCGACATGGGGAGGAGACCGGTGTCGATGCTTCTTCGACTTCTTCCGAAGCATGTCACCGGAGCTCCCCGGCACCGACGAGGAGGACGTAGAATCCATCCGTCGCTTCCTCGGGGCCGAGACCGAAGAGGGTCGATCCCGGGGGGGCTGTACCGCAGGAGCCCTCAGGGTAGGAGGAGACCCACCCGAAGGCTCACCGCCACCAGCAGGGGAATGGACAGCCCTCACCTGCACTCCTGACGATGCACCTCCGTCCGACGACATCAGCAGACGAAGTCTCGGTACCACCGACGTCGATACAGTCGCCCGATGCCTCGATGCAGTCGATGGAGCGGCAGCCAAGGAAGATGGTCCGGACGCTGACGACGTCGATGCACTCGATGCCTCCGGTGCTGATGAAGAGCCCGAGAACAAAACGTTCCACTGGGCTAATCTCGCTACCTGAGTCCGCCTTTGTAACAGGGAACACAGACTGCAGTTCTGAGGGCGGTGCTGGGCCCCTAGACACTGAAGACACGCAGAGTGCCTATCAGTGAGCGAGATTACCCGGGCGCACTGGGTGCACTTCTTGAAGCCGCTGGAAGGCTTCGATGTCATGGGCGGAAAAATCACGCCGGCGAAATCAAAAGCCGAAATGGCGAAAATTGAAGCACCAAAATTTAGAGGGAGAAAAATCTCGACCGAGGCCAAAAGAGGCCTACCCCGACAACGAAAGAAAACTTACGGGGCAAAAACTGAGAAATACGGGAAGGGCAGAAAACCCGAAAGGGTCTTCCGGAACACTACCGGAGCGCTTCCCGAACTTTTTCAAGGAAAAAAGGACAAAAACACGTCGAAAAGGACGCGCGAGGTCGACTCTCTGGGGCACGAACGGCGTAACACGACCGTACCGAGTGCGGACGAAAGAAGACTGGCCGGCTCGAGCCGGTTTCGGGCGGGAAGACGGCCGCGCATGCGCGGTGCGCATGGGCGCACGAGGACTAGCAAAGGCCTTTGCTAGTAAACTTTCCGATGGAGGGGGCTGCCGAGGACGTCAACCCCATCAGTGAGAACAAGCAGCCTGCTTGTCCTCGGAGAATCATAGCTAAAATGTTTTGGCTTAAATATATGCTACTAAATTATTGTTTACATAAATTTATGCTTGAATCTAAACATTCTCTAATGTAAAAATTGACAAAAACTTACAGGGTTGCTTTTCATTGCTCCTCCCACTGCTCTGGCTGCACTGCTATTGCCTGAGAGATCAGCCAGCTTCTTGTAGGTAACAGTCTCTCCAGATTTCACATGCTTAAACAGGATCTCCAGGACTTTTCTGGTGAAAGAATCTGGGGAACATTACAGTTATACATAAATTAAAATGATCATAAATACTGAACCCTTAATGGTGATACATTTAATACAGCATATACCCTGATTCTCCATTTTGCTAATATGCATTATTTGTTAGAACATAAGAACATAAGCATTGCCATACTGGGGCAGACCGAAGGTCCATCAAGCCCAGTATCCTGCTTCCAACAGTGGACAATCCAGGTCACAAGAACCTGGCAAGATCTCAGAATAGGAGAACAGATTTTATGCTGCTTATCCTAGAAATATCACAAAACCGCTAACAGAGTGTGTTCAACAAGTTAGCTATGTAGATAGACTATATAGCTATACTTTTTCTGTGAGGTAGAGTCTCATATAGCTGACACGGCTGTTCTCATTTCACTCTAAGGTGAATCACTTGCTCGTGTTCATTTATTAATCATAGACTCATCCCCCACCTCCTAATAAATTTGATATTCAAATAATGCATAAATCTGCTTATAACATCTTGACCATAACCATTCTCATAACTGTGCACACGACACTTATCTTATGCAAATTGGTGTACTCTTGCACCCCGACAGGTCCCCGTTTCGTAACACTTTATCAAGGGGGAGTATCACCGCATCTGTCGAAAAAAAAAGAAACAGAATGGATTCTACTGTTCTAACTCTCACTCGCTAACTCATTACATTTACCCAATCATGCTCCCAGCTTATCAGATTCCTCACTACAGCGTCTATGTGTGCCTCATCTCTCTCATTACAAAATGGCACCAGCGTACTTTTTACTCATTCAGTACCGGAAACAGCTGACTATTGTTTCTGCTCCCTCCCATCTCTCTACATCACTGTCAATCTCAGAAGAAACAGCCCCCAATGCACATAAGTATTGAGCCCATTAGGTTCCACTGTGCCCAATGTAAAAATCCAGAATATTTCACGTTGTTACATCTTTCTGTTGAAGTCTCCTCCCCTTTTGGACGGAGATACCTGCTCAATTGGCATACATTTATTCGAATAACCATACGATTGATGATCTTAAATGTATGGCAATTGAGCAGGTATCTCCGTCCAAAAGGGGAGGAGACTTCAACAGAAAGATGCTACAACGTGAAACATTCTGGGCGCTGTAGTGAGGAATCTGGTAAGCTGGGAGCATGACTGGGTAAATGTAATGAGTTAGCGAGTGAGAGTTAGAACAGTAGAATCCATTCTGTTTCTTTTTTTTCGACAGATGCGGTGTCAGCTATATGAGACTCTACCTCACAGAAAAAGTATAGATATAGTCTATCTACATAGCTAACTCATTGAACACACTATGTTAGCGGTTTTGTGATATTGTTTGAATTCAGAGGACTGAGTGAGGCCGTAAATTGTTGAACAGTATCCTAGAAATAAGCAGTGGATTTTCCCCAAGACCATCTTAATAATTGCTTATGGACTTTTCTTTTAGGAAATTATCCAAACCTTTTTAAAACCCTGCTAACTAATTTTACCACATTCTCTGATATTTGGTTGATTTTTGTTAGACTTAACATTAATAAATGATTGTTCGAATGAGGTTTCAACATTTTCAGTATTTTCAAGGTCCCTATTTACTAAGTTGCGCTAGCTGTTTAACATGGGAATTAACAGCATGCTGCCACATCAGTAGTTAATACAGTGGGTTAGATCTTAGGGGGCCTTTTACAAAGCCAAACTAGCAATTTTAAGCTAGCAGTAAATGCTGAGACACCCACAGGAATATAATGGGCTTCTCCACATTTAACGCCAGCTGATTTTTGGCACAAGCTAAAAACGCTAGCATGGCTTTGTAAAAGACCCTCTTAGTGTCATAACTGCTACCTTTATATTTTTGTATTTAATTATTAAGCTTTATTAACAGCGTTAATGAAGTGATTCGCCCAAGGAAGTGTACAGCAGGTATAGTTCCAACAAAAAATAACTTACATTGTAGTAACAGCAAGCAATAGTAAAATGACCAAATATTAGAGTATACTACAGACTTAGAATAATCAGGTAAATTTGGAAACAGGCAACTTAAATTCTAGTATTTGCAATAATGTACACGTTATTTGCAATAATGTACAGCACAGCACAGCACTCACATAACAGATATATGATATAAAAGATAAATGATACATCATATTGGGCAGCACAATAGAACATTTATATAATAGATATGATTTTCACAATCTTAGCATAAAGCAACAAAACAACTTACTAGGCAAGCATAGGGGACAAGTGTAGTTGGTACATGTGAAGTGGAATTTTAGAAAGAATGTCTAAATTGACATGTAGATGTCCAAGTTGAGATGCTAGTATCTAAGAACAAGATCCGCTGACATAAAGCTTGTAAATACATGGTGAATTGTTTATGTTTGAACATTCATTTGTAGTGACAGGAAGCATGAACATGCATTTTAGAAAAACATATGTCTAAAATATCAATGGGGCAACATAGGAACTTAAAGATCTGAATGGCTCATACGTTCTCCAGGCTTGCATAAGAGTCGAACAAGCCTGGAGATTATGAGCATTTTATAAGTTAGGGAAGAGGGTAAGGGGGGGGGGGGGGTTGATGTAGGAGGGGAGAAAAATGAAAATACTGTACAATTTAAGGGGTCTTTTACTAAAGATTAGTTCAAGTTCTCTGCAGCAGGGCCCTGCTGCAGACAGCTCGAGCTAATCTTTAGTAAAAGACCTTCTTAGTGACTTGAGTCTCACTCTTCTCTTATATTTTTGTTCTGACTGTTGATTGGATTCAATAAAAACATTTAAAACAATGTCTTTATGGCAGCATGTAACATCTGTTATGAAATGGCAACATAGAGGTTTATGCGCTGGAACCTATGTGGAGGAGTGGCCTAGTGGTTAGGGTGGTGGACTTTGGTCCTGGGGAACTGAGTTCGATTCCCACTTCAGGCACAAGCAGCTCCTTGTGACTCTGGGCAAGTCACCTAACCCTCCATTGCCCCAGGTACAAATAAGTACCTGTATACAATATGTAAGCCACATTGAGCCTGCCATGAGTGGGAAAGCGTGGGGTACAAATGTAACAAAAAAAAAAAACCTAACCAGTTACCTTTGCCATTTTAGAAACAACATGTATTTCTCCTGAAGCTGTCACAGAGCCCAGGGAGGGGGTGGGGTGGGCATCAACCACAGGGGAATGAAGATGACCTCTCTAGATCCTTCCAGTTCAGTGATGCTCAATATGTAAATATGTGGGGCACTCAATAACAACTGAATAGTGCTAACCAACCCTACTAAGGGCTGATTCCAATGTCCCAACATTACCCCTCCCCCCCCCCCCAAAAAAAAATCTTAGGGCCTCTTACAAAGCCGCGCTACTGATTTTCAGTGCAGTAAATGAGAGCAAGCCCATTCAGTACCTATGGGCTTCCTCTCATTTGCCATGCGGGGATCAGTAGCGCAACTTTGTAAAAGAAGCCCTTAGTGAACAAGATAGGCTGATTTATAATATGAGGCGGCCACAACGCGTTCCAAAATTTCTACAGTCCGTTTCCCCAAGAACAAAGTTTTAACAGTTACTTATCTTGAACGTAAAGTTCAGAGATAGCATCCAAAGGTTCTACAAAGCCTTGTTTCTGATCAAAAGACCCTTCCCTCAGGAACCCAGCTTATACTCCAAAAGTGAAAGCCACTGCTGCGTGCTGTTTGAAGGTCACGGGACTGGAAGGCATATTTGATTCTGCATTTCTTGTAAGAACCTGGTTTGGCTATCAGGGAATGAAATGGTGGAATTTGCTCCCCAGGGACATAAGGTGTTTAACAGATTATCTGTCCTTTCGTAAAGGGTTTAAAACGTTTCTCTTCAGCAAATTTCAGCTGACAAAGGGTCAATAATGATAAGTTGTCAAGTTTTGATTTCTGTATGATTTTTTAATACACTTTTTGTCTTCTTCTGAATTCATAGTATTTTAAATTGATTTTATTTGTATTCAACATTGCTCTTTTTTGTATTATGTAGAATATAAACCACATTGAACTGAAAGTACTTTTTGGATAATGTGGGATAGAAGTGCCAATAGTGTTAGTCCACACTATTCTGTAAATGTAATGCATCATTGTAATCTCTCATAACTGTTAAATTGTAAGCCACATTGAATCAAAACTTGTTTTTAGAAAATTGTGGGATACAAGAATGAATGAGTAAATAATCAAACACATAAATGAAAATAAATGAAATGCACATTGGGAAGAATAATCCAAATCATAGTAACTTGATGCTAAGATCCACCTTAGAAATCAGCACCGGAGAAAAAGACCTAGGTGACATTGTAGACAATACGATGAAATCTTCTGCCCAGTGTGTGGTGGTGGTGGCCAAAAAAGCAGGATACTAGGAATTATTAGGAAATGAATAGAAAATAAGACAAAGAATATTATAATGCCTCTATATCACTCTGTGGTATGACCACACCTTCTGTATTGTGTGCAATTCTGGTTGCCATATCTTAAAGATATAGCATAATTAGAAAAGGTTCAAAGAAGAGCGACCAAAATGGTTAATGGGATGGAACTCCTCTCATATGAGGAAAGGCTTAAGAGGTTAGGGACTCTTCAGCGTCAAAAAGAAATGGCTGTGGGGGGATATGATTGAGGTCTACAAAATACTTAGTGATATAGATCGGGTAAACGTAAACTGATATTTTTATAATGCTTTCAAAAAGCAAAGACTAGGGGACACTCAAAGAAGTTACATGGTAGTACTTTTAAAATGAACAGGAGGAAATATTTTTTCACTCAACAAATAGTTAAAGCTCTGGAACTCACTGCCAGAGGATGTGGTATCAGTGGTTAATGTATTTGAGTTTAAAAAAAGATTTGGACAAGTTCCTAGATAAAAGGTCCATAGTCTGCTATTGAGATAGACATGGGGAAAGCCACTACATGTCCCCAGGATCAGTAGCATGAATCTTGCTACTATTTGGGATTCTGTCAGGTACTTGTGACCTGAATTGGCCACTGCTGGAAGCAGGATACTGGGCTAGACAGACCATTGGTCTGATCCAAAATGGCTATTCTTACATCTCACCATTACCCCCTTATATATAAATGGGGAACCCTCCAAAATTCAATACTGATAAGCAAAAGAGACGTGATAATATCAACTGTTGTAAATGTACAATAGCACTACTCTGGAACAGCTCTTGCACAAGTTGGGGAGTTTCAATCCTCTCATCAGAGAGGCCAAGGTCAGAAGGCTCACTACCTGCTGCAATATTCACTATCCACATTGTAAAACCTCCCTAAACGTTTCCTATACCTAGGAATAATAATGTTTTTTTGTTCCTTATTCTAAGAATTCCATGTCTTCACCTCTCCTGTCTGCTTGGAGCAGTCATCCTAAAGGTTCTACTTCCACAGCCTCCTCAGGATCATTTGGGTGCAGATAGTTGGAGAAAGAAGAATTCTTTTTTCTTTTATGCCTATTGGGTTCTAATTTAAACTGTGTGTGCTCTCAGAGAAACTCACTTGCCATTCCCTCTGTGCCCCTCACCCAGCCCACTGCGGACTCACTGGACTCTGGGATTGACTCCCTTTTTCCCTGGGCCTAAAGGACCATTGCTTATTCCTCCCTCTAGCAATGGAATTAGAACTGCCTGGGGTAGCCATCTCTAAAATAGCTAAATCCTGGGCTGCTGCTTCTCTAACCTCTTGGCTCTGCCACAGTACAATAATATGCTGCGCTCTGTGATACCTACACAGCAGCCTGACAAAAAATACTGGGCACACCCATAACAGTTATCACTGAGGATTTGTAGTTACTGCAGGAAAATTTTGCATTTAACATGTACTAACCGCAACACACTAGTGTACCTCAATCACAGAAACCAAAATATGCACCTTTGAGCATGCTGAAAAAGTTCTATAATTATTTAGTCAATTGTACTTTTCCACAAGGGGATACAAATATAAATTACTTTATAATCAAATAGAACAGTGATAGAATTTATGATCAGCCAATCAATATACCATATAAAATAAGGAGGACATCATTTGATAACAGAAATGGAACTTGCAAATAATGTGCCAGATTTTTAAATTCATTCTCTTAAAGTAATAACCCCTTCAATTCAGGCTAATTTCAGTCACTGGTTGTTTTCTTCCTAAGACCAAGCTGTTGCACATTCTGTTGCTTAATTATATATTGAATAATTAGAATTAGCTTACAGTCAGAACAGTTACCCCTCCAAAGTGAATGGGCTGTGTTCGCATTACTGCATGGCTTTGTAAAAGGGGGGAGGGGGAGTTAGTCATGTGCTATTGTCCATAATGGCATGAACAGGTTGCAACCTAGCAATTTCAGTTAACAGCCTGGCTGTGCTTCGTCACTTGACCACAGTTTTAAAACTTTTTTTTTGTTCTAATGGGAACTTAGAATTTCCATACATTTTTATACTACTTTAACACACAATTCAGAAAGCGCCTGTGATGTCAACACAGACACAGAGAATATAACAGCACATAACTGCAAGCAGGGCCGTGCCTAGGGTCTCCGGCGCCCCTCTGCAGTTGGCCCCGCCCCCTTGAAAACGATCGCTACACTACCCGCCCTCTTCTCCCCAGATCCTTTTCCTTTTTTTTTGTTTAAATTTACCTCTGTCCGGCAGCAGCGTAGCGTTAGTGAGAAGGAGGCGGCGCTCCCCCGCCCCGACGTTTCAGTCTTCTCTTCGCTCAGTGTCCCGCCTTCTTCTGACGTCATTTCTGAAGTCAGAAGAAGGCGGAACTGAGCGAAGGGAAGACTGACACGTCGGGGCGGTGGAGCGCCGCCTCCTCACTAACGCTACGCTGCCGCCGGACAGAGGTAAATTTAAACAAACAAAAAAAAAAGGATCTGGGGAGAAGAGGGCGAGGTAAGCATGGTGCGGCGGAGCACCCCCAGAGGATGACACCCTCCTGCCATGCTTACCTCGCTTACCGTGTTGGCACAGCCCTGACTGCAAGGCCTTCTTTCCTTGTGAGGCACAGCCTAATGGTTAGCGAAGTGGCCTATGAACCTGGGAAACTGAGTTTGATTGCTAGTGTGGCTCCTTGTGGCTCCGGAGAAGTCACTTACTCTCTATGGCCCCAGGTACACAAAACTTAGGTGCACTTTTATTAAAACTTAGAATGCTCCAATGGACATTAGCATGTGCTAAATGCTGCACATCCTATTTTATATCTATGGGTCTCACATAGCACTCAGCGCATGCTATTGTTCATTAGTACATGCTAGGCTTTAGTGAAAGAGCAACCTTAGGTTGTAAGTCTGCCAGGGACAGAGTAAGTATCTGTATGTGAGATGTAAAATTATTTGGTTTTACTACAGAAAGCTGGTATATCAAATGCCTGGCCTTTACCTTAACTTTTGCAGACTAGGTAGGCCATATGGTCTTTATCTGTCTTAATGCTTTTCTGTTTCTATTATATGAAGGGAAGGGAAGGCATTGATTGGCAGCCTAGATAGGCCAAACGGTCTTTATCTGCCTTAATTTTTCTCTGTGTCCTTGCCCATTTTTGTCTTCTACTGTAATATATCAGACCCCACCTGTTACCATATTTTCTTGCACTGAATACTTGCCTCTGTTTCATCCTTTAGAATACTGCTCCATTCATCCACCACAATTTCTCTCTCTATATATAAATATTTTATTTACCCTCTTTAGCCTCATTACATGATCGCTTGTTCTATAACTTTATTAACTATGGAAAACAATTGTGTATTTTGTGTTATTACAGTACCTTATACATTGCATCACTCATTTCCCTCTTAACTTTCACAAGCATTCTTGTCCCCACTGCTGCAAAGGATTCCCACAACATAATCTTAGCACTGAAACCAAAAGATTTCAGTTTTGTCACATTAGACCACAGAACTGTTACCCACATGCATTGAATCTCACAAGTGATTCTCTGTAAATACTATGCAGCATGTTATATGCGTTTTCTTCATCTGTTTTCTTCCTGCCATCCTCTCACATAAGACAGTGTGGAGTGATCTTAACATTTTCTCCATTCTCATCTAGAGACTTCTAGAGACTTAAAATAATCCTATGCTTCATAGTGTCCTTTCCCCAGCAGTGTCCTTAAACTTGACCCTGACACAGGCATGGAGTTGCCAAAACATAGTGGTCATTAAAAACAGTGTTATAATTGACTGGACATTTAGCACTCCACTATTGTTTTTTTTGGTTGCTGTCTAAAATAAATATTTTATCACATCTTCTGATTATTGATCATTGCTTTTTTTACCGGTACTGGTCCCTTTTGAGCCAATCAAGAAACTGGTAATTTTAGTTCCTGAAATACAAGACATAGTTGGGAGTGGGCTGGCTATAGCCAGCCTCTGAAGAGGCAGAATAGCTCTTGAGACAGGTGTTTTTCAACCAAAAGGTCAGGCTGGCTTATGATCGACAGCTATTACTTATTTATTTGGACTTTGCTCACACCTTTTTCAGTAGTATTTCAAGGTGAGTTACATTCAGGTACAATGAATATTATTTCCCTGTTGGGCTCACAACCTAAGTTTGTACCTGAGGCAATGAGGGCTTAAGTGACCTGCCAAGATTACAAGGAGCAGCAGTGGGATTTGAACCAGGCACCTCCAAAGGAACCCAGAGAAACAGGAGAGGCAATAGAAGCAGACTGGTGTGCTGTACCCTTGATAGTCAGCTAGATTGCCCTATAATTCTGTAAAAAGGTTAACGAGACAGAAAAAGCACATAGGCACGTGTTACACAAATTCTACAAAGGTACATCAAACTATATGCTTGAGCAAGATTTTTATCCGACTCATACTCATCACTTCAAAAGCATTTGACATAAGATTTAGAAAATAAAATGTTTAGGACCCCTTTAAAAACCAAAAGGGTTATTACTTATAGTTGATGCTTTTAGTCGTCATAATCATTGGTCTGAATTAGAATAAAAAACATATGATTTCTTCATGCTGTTTAAAGTCCAAAATTTCAATGATCTCTCTAAAAAGCAGCTACTCACCTGTAGCAGATGTTCACCAAGGTCAGCAGACCAAGTATTCTCACAGCTGGGTGGCATCATCCAAAGGAGTCCAGTATGGACGCTGACTAGCGATATTAACACAGAACTATCTAGCAGTCTCACCACGCATACACTGCTGCCTTCTCGCTGATGCATGAGAGCAGGTCCCTCAGTCATTTCAAAAAGATAAAGACTACTACTCCAAGCGGAGATGGGAGGTATGTGAGAAAACTTGGCCTGCTGTCCTTGAAGAACACCTACCACAGATGAGTGACTTTGCTTTCTCCAAGAACAAGCAGGACTTCTTATTCTCACAGCTGGAAATTCCTAGCTACCAGGTTCACTGAAAACAACAACAACGCTAGGAATATAGGGACTTGAAACATTGAGGCCTTGAAGCCAATCAAACTAAAAACTAAATATATTCTAGTGAACAAAACTGGGCCTTGGGGGGTGGAGATGGATTCTAGACTCCTAATAAATTCTGTAAAACTGCTTGCCTGAACCTGCTGTTACATCAAGTATCCTGTTCAAGGAAGTAATGAGATTTGAATGTGTGGACTTTGGTCCACTCCAGATACAATGCTTGCTTGCAATCCAAATTATGCAGTACATTCTCGCCAGGATGGGTATGTGGTTTTGGCAGAATGATTGACTGATTAAGATGGAACACCGACACTACCTTAGGAAAGAACTTAGGGTGTATGTGAAGAACTACTCTATTGTGCTGAAACTTAGATTGATCAGCTACTAGATCCTGAAGCTCATTGACCCTGCAAGCTGAAGTGACCGCCATCAGAAATACAACTTTCCAAGTCAAATACTTCAGATGACAGGAATCAAGTGGCTCAAAAGGAGCTTTCATCAGCTGGGTGAGGACAATGTTGAGATCCCATGACACAGTTGCAGGTTTGAGAGGGGGCTTTGTCAATAAGAAAATTCACGTGAAGCAAACTAGAGGCTCTATAGAAATAGGCTTACCTCCTACACAGTGATAAGCACTAATTGCACTGAGATAAACCCTTATAGAGACCACACTCAGAGAGGTGCAGAAAGTATTAAAGCAGTATTTGTGTAGGACAAGTGAAGGGATCTAAGGCCCACCAGATAGCAAACCTCCTCCACTTAAGTAACACCTCTGTGGAGTCTTTCCTGTAAGCCCGCAAGATGTGAGAGACACCCTCAAGCAAATTTAAGATGTCAAATTCTATGCTGTCTACATCAAAGCCATGAGGACCAGGGATTGGGTTTGGGATGTAGAAGTGACCCCTCATTCTGTGTGATGAGAGCTGGAAAACATTCCAATCTCTATGGCTCTTCAGAGGATAACTTCAGAAGAAGAGGGAACTTAATCTGCTTTGGACAATAAGGTGCAATTAGGATCATAGTCCCTGGTCTTGCTTGAGCTTCAGCAAAGTCTTCTCTATAAGAGTAATTGGAAGATATGTGTACAGAAAACCCTTTTCCCAATGTAGAAGAAAGGCATCTGATGCTAGTCTGGCGTGCGATCTGAGCCTGGAGCAGAACTGGGAGACCTTGTTGTTGAGATGAGTGGCAAAAAGATCCACCAAAGGAGTGCCCCACTCTCAGAAGATCTTGCAGGCTATGCCCACAAGAACATAAGTGTTGCCATACTGGGACAGACCGAAGGTCCATCAAGCCCAGCATCCTGTTTCCAACAGTGGCCAATCCAGGTCACAAGTACCTGGCAAGGTCCCAAAACAGTACAATATATTTTGTGCAACTTATCCTAGTAAAGGCTTATGGACTTTTCTTTTAGGAAGATATCCAAACCTTTTATAAACCCCGTTAAGCTAACTGCTTTTACCACATTCTCTGGCAATGAATTCCAAAGTTTAATTACACGTTGAATGAAGAAATATTTTCTCTGATTTGTTTTAAATTTACTAGTTTGTAGCTCCGTGTGCTCCCTAGTCCTAGTATTTTTGGAAAGAGTAAACAAGTGATTCGATTCACGTCTACCTGTTCCACTCCACTCATTATTTTATATACCTCTATCATATCTCCCCCTCAGCTGTGTGGTTGGAAAACCTTGCTCAGTCTGTTCGTCAGACAGTTGACCCTTCTTGGGAGGTATGTGGCTTGGAGGAGGGCCCACTGCCACATCCCCACAGCTTCCTAACACAAGGGGTAGGATTCTGTACCCCCCCCCCCCCCGGTTTGGTCATTGCAACCTGATTGTCCGTTTGGCTAAGAATAATTTGGTTTTGTAGCTCATTTCTGAAAGCCTTTAGAGCAGGGGTTCTAAACCCAGTCCTTGGGACACACCCAGCCAATCAGGTTTTTGGGGTATCCACAATAAATATGCATGAGATAAATTTGCATGTGCTACCTCCAATATATGCAAATCTATCTCATGCATATTCATTGTGGATATCCTGAAAACCTGACTAGCTAGGTGAGCCCTGTTTTAGAGCGTTCCAAAAGGCCCTGAGCTTGAAGAGATTGATATGGAGATCTGTTTCCTGAGCCAAATAAGTACCCTGGATATGGAACCCATCCACATGAGCTCCTTGTCCTAGGTTGGATGCATCTGTTATCAGCACCTTTTGAGATGGGAATTTGGAATGGTAGTTCCACAGTCAAATTCATCCAAACTGTCCACCAGAGAAGGGCATGAATCAACTCTGGAGGAATTTGGATGACATCCCCTAGGTTCCCTGCCTCCTGAGACCATTGGGAAACTAAGATCCACTGGGCTTCCCTCAAGTGGAGACATACCATGGGAGTGGCATACACTGTTGAGGACATGTGGCCTATCAATCTTCACATTTGCCAAGCTGTGGCCTCCTTGCTGTTTTGGACTTGCAAGGCAAGTGATGATAAGGTCTCTGCTCTCGCTTGTGGAAGAAAAGCCTGAGCCTGCAATGTATCTAGAAGGCTCCTATGTATTCTAATTGCTGTACCTGGTGAAGGTGGGACTTGGGGTAGTTTATGATAAACCCTAGTAACTCCAACACCCAACTAGTTAGGTGCATTGATTCTGTCACCCTCTCCTGTGATGTACTCTTGACCAACCAATCATTCAGCATGTACACTCCCAGCCTGCAAGATATGCCGCTACTACTGTTAGACATTTACTAAATACCCTGGAAGCTGACGTGAGGCCAAATGGCAGTAAGCAATACTGGTAGTGGTGCTTCCCCATTCAAAATCTGAGATATTTCCTATGACTGGCAGTATCGAAATGTGGGTATAGGCATCCTTTAGGTCCAGAGATCATAACCAATTGTTTTCCTAAATCAAAGGGAGAATGGTGTCCAGGGAAAGCATCCTGAACGTTTCTTTGACCAGGAATTGGTTCAGGGCCCTTAGGACTAAGATGGGCCAAAATCCCCCTGTTTTCTCTGGCACAAGGAAGTACCTGAAATATAATCCCTTCTTCCCCTGGTGACATGGGTTCAACCGCTTTGGCCTGAAGAAGGGTGGAGACTTTCTCTACAAGTACTTGCTTGTGCTGAGAGCTGTATGACGTCGCACTTTGTGGACAATTTTGTGGTCTTTGACGCCAATGTAGGGCATAACCAAGACGGACTATCTGAAGAACTCACTGGTTGGAGATTACAAGGATCTGTCCACCTGTGATGGTAAAACTTCAGCCTCCCCCCTTCCAGAAGGCCAACTGGAAGAGTTACTTTGAGGGGCGACAATGCTCTCTTGGAGGCAGTCAAAAGCTTGTCCCTTGCTTCAACTGGGGCGCTGGCTGGTTCTTCTGAGGACAGGATTGGTGAGGCCAAGAGCACTAGGCCTGGGGCTGCTGGGCAGAGCGGGAAGGCAGCAGGAGCCAACGCCTCTGAGAGTAGGTTTGCCATCTAGGGCCACTGAAAAACCTCCGTGAAGAAGGAGATGTAGCTGGAGGGTGTCTATATGTTTCTTCATGAGGTCAGCGACCTCTCCGGCCTCATCTCCAAACAAGTTGTTACCTTTACAAGGAACATCTGCCAACCTCTCCTGCATCACTGGTTGCTGGTTCCAGGTCACAGACACACAACCATGACAGTCTGCTCATCCCCATACTCATGGCAGAGATTCTGGTTGCTATGTCAAAAGAGTCATAGGTGTCCCTGGCCAGACATTTTCTGAACTCCAGCTGCTTACGGTGAAGCTCTGAGGCCTGCTACAGTGGGAAACTATCCACAAGATTCAGTGCACTGTGGACTAAAGATAGGCTTGTGTAGAGCTGGCAGGACTGGATACGGGCAACTGTATTATAGTCCCTCACATCCCATTTCCCCTGCATCTACAGGGTCTCTCTGTTATATAGCAGGGATGGAGGGGGCAGGAGTGATCCTCTGTTGCTCCTGTTGCATAAGTTGCTGGCTTCAAAATTGTACCTTCTGATCCCTAGTTGTAGTCTTTCAGTACTACAGAAAGATGACAGCCTATGGGAGCAGCTGGGGAATCACTACTGCTCCCTACTGACACTAGGGAGAACCCCAGTAGATGCCAAGGAAATGGGATGTAAGGGATCTGTTTCAGGGGGTGGAAGGCTCGATTCAGGGGTGTCTGCATTGGGGGGGGGGGTGCAGATCAAGAGGAATCTGTTTAGGTCTGGGTTGGGCAGGATCTACTACTACTACTATAGCTACGTGATGCAAGGTTCCATGTTAGCAGTCACTGACCAGGAAAAGAATCTAGGAGTCATCGTTAATGATACTTTGAAACCTTCTGCTCAGTGTGCTGTGGCAGTAAAGGAAGCAAATAGAATGTTAGGTATTATTAGGAAAGGAATAAAAAATAAAAATAAGGATGTTATAATACCTTTGTATCGCTCCATGGTGCGACCGCACCTTAAATATTGTGTTCAATTCTGGTCACTGCCTCTCAAAAAAGATATAGTGGAATTAGCAAGGGTACAGAAGGGCGATGAAAATGATAAAAGGGGATGGGATGATTTCCATATGAGGAAAGGATGAAACGGCTTGGGCTCTTCAGCTTGGAGAAAAGATGGCTGAGAGGAAATATGATAGAGGTATATAAAATACTGAGCGGAGTGGAATGGGTAGACATGAATCCAAAAATACTGGGACTAGGGTACACGCAATGAAGCAACAAAGTAGTAAATTTACAACAAATCAGAGAAAATATCTCTTCACTCAATGTGTAATTAAACTCTGGAATTCGTTGCCAGAGAATGTGGTAAAAGCAGTTAACTTAGCGGGGTTTAAAAAAGGTTTGGCTAACTTCCTAAAAGAAAAGTCCGTAAGTCATTATTAAAATGGACTTGGGAAAATCCACTGCTTATTTCTGGGATGAGCAGCATAAAACGCATTGTACTGTTTTGGGATCTTGCCAGGTAACTTGTGACCTGGATTGGCCACTGTTGGAAACAGGACACTGGGCTTGATGGTCTATTCCAGTATGGCAGCACTTATGTACTTATGGATCATTTGTACACCACTGACCCCAGGGAGCCATAGCCCCCTGGGACCATCAGCCATGCATTAGTAGCACAATGTTCCTAGGGAGGAAAAGAAAACCATAGTTCAAAGCTGACATTATTCAACTTGCATATTAATGAGATGTTTTTTACGCACTTGCATGCTTTCCATATCATTATTTAGCTTATGCTGTGCTGCCAAAATGTGCGTAAAGAACAAATAACGCATGATTTTTGACATGTAACGTGCACTAATTTAATAGAAAAAAGATAAGGTAACAGAAAAAAGGAGCTATGAAGTGAGAGAGCTTAAAAAACTGTCATTTAAAAGCCCTGCTGCCTGCAAAAATTACTGAAGCATGACCATATCTTTAAAGGAAAGCAATTAAAATAATGATAACAATTTAAACAATTGTAACAAATAGTGAAAGCACGCAGAAGCAAAGCATCATGAATGTTTTCCAACAAAGATTTGTAGAAAGAGTGTACGTGTGTGGAGGGGGTAGTGCTGTAGGCATGGGTGATATAATGTGTGGTTGGTGGTATACATGTTGTGCATGATGGCTGTAAAGGCTTTGGGGTTTGTATGGGATGTAGAAATATGTCAATTGTGGGTTTGTATATGTGTGTAGGGCTATATATAGGGTAGTGCCAATTTGTGAGGTGTGTGGGAATGTATGGTTATAAGGGAGTGGGGGAGGACATGGGGGTGAAGGTATATAGGAATGTGTGTAGGTGGGAGGTGAGTAGGGGTCATATGTGGGATATGGGGTTTTAGGAGTAAATGTTGGGTACATTTGCTTGGGTATGTGTGTGGGGGATAAATAGTGAATGGGCTATGGAATGCATATGTGGTACACTCATGTGCATGATTTTTTAAATGTGGAGGTGGCTTTTTAAGCAATATTTGGTGCCATTCTTTGCCAGCTGCTCCAGGTGTTTTTCCCTACCTTGGTCTACCTGTGTTACTCTGTAAGTGCTGGAAGGGTAAAGACTTTTTGGAATGGAGTGGTGGTCAGTGTTCTAACAGTTTCAACAGGTTCCCATAGAAACAATATGGGATTTTTTTTTCATATGAAAGCAATGGGCATTTTTTTTTTAGATCTAGCCCTTTGACAGCGATTCAGTACTTTTGGTTTTATAAATCTTCTGAGATAATAAAATTTTCTTCCAGCATACCAATTTATTGAGCCTACGGACAGACGAATGGACCCTGGTCACTTTTAAATAATTCTAACATTCTGTCTATCAGAAAGCATAAACAAATCTCTTCCCAGCTGGAACGAATGCTAATCAGTTTGTTAAAAAAAAATCATTGTCTTTAATATTATAACATTAAACAAATTAAATATCAGCATAATCCAGGGTATAGTAGAAAAGGGTCATCAAAGAAATTAACTTTTTGTTCATTAATTTATATGGCTTAGTAGGGGGCAAAAAGAGAGCAAATCTACTCTAGTTTTTATTATATGATTTCAAACTGTACACCATTTGTGGCAGTTGGGTGACTTTGGGGTTAATCAGACTGATTTGTCCTTTTAATTGCTTTCTATTCAAAGAAAATTCATTAGATAATGTTCTCTTCAAAATTCATGAATCAATTTAACTGAAGAAACCACAACAGCAGCTTTGGGTTCATTAGCAGCTGCAGCTGCATTGATAGTTGATTGTTAGTAGAGTTTCTTAAGCATATACTTTGTTTACTCTAATTCAATGCTTATTTGAATCAAATTGTTACTTGAATTTAGATCTGTGTTAACTTTGAGAGCCCCCAAAGGAATAAGTGAGAATTTTAGTCTGATGTCATTTTTTTTCCAGCGAAGTCTCTAAGACACTCATGTACTAACCTGTGAAAATGTTCACAGGTTAGTATTCATTTTGCAAAATTTGGCTACAGAATGCAAACTAACTTCTGGCTTATCTGCATCCCATCGCTAAATTATGTAACAATTTTTTCAGGTTGCCACAACTGGGAAAAATTTGAGTGTCTATGGCTCTAGCAACATGTGAAAAAACTGTAAAAAGGAAAGCCCATTTTGAATGACAGTGGTTAGGTGCATGCAGGAGGTCAATTTTCAGAGCTGAGGGCGGAGTTGGGGTAAGGTTGGTGGCAAAGCTCGAGCCTCTCAAACAAAAGGGTGCTCTTATACTCCTTGTTTACACTATTTGCAAAATAGTCCACCCTTTTGCTCTAGTACTGCACCCTATTATGAAATTGTGCTCACTATTCAGGACAGAAAAAAACCCATGTAATTTCAAATGAAAGCACATTTCTAGTGGTGGTGTAACTTAAAGGGTCCTGATGGGCTATGTCGAAGGCCCTCTGGACTCCCTCATGAGGCATTAGATCCCTGATGGGCCAGTGGTCCCCCAACCCCTGTACCCCAGCCCTGACATAGGACATATAGTCTGAAACAAGGCCACTTGAAACTTTAAACCTTAAATTAAAAATATGAGGGCCAGTCTATCCTTAGGACCGCAACTCACCCAAAGAGTA
Organism: Microcaecilia unicolor; assembly: GCF_901765095.1. Taxonomy (NCBI): domain Eukaryota; kingdom Metazoa; phylum Chordata; class Amphibia; order Gymnophiona; family Siphonopidae; genus Microcaecilia; species Microcaecilia unicolor. The sequence continues at coordinate 65,772,902 of NC_044035.1, read as the reverse complement.
TGAGGTTTCGATGCATGCAAGTGAGATTTCCACTCACTCCTTCTCTGATGGCTGCCTCTTCTATAATGGCGCTGCTTGAACCCTAGTGATAGTCTTGTGGAATCTGAGGTCCTGTCAAAGGTCCTTTTGGTGTTGTCAGATTAAACCTGCCCTTGAGCAAAAACCAGCTTGTTCCCCTCCTCTAATTACCAGCAGGAATTTTGCCAATCATAAGGCTGAGATTTTAGAATATACTTTGCTATCTGTGCTTATCAAAGGGATGGGCCTTTAGGGTCCGATATTCAAAGTCATTTAAGCGAGCTGGAGAGGCTCCTGACTGCTTAAATCATGCATATACCAATGTTCAGTAGCACTTAACTGAGCAGTGCCACTGAATATCAGTACTAACCAGTCATCTGGAAACTGGGCAAGAGAGGGTGTTATGGGGGTGGAATCTGGCAATTATGAGGGTGCCAGAAATATTCAAAAGTCCTACATATACCCACCTAACAATGCCGGTGCTGGTACTGAATATCAGCTGGCACCCACATAATTTCCAGGTCATGGCTAATATGTCATGTGCTTTCCCCTCCCTCTTCCCGCAAACATATGTAGCCCCCCTTCCAGGAACACCCTCCCGATGTGACTCCCCCTCTTGAATTAACCCCACCACCCACATACCTGTCAGCCATTTAGCCCTACCTTACCTTGCTTAGTGGTCTGGAGGGCTCTGGGGCCTGAGCAAAACTGCTGTTAGAGGTTGCATCTGCCATTTTGAGATTTAAGCTGGCATGGGCAGAGCAACTGGGAATTGCTCTTGCCCAATGATCCCCCCTCCCAGACCACTGGGCACAGTTAAGTAGGTCTGAGGAGCTTATGGATGGGGTTGGGGAGGGGGGTTAAGAGGAGGAGTTGGTTATTGGGGGAAGAGGCTAGGCCTAGAATGGAGGGGCCTGACACACGACATATTCCCTTATGCAGTTCCCAAGCAATATTCAGCAGGAATCGCACAAGTGGGTTATGAAGATCCTAGCTGAGTATTGACTGGCACCCACATGTCAGTGGACAGGAGAAGTCCAGTCATACTCAGATAGTCAATGCCAGGGCCTGGACACAGCCCAGCATTGAATATCGAGCCTTATGCCTTATTCTGCTCACAGCAATAAAAAAGCACTGACTGCTGCCAGCTAATACTGACTGGTTAGTTTTTATCAGTGATCCTTAGCTGGCTTTCCAAGCATTACCACTTTCACCTCCATTAGCATGCCCTCCATTTTGTCTAGATGTTCTAGAATATAAAATAGCTGTTTTAAATTAGGACTGAGCACATCTAAGAGCATTCAATGGAACTTGATCAGAGTCCATCTAGGTCTAGAGACTTGAGCAGGCGATCATTGATCACTTTCTGAATTTCCTGGTCAGTAATGACTTCTTTTACAGTTACTATTTGGCTCTCAGGTAGTTGTACATTTTGTAAAAATGCAGCCATCTGTTGTGTATGAATATCTGACTATGTTGTACACAATTCCATAAGTAGCTATGGAACTGGGCAAGAATTTCAGAAACTGTAAATATAGGCTACTCCCATTCAGTTATAACTTGAATTCTTTGGTTATCTCCTTTAGTTTTTAGTTAAATTGGTTGTATCAATATCTTAGCTAACATAACTGTAGTAGGCATGCATTAACTATAACCTATGTATGAATTTGTTCTACATTTGCTTTTCTTTATTCAGATGTTTCTGAAGGCCAACCGAGTATATTGCGGAGCCTTTGAAAGCATTCCACCAGTTACATATAGATGTATTTTTGCTATCATTGTCTTGGAAGTAGGACTCAACTGATGATCTAATGGCCTGCTGAAATTCTGGTTCCATCAAAAGACCTGTATTTAATCTCAATTGCCCCAGGGTTATTTGGTCAGCTTGACATCTTAATGTACATACAATTGCAGTGTGAGAGTGTAATAGAACATATTTCTGTATCTAAGACCTTTCCAACTAAACTTTTAGAGACCAGAAAAAACGTATTCTCAAGTATGTATTATGTGGTAACAAATATGTATAGTTGGGTGTTGCAAGCTCTACGTATCTTCTAAGTCTTCTTCTTTCATAATAGAGTGCAGCATAATAGACCTGGTTTGTCATGCTTTAGTATTGTATCTTCTATCCACCAGAGGGTCCAGTATCAAATTAATGTTACCCCCTATTATTAAAGGGATACATCTATCCTCTAAAACTAGTTCACCAATTGAGAGAGAGAGATGGTGAGTCAACTGTGGAGGTATAGATGTTTAGTAACTTTACATGTTGGCCTTTCAGATTCAATGTAACCAACATCTGCCTCCTTTATGGATCTATACGATAAGAGATGATTATGTAGGTCATTGATGATTTTAGCAATATGGCTACTTCCCTTTTTTTATTGACTGCCAGGAATAGCACTATCATTATTGTTCATTAATTTGGCTGAATATCTCGGAAGCCATTTTGCACAGAAGAGAAAAGAGCATAAGTACATAAGTAATGCCACACTGGGAAAAGACCAAAGGTCCATCGAGCCCAGCATCCTGTCCACGACAGCGGCCAATCCAGGCCAAGGGCACCTGGCAAGCTTCCCAAACGTACAAACATTCTATACATGTTATTCCAGGAATTGTGGATTTTTCCCAAGTCCATTTAGTAGTGGTTTATGGACTTGTCCTTTATGAAACCGTCTAACCCCTTTTTAAACTCAGCTAAGCTAACCGCCTTCACCACGTTCTCTGGCAACGAATTCCAGAGTTTAATTACGCGTTGGGGGGAGAAAGATTTTCTCCCATTTGTTTTAAATTTACTACATTGTAGTTTCATCGCATGCCCCCTAGTCCTAGTATTTTTGGAAAGCATGAACAGATGCTTCACATCCACCTGTTCCACTCCACTCAATATTTTATATATCTCTATCATGTCTCCCCTCAGCCGTCTCTTCTCCAAGCTGAAAAGCCCTAGCCTCCTTAGTCTTTCTTCATAGGGAAGTCGTCCCATCCCCGCTATCATTTTAGTCGCCCTTTAGTGGAGACGGAGGAGTGGCAGAGAGCAGGAAATAGTGGGAATCTTTTCTGCTCCTGCAGAGGCCACTACACCACCAGGGCGGCCTTCAAGGATCAAGGTAGGTCTTCTTGGGAGGGTTCTAATGTATGGAAGAGGGGGGTTGTAGTATGCGGGACAGGGATGGTGGCATTAGTGCGGTGGCGGGGCATGTTTTGGCACAGTATAAGTCATCAGAAGGACAAAATATAAGAAAACCAATGGACTGCATTAGGGGTTTATAGCCCATTTACTTATATTTAAGCAAATGAGAGATCTGCATGAAAGAAAATATTTATTTTTATTATTTTGACTTCTGAAAACCACTTGTCCCTGGAACATGCTCAAAACAGAATAATCCATTTGTACAAAAGAGATGAGGTGACGATGTGATTCCATGTGCTCTAATGAAAGCAGAGTTTAATTTTACTTCCAATTTTTATAACATCAGGCTTCCCAAGGCAGATTACAACAGTTAAGATGAAACCATCAGTAAACAGGATATCCTCACTGAAATTTGGCCATATATTACTGTATTGTATAGAACAGTGTAGAAAAAGGAGCACAAAATACAGCCTTTATTAGTGCTGTTTCAACCAGCTACAATAATTTTTAAGCAGTTTTAGTGATAATCAATTTTATTTCATGATATTTATATCTACATAGGGGAAGCTTTCAAATAAATTAAAAGGTTGTCAAGTAAAAAAAAAAAGTTTTGCTCTTCACCTTTTAAGGCACTGGGCTGAAAAAGGGGGCAGGGAGAAAGAACTTGGAGGGAGAAGAGAGAAAGGAGATGCTAGACGAGGAGGGGCACCAACTGATAGTTTGCAGGGGGGGCGCCAGAGACCCTAGCACCGGCCCTGAGCACAATGACATTAAATTTGTCTTCAGTTTTAATTTTCTTTGCTAAAACGTTCAAGTTTCAAGTTTATTAAGGCTTCATATACCACTCTTTCAATGGGCTTTCATAGTGGTTTACAAAATATCAATATAACAGAAAGGAAAAGAGAAGGAAAGCGGAACTACATTATGTAGAACTGTAGGAATACTAGTCAGCTTTGCTTGATACAGAAAGAACCACAAACAAGCCATTTTGCGAGGACTGGAAAGTTGGTCCCAGAATATACAAACTTAAAAACACAGATACTCTGAACATGAGCCAGGTTTGATTTTGTAGGTTACTAACAATACTTTGAACTGACTGTGATTTTCTACAGGTACACGATGGAAATTCAAACAGATATTATTTGTCAGTTAGAGAAAAGAAGAATGGAATTAAGGTGACAAACATAGTATGATGGCAAGAATGCATTCCATTCTTTGTTTTTAATAAATTAATCATCATGCATAAGGGGAATAACAGGATCTTACATAATTTTAAAAAATTGACACATTAAACAAAAACTGGTGCAACTTTTGTATAATATTTCAGAATAAAAGGAAAAGAAAAAGGAATGGGAACTTGATAGATCAAAGCATCACATTAATATACTTTCATATTTTATTTATTTTTGTTACATTTGTACCCCGCGCTTTCCCACTCATGGCAGGCTCAATGCGGCGGGCAATGGAGGGTTAAGTGACTTGCCCAGAGTCACAAGGAGCTGCCTGTGCCGGGAATCGAACTCAGTTCCTCAGTTCCCCAGGACCAAAGTCCACCACCCTAACCACTAGGCCACTCCTCCACTTCATATGAAACTTTACAGCTCAACAGTGTTTTAAAATTCATCAACATACACATACAATGAACCATACAAGAGACATATAGGTAATGAATGCCACTCTCATGTTAAACAGTTTATAATGTTATTGGGCATCCAAATGGCAGATAAAATGTAATGTGGACAAATGCAAAGTGATGCACATTGGAAAGAATAATCCAAATGAAAGTTACCTGATGTTAGGGTCCACTTTGGCAGTCAGCAACCAAGAAAAAGCTCTAGGTGTTGTTGTATATAATAGGCTGCTCAATGTGCAGCGGAGGCCAAAAAAAACTAACCAGGATGCTAGGAATTATTAGGAAAGGGATGGTGAATAAGAGTGAAAATACTATAATGCCTCTGAATCGCTCCATAGTGCAACCTCACCTTGAGTACTGCATTCAGTTCTGGCCACCAGGGGCGTAGCTAGGTGGGGCCATGGGGGAATGGGCCCCCACAGATTTAGTCCTGGCCCCCTCTACTTTCGACCCCCCCCCCCCCGTCGCCGCAAGGTACCTTTGCTGGCGGGGGTCCCCAACCGCCTCCAGCCTTAGTCTTCTTCCACACCGGTCTCCGGCGCGTTCGCTGATTTGTGCTGCGAGTCTCCCGACGTCCAGCACATCCTGCACGTGCTTAAAGGAACGTACAGGACATGCTGGACATCAGGAGACTCACAGCACAGATCAGTGAACGCACCAGAGACTGGCGATGAAGACTAAGGCTGCGGGGGTTGGGGACCCCCGCCAGCAAAGGTACCTTGTGGAGAGTCAAAAGTGGCGGGGGAGGGTCGTGGCGGGTGAGGCGGGCTAAAATGTGTTCCCGCACCTTGGGCTCTAGACCCCCCTCCCGCCGAGGTGTGGCTACGCCCCTGCTGGTCACCATATCTCAAAAAAGATAGAGCGGAATTAGAAAAGGTTCACAGAAGAGCGACCAAAATGATAAAGGGGATGGAACTCCTCACGTAGGAGGAAAGGCTAAAGAGGTTAGGTCTCTTCAGTTTGGAAAAAAGGCGGATGAGGGGAGATATGATTGAGGTCCACAAAATCCTGAGTGGTATAGAATGAGTAGTAGTAAATCAATTTTTTACTCATTCCAAAAGTACGAAGACTAGGGGACACTCAAGGAAGTTACACGGAAATAGTTTAAAAACAAAGAGGAGGAAATGTTTTTTTCACTCAACGAATAGTTAAGCTCTGGAACTCTTTGCCGGAGGATGTAGTTGGCATATCTGCGTTTAAAAAAAGGTTTGGACAAGTTCCTGGAGGAAAATTCCATAGTCTGCTATTGAGGCAGACATGGGGAAGCAACTGTTTTCCCTGGGATGGTAGTATGGAATGTTGCCACAATTTGGGTTTCTGCCAGGTACTTGTGACCTGGCTTGGCCACTGTTGGAAACAGGATACTGGGCTAGATGGACCATTGGTCTGACCCAATATGGCTACTGCTATGTTCTTATGTAATCCTTTTGTTCAATTTATGTTTTAGCCATTTTTGTTTTTCTTATTATATTATTAGCAATATGTCATTTGAATTTATTTGAACTTTGATAATTTATAGCTGTTCGATCAAAAATTTAAACTGTTCAATCAAAAATGTTAATCATAATCACCCACCCAATTAAAATTTATCACAGTTAACTACATTTTTAATTGCTACCTGGATAGTGCCACTGAATATCCCTCTGACTGCCATGGCACTGTCCAGGCAGTTAACTTCAAAGTGACGATATTCATCCTGTCAACTAGTTAACTAAGTGGGAGTGGGCAAATATTGGGAAAAGGGAGTTACTTTTGCCAATCACCTCCCCAAAGTCCCCAAGAGCATCCCTCCTCCCAAAGCTCCTCCCCAAAAGCATACACCCTCTTCTGAAGTCCAGCTCTACCAGTACAGGTTGTGTTCGCCATTTTGAATTTGGATACAGCATAGGCAGGAGCAACTGGAGATTGATCCTGCTGCCCTACCTTAGACCACCAGAGTATCCTTAAGGTAGGCCTGAAGTGCCTAGGGTGGGGGTGTTCTGGATGGAAGGCCTCTTCAGAAGGGGGTATATGCTTCTATCAACTCTCAGGTCAGCGTTAACAGCATCAATCACAAATGTTAATGGCGATTCATTAACAGCACCACTAATTTTATGATATGATTTTTATACATATTGTGTTCACAGCTTCATAGTCCTGTTAGGGAAAGACTCTACAAACATGGAAATAAATATATACAAATTAATGAGACAAACATGACAGCTGAGATATAGCAAGGGCAGAGTAGTACAAGGTTGTGATGATACACAAACAATCTAGAATTCAGTGCAGATGGATAACCCTTATAAACTGAAGGAGGACAAAGCAAAGAAAGATTTACCTGAGAAGAAAACAATCCTAGCCTAAGATGTTGTAATAATATTCAGGACATATGGCTACCATATCAAAACCTGCATCCAGATGTATCATACACAGCAGTGTTAACTAAGAAACTCCTAAGGGACTTAGTTGACAGTGAGTAACCCACGAGATGTTCTATTTAGAATACGAAACACATGACAACTTCATTAAGTATTTAAAATAGAGCTGAACTTTTAGTTTTGCTAAAAAGATTTGGTTAGAATCTATTTTTCCTAGAACTCTGTACCCATAGTATAAAGCTTAGTATTTTCACATAGAAAGTGCACAAAATCTGTCCCCGGTTTATAAAGATGTGTTAAATGTATGCAAAAATGTGTGTTGTTAGTGAACAGGCCCACTTGAAAATAATAGGGCCTATGTTAACATCTAAACCACCTTTGTGAATAGGTGCCTAGATCAGGTAAATATTTTATGATATAAATTTATTTTTAAAACTTGTTCTAGTTCTCCTGACGTTCCCTAAACACTATGGAGTTATGCAATATAGATTAACATATGTGCAAGTTCAGATATTCATGATGGGTGCATGCTTGATAGGGCCAGAGTCTATACTTGAAAAGTGTAAACTGCTTTCAGCCCAGTAGTGAAGATGATTTGGGAACAAGTTATTACTGGGACCTTACAATTCTTAGTAGGCCATGGGCATTATGTAGACTGTGAATGTGCACTACAGGGTAAGGTAAGTAGGGATATGGTGACTATAGGATAAGCAGGTTTTAAACATCCAGTTAAATTCTCCTGTCAGGTTATCTGAATAGAGTTGTGGTCATTTGTCCAATCTGAATCTATTGCACTGTTTCTTATTCAGCAAGACTGAAAAGAGAGGAGGAGTGGAATCATTAGGTAATGGGTTGTGCAATGCTGCCCAAGTGTGGATAAGCAATAATGGGGTGGGCCCTCCAGACTGACTTTCCCATCTGACTAGACCTCTCCTTAGTTGTTGGCCATGTGGAATCTAAGCTACATGTCTACAAGACTACTTTCAGGTACATTCCATCAGGCCATGTGATTTCAATGCTGGTTCACCCATGGTGGGCTGAAATGTTCCAGGGAACTAACTGGTCACAGAAAATGTGGTGTCTCTAGGACAGAGGTGGGCAACTTCGGTCCTTACACATATTAAACATTACTTTGCTACAATAATCCGCACTGAGCTAGTTTGGTTTGTAGTGGAATATAAATCTTAAATTGTGATCCGCACAAAGCTGCATTCGTTTGTAGCAGAATATAAGTTTTTTTTTTTATTTATTAAATTTTTTACATTTATATCCACCAACATAAATGTATTGGAAATATCAGAAATTATAATAGCAGTATAATACATTATATCAAACTGATATAACCTTGAAATAAACATTATTATTTGTCCACAATAAGAAGAAATAGATCAAGATACTAAGAAATTTCTACTGAGTAATACAATAACATAGTATAACTATTACAAACGGAAGGGAAAAACAGATGATCACAGCCGGCTTAAATAGCATTAACTATGGGAGTCTCTACAGGTGAAACATCTTATTCTTTTAATTCAATGAACTCCAATAATTTCTTGGGTGTAAAGAACACAAAATTCACTTTTGCAAAGGAGACATAACATTTACAAGGAAATTTTAAAATGAATGTTCCACCTAGTTTAAGAACTCTTGATTTATACATCAAGAATTCTTGTCTCCTTTTTTGTGTGTTTCGCGCCATATCAGGAAAAACCTGTATCTTTTGTCCCAAGAAAGAATCATTAATATGGCGAAAGTATGAGTGAAGAATATTGTTTCTATCAGGTTCAAGAACGAAGGTGACTAGTAATGCTGTTCTTTCAGTTATTAATTCAAGAGAACTCTCCAAGAATTCTGTCAAATTTAGGTCAGGATTAGGAGCAGGCTGAAGTTGTTCTTTAGGCACCTTAGTTATCCCAGTTATGTACTGGGCCCTCGTTATGGGGGATATTTCTCAACGGGTATTCCCAGTACATCACAAAAATATTTCTTAAGCATGTCCAAAGGGGAAATAAGAGGCGACTTAGGGAAATTCAGGAACCTTAAATTATTCCTGCGTCCATTATTTTCCAGATATTCCAATTTTCTTTCTTGGATTTCTCTTTCTTTAATCAAAGTCGTGGTTAAGTTTTTTAGTTCTTCAATTTCTCCTGACATTTTAATAATTTTCACGTTCTGTTCTTGAGTTTGTTCAGATAAACCCTTATTAGACTTTTTTATCTCAAGTATTTCACCTTTAACTGAGGCATTCATTAATAATAAGGTACTATTCACACCTTGTATGGCGTCCCATAGTGTGTCTAACGACTCCACTGAAGGTCTTACAATTCCTCCGGTACTCACTGCTACGATCTCCCGGGTTGATGGAACAATATCCAGCATAGATGTTTCCTTTCCCGGGGTCGAGGTGCCCATAGGTCCTCCTTCCACAGCCAACACCGGGTTTTCATCCTCGGGAAGCCGTGACCCCATGGTCAGCAAATCGTCTCCGGGTCGCCGAGGAGCAGTGTGGGAAGGAGGGCTCAACGTCGCTTCTTCTAAGCTGCACTCAAGGCCCAAAATGGCCGAGTCCGCCGAAGAGAATATAAGTTTTAATTGTATACCAGAGAACTCACCATTAATGTAATCCTGTTCAGTTGTATTCTGTTCATCAAATAAGATCTAAACTAGTTAAGGCCAGTGCCTTCAAAACCACTCACACCTAATTGTGACAGCAAAGGTTGATGAAATGTCGGAAGGCAGTATACTGAAATATTGTTTTCTAAACCTCTCAATATACATCTGTGAGAGATATATGTAGGGTTTCCAGACCATGCGTCCCTCCCTCCCTCCCTAAATCTATGTTGCTATACATCAATGACAGAATGATTTCAAAAGTTTATCAGGCTGGATCAATGAATTTGCTCAACAATGGTATACTTGGAAATCGGGCAAAAATTAGAGCAGTCAACGGATTCTATATTTCTCAGTTTTTTAACTGGGTGAATAGAAGATAGTTTAAAACTATCTGGGAGCACCCTACTAGATAATGATAAACATACTCAATCTGTAATACAATTAACCATTTTCTCACTGGTGATTTTGACTGTTGAAGTAGCTATTATCTAAAGGACAAGTGGAGCTATCAGTCTTTTAGAAAGTGTTTTTTTTTTGTGTGTACTCATACTAACAAGAGTCAACTCAGTTCAGACTGCATTCAAATCTTGCATCTGTACACCAGTGTTATGATTACAATCAATCTGATGACTATTGGAGCTTAACATATGCAAAATCTGGACGGAAATACACCAAACTAATATCTACCATTTTATCCCTCCACATTAGATTTTTGCTTAGAGATTACATAGCTACAAAACTGATCAGCTGACAAACCAAGAGCAGATGAATGAAACTGTTTTTTTTTCAGCAACCAACTGACCACACTAAAAATGCCAGTAGGATTATAATAGCAAACTGTTTTTTTTTTTTTTTTTGCTTATAATGTTTCTTTCCTGCTGTCTCTTCCTGCTTTACAATTTGTAAAAAAAACCCAAAACCTTAGAATAAACTGTTAAGTCAACTGCCAGTGTCTTCCACCATGCACACTCTGCTTGCTATAAAAGCTGTTTTTGTAACTGGAACACATCAGTATACCAGGGAGTGCTATAGCATGACAATTTTGATCAACAGCATATGAGCAACTACACCATGCTGATTAATAGAAGCTTTCCAGATCTGTACTAACTCAATTACATTTTTTCTTGGTGGTGCACCACCTTAGAAGGTCCACCCATCAATAAAACTTTGAGAACCATATATTAGAGTCTTACATTTTCTTGCTTCAAAACCTCTATTATTGATTTATTCAGAATAGGTTGCCATCAAACTAATTAATAATATGACCAGGGAACCTTTATAGCTGTCTCATTATAATACTTCATCTGTATTGAAATAGCATCAAGAGGAAAAAATAAAAAAAGGTAAATTCAAATTTGCTCTCCTCAGTGCAGGGGGAGAATATTTGACTAAAATTCATTGTCAATATTCTTACTAGAAACTGTGCAGCACTATGAGAAGGACCATCAAAGTGCATATGAAAATCAACAATCACATTAGAAATGTTGATTTGTTGTGCCACTAACCATGTGGTAATATATAAGCAATACAAATGCTCCAATTATTATGAATTAACAATGTTTCAGAATTAATGGTATTAAAAACAGAATGAGAGGTTAAGTGAAGCTTAACCCTCCCCTAATAGTCATGGCCTCTACAGTGCAATTGCAAAGCTGCAAAACAAAGTCCAATACCATACCTTACACTCAGGCCAAGATCACTGCCAGACCTTCTAGAGAGACAGAACTACTCTGCTGCCAATATAGGAAGACATACCAGATGCAATCAAAAAAATTCTTTAGGCACCTGAAACTCTACAGTTTCAGGTCATCAAATGTATCATGGCTCTCGCAGTAACATATGCTTCTATAGGAAGCCTTCCAGCTAACTTTAAAACCAAATCATAGGTGCTCCCAAAGACAGTAAGAGCTACAGGAACTCACTCCTCAGGATGGAGAGACACCTTGTGGCTTTGATGGGCAACATCTTCCACCACTGTCAATCACTCATTACCTGCCCAGGCCAAAATGAGCACTTTGCAGAAGCTCACATGCGACTGGGAAGAGGAACATAAGCCAAAGAAGAATTTTTTTATATAATAAAATGGGGAATACACATTTACATTTTTGACCTACCCAATCCATATTCCTTTAAGTATGTGTATGCTAGCCTTTATAAAATAGGAACCCAGAAACTGCCCCAGGAGTATGCAACTGCAACCACACACATTTACATTTGCTCCAAAGTTGGTATAATTAGGTATTCATACATTTTATAAAAGATGCTCACAACTTCACCCCCCCCCCCCCCCCCCCCCGCTGTATTCAAACTATGGCCTGAGATTGTCGATATGCCAGCATGGACAATTTTATAAAAGACCTTTTCTCCATGTAAAACAGGCTTTAGATATGGAAAATCATTAGATCAGCCCTATCAAACCTGGCAAGACAATTTTTTGAAACTCATTTTCTTTAAATGTTATTTCACCCAGCAAACTCTTGATCACTCCATGTACACACAGAGGGGTATAATCGAACGGGGCGCCCAAGTTTTCATGAGGGCGTCCTTGCAGGATGGCCCCACGAAGGGGCGGGGAAACCCGTATTATCGAAACAAGACAGGCGTCCATCTTTCATTTCGATAATACGGTCAGGGACGCCCAAATCTCAACATTTAGGTCGACCTTAGAGATGGTCATCCCCATTTTTCAGCCATAATGGAAACCGAGGACGCCCATCTCAAAAACGATCACACCCAAGCCCTTTGGTCGTGGGAGGAACCAGAATTCGTAGTGCACTGGTCCCCCTCACATGCCAGGACACCAACCGGGTACCCTAGGGGGCACTGCAGTGGACTCTATAAATTGCTCCCAGGTACATAGCTCCTTTACCTTGGGTGCTGAGCCCCCCCAAAACCCACTACTCACAACTGTACACCACTACCATAGACCCGATGGGTGAAGGGGGCACCTACATGTGGGTACAGTGGGTTTTGGGTGGGTTTTGGAGGGCTCACATTTACCACCACAAGTGTAACAGGTAGGGGGGATGGGCCTGGGTCCGCCTGCCTGAAGTGCACTACACCCACTAAAACTGCTCCAGGGACCTGCATACTGCTGTCATGGAGCTAGGTATGACATTTGAGGCTGGCATAGAGGCTGGCAAAAAATATTAAAAAAAATATTTTTAGGGTGGGAGAGGGTTGGTGACCACTGGGGTAGTAAGGGGAGGTCATCCCCGATTCCCTCCGGTGGTCATCTGGAGTTTGGGCAACTTTTCATGGCTTGGTCGCAAGAAAAAATAGACCAAGTTGGCCAAGTGCTCATCAGGGACGCACTTCTTTTCTCCATTATCAGCCGAGGACGCACATCTCTTAATCACGCCCCAGTCCCGCCTTCGCTACAGTGCTGACACGCTTTGGTCATCCCCGTGATGGAAAGCAATTGAGGATGCCCAAAATCGGCTTTCGATTATGCCGATTTGGGCGACCCTGAGAGGAGGACGCCCATCTCCCGATTTGTGTTGGAAGATGGACCCCCTTCTCGTTCGAAAATAAGCCTGATAATTAATCTAATTCGTATCATCTTCCCTCTTTTTCAAGCTTTCAAAAAGCACACATACAATTTTCTCCCTCATTTCAGAACATAAAACCCACAAATTCTGTTCACTCAAGGAGAGGCAGTTTCTGCTATCAGCAGTTCCTCAAGATAATCATATTTTCTAATAACAAGAGGAAGAAGAAAAAAAATAAGATTCAGAAAATTTTTTTTCTTTAGAATTCTGAATATATTCTCAGTTGAAAGCAAGGCAGCATTTTCTTCTTAGGGTCTCACTTTTTTTCTTACAAACACTCAAAACTTGAATACATGTGGTACTATTATTCCTGAAATAGGCTGCTTAACAGGAAGAATTCATCTAACTTGTTCCAAACAACTGAAGTCTCACAGAAGCATGTCTCTCCTCCAGGGCATAACCTTGTTATCAAAACAAAACAAAAGATACAAAATCTGATTTCAGACAACACAACTTTATCAATATATTCAAGACAATCTTTTCAGACATGGATGCCTCTTCATCATGTTCTAATGATAAATGACAGGAGGGCAATGTCAAATTACCCCTTTTCTTTAGCACATTGACAGCAAAGGAAGCATAGGATGTATAGTGTACATTTTAAGCAACATAAGCAAATGAAAAATATGTTAATGGTAATTGAATAGTTAATAGGCTAGTTTACAAATAAATGTAGCCAGTAACTAAGTACTAGCAATACATATTCTATTACAAAACATAATTGTTCACTCCTTTTGGCCTTAGGAAGATTTGAGAAGCAAAAAGAAAAGTCAGCTCTATTAGCAAATGTCATACTTTATGCTTCTAAAAATATACTTATCCCTAAATTGGTACTGTACACCACAGTCACATGCAAGTGCATGTAGAAGAGTTATATAATCAACATAATTTCCCTTAACTTCAGGGAACATTTACAAAATCTAAAGGGGATAAACCTGATTGATATCTACCCATCTGACTTATTAGACTTTGCCTAAAAAAAGCCCCAAGGTACTGTTAAATAATTTTTCATTGATAATCATGATGCTTCCACTATGAGTTAACTTTTGAAGACCAACCTGACAGAAGTGCTAAGTCCCTTAATTTCTTAATAAATTATTCTTTACCATAGGATGAGGATTATGCCAAATAGAAGACATATCATTACTGACAGAGCTGTCAGAAGGACAGGTGAAAGGAAAACTGGCATGCTTTAATTTCTCTGCTGAGAAATAAGGGAATCTTTTGGGATTAATCTCAGTATCAACATTGAGCTTTTGCCTCAAGGCAGTTGAGGAAATCAAAAGAAACTGCAACTGAATTTTGAGTGTTGGAATCTAGCTCAAATTGTGCAGCTGAGTTTGGTTTCTCACATATTCAAATGAGATGGATGCAGCTCAGGTAGAGGCTGCAGTAGGTGTTATATAGATGTACCCTAATCATGGATAACAGTTATACATGTAAAGGAAGCGTCAATACAGAGAAACACATCTTAAATACATTGGTAAAACAGGAATTAGTTCCATTTTTCAAATATTATTTGATATAATTACAGTATAAAGTCATTAAAATGTAATCTGTTCTTAAGGGCATGCATTGCAGTTTGTAAAATATTAAGGTCTCTCATTTATTTATTTATTACATTTGTATCCCACATTTTTCACCTATTTGTAGGCTCAATGTGGCTTACATAGATAGTACCGTTAACGGTGTTAGCCGATTCTGGTCTGAAACAAATACAAGGTATTGTCGCGTTCCCGAGGACCTTGGCATACTGTCAGGCTTCTTCCCCGGGAGCACTGGGTTCGTGAGTCCTTGGGCCACTACCGTGGAGCGGCAGTGGCAGGCAAGATCACCTTCAAGGTAGAGACGAGACAAGACTGGGCCGGAACCCCGGACTGGAGTTCTACACAGGAATACTCAGGACTGGAACGCACCGGACGGGTGTGCACTGGAGTGGAGCCCGCTGGACTGGAACATACAGGAGTGAAGCCCGCTGGACTGGAACACACTGGAGCGGAACCCGCTGGACTGGAACCCACGGGACCAGAACCCGCTGGACAGGAACACACTGGACCTAGGCTTCACCTACGCTTAGCCACCTTTCCCCGAGGGTTGAGCCCTCAGTTTGGGCAGCCGGCAGGGCTTACAGGAAAAACCGGAACTGGAACTTGCAAGCAGGAACAGCAGGAATCAGGATACAGAAGTGCCCCCAGGCACCTAGGCGAAAGCAAGGCAGACAGGCAGGGAATGTCCGGGTTCCAGCAGTAGGCAGGTTCAAAGCAAACACAGGAGATCTAGTAAAGCTGTACACAGGCTAACAAATGAAGCTGTGCCCAAGCTAACAAGTCATACACTAGAAACATACACTAAGCAAACACAGGAGATCTGGTAAAGCTGTACACAGGCTAACAAGCAAAGCTGTGCCCAAGCTAACAAGTCATACACTAGGAAATCACACTGAGCAAACACAGGAGAACTAGAAAAGCTGTACACAGGCTAACAAGCAAAGCTGTGCCCAAGCTAACTAGTCAAGCACTAGGAACTCACACTGAGCTGGACAATGTAGCAGTGCACAGAGCACTCTACATACCAGGGCCCTTAGACGATGCAAAGGCAAGGGCTGCAGTCTCTAAGTGATTAATAAAGCCCTTCAACACCAGAGGCACAGCTGCAGCAATCTCCTTGCCTCCAAACAGAGGCTTGACACTCAGAGAAGTCAGCCCACAGGAAGGACAAGCGGGAGCCATCTTGGATACTGGCATAGAGGAATCGGCAGCCATCTTGGAAGAGGCATAGCCCACACAGGTGAGGTCCAGTAAGGCAATCAGCACACAGAGCCAGAGAGCAACTAAGACAGAGACAGACACAGAGACAAGCAGAAGCCAGCACAGCCACTGACTCCCAGAAACAGGGTAAGAATGAGGGTGGTCACGGCCACAGACGTGACAGGTATGAACAATACAAGGTGATATTGTGGTAGAATGAGGTACATGAATGGTAGGTACAATTGGGGGGAACTTAGAGCGGGAGAGGAAGAGTCAGGTAATGTCCATAATGGTCTTTGGTTACATTGTGTCGCAGGTGTCCAGGTATTTTTATGTTGGGTCGGTGGGGTATGCTCTTCTGAACAGGTCTGTCTTTAGTGCTTTCCGGAAATTTAGATGGTTGAACGTAGTTTTTACTGCTTTTGGTAGTGCGTTCCATAGTTGTGCACTGAAGTAGGAAAAGCTGGATGCATAGATGGATTTGTATTTGAGTCCTTTGCTGCTTGGGCAGTGGAGGTTTAAGTATGATTATGCAGATATTGTGGTGTTTCTGGTTGGCAGGTCGATGAGGTCTGTCATGTATCCCGGTGCCTCGCCGTAAATAATTTTGTGAATAGTCGTGCAGATTTTGAAAGTGATACGTTCTTTGACTGGTAGCCAATGCAATTTTTTTCGGAGTGCCTTGGCGCTGTCAAAACCTGTTTTTCCAAATATAAGCCTGGCTGCTGTGTTTTGGGCGGTCTGAAGTTTTTTTTAATGATTTGATCCTTGCATCCCGCATAGATTACATTACAGTAGTCTGCGTGGCTTAGTACCATTGACTGTATCAGGTTACAAAATATTTCCATTGGGAAGAATGGTTTCATGCGTTTGAGTTTCCATATTGAGGAAAACATTTTCTTTATGATGGAATTCGCTTGGGTCTCTAGTGAGAGGTTACAGTCGATTGTTACGCCGAGCATTTTCAGGCTGTCTGAGATAGGGAGGGTGTATCCTGGGGTGTTAATGTTTGTGGGTTTGTATGTATTGTATTGGGATGAGATGATGAGACAGTGTGTTTTTTCTGTATTGAGTTTTAGTTGGAATGCATTTGCCCATGAGTTCATGATGTTTAAGCTGAGCTTGATTTCGTTGGTGATTTCTGCCAAATCATATTTGTTGGGTATGTATAATGTAACGTCATCAGCGTATAGGAATGGGTTTAGGCCTTGGGTGGATAAGGTCTTGGCTAGTGGAGTCATCATGAGGTTGAAAAGGATCGATGATAGTGGTGATCCTTGCGGTACCCCGCAGTCTGGTTTCCATGGTGACACTATGTTTGTTTTTGATTTCACTTGACATGTTCTTGTGGTTAGAAAACCTGTGATCCATTTGAGAGTGCCACCACCGATTCTGAAGTATTCTAGGAGTCTTAGCAGTATGTTATGGTTAACCATGTCAAACGCACTAGACATGTCAAATTGGAGGAGGAGAATGCTCTTGCCTATTGCTATTTCCTGATTGAATTTGGTTAGGAGAGTAAGTAGTACCGTTTCGGTGCTGTGTAGGGGTCGAAATCCTGATTGTAACTCATGTAGTATATTGAATTTGTTTATGTAATCATTAAGTTGTTTGGTCTCCAGTCCTTCCATTAGTTTGACTACTAGTGGGATAGATGCTACTGGGTGGTAGTTGGTAATGTCGTTTGTTTTTTTCTTGGTATCTTTTGGTATTGGGGTGAGCAGGATGTTGCCTTTTTCTGCTTATGTCAAACAGAGCTATAAAATATGGCAGTTTGATTCATTAGAAATGTAGTCAAGTCAGAGACAATCTTTTCACAATTTTTATCGCAAATAAGTAACTTTGAAGGAAAATATTTTAATATCGACCGGCTCACCTTTATCCACATGTTTAGTCACCCCATCAAAGAAATTTAGTAGATTGGTGAGGAAAGATTTCCCTTGACTAAATTCATGTTGGCTTTGTCTTATTAATTCATGCTTATGTATATGCTCTGTAATTTTGTTGTTTATTATAGTCTCTACAATTTTGCCCAGTACGGATGTCAGGCTCACGGGTCTATAATTTCCCACATCACATTCAAAACCCTTTAAAAACTTTTGTGTTATATTGGCCAATCTTCTAGTACTATGCTTGATTTTAAAGATAAATTACATATATTACTAGTAAAAGCTCTGAAAGTTTTAGGACGTGTTTGAAACACTTTTCTCTGACATGTTTCCAGATGAAAAATTTTGTCACAAAATTAAAATATTTCTTAAAATATGTTTTTTCTGAAATGCAAAATTTGTAGGCTAAAGTGTTTTAGAATTTTGCAATATAGCAAGTGAATATAGCAAGAAAGTGAATGAAGAGATGAACAAATGCCAAATAAAGTGGACATGTCTCTCTAAGCATTTGCACACATTCTCTTTTACATAATTTAACTGTAAGCTTGGTGTGCTACTTCATTCTTTTTCTCAGGATTTTTTATTATGAGAGATTTAACAAAGTGGAAAAAAAAGACAACATGCTAATGAGCACATAGCTTAATAACTGCATGCCCCAAAGAGGTGTACTGTATCTACATTTATGTTAGATACTTATTCCACATACCTACGTTGGAAAGATATTGAAACACAGCAGTATCAATATTATTCCAAGTTGTATGTAATTCCATTTAAATGAATTTTTAAAATCAATAAACATATTATCAAGTTTGAGATAGAGGGGCATTTTCGAAAGAAACATCCAAGTTGCAATTTGGACGTCCTTGCAAAACGGCAAAATCCAGGGGTGGGGAAACCCGTATTTTCGAAACAAGGTGGGCGTCCACCTTTTGTTTCAAAGATACCGTCAGAGACGTCCAAATCCTTAAATTTGGACGGCCCTAGACATGGAAGTTTCTGACTTTCGGCGATTTTCGAAACCAAAGACGTCCATGTCAAAAACGTCAAAATGCAAGCCATTTAGGCATGGGAGGAGCCAGCATTTGTAGTGCACTGGTCCCCCTGACATACCAGGACACCAACCAGGCACCCTAGGGGGCACTGCAGTGGACTTCATAAAATGCTTCCAGGAACATAGCTCCCTTACCTTGTGTGCTGAGCCCTCCCAAAACCTACTACCCACAACTGTACACCACTACCATAACCCTTACGAGTGAAGGGGGGCAACTATATATGGGTGCAGTGGATTTTGCTGTATTAACACTACAGAATAGTCTGTCACATGCCCTCTTTGTAGTGATCATCTTATGGAAGATAGTATATGAGGCTTTTTAAGCCAGTGCACGGAAGCAGTTGGTTGACTATTGGGCTCATTTTTGAAAGAGGACGCCCATCTTTCGACATAAATTGGAAGATGGGCGTCCTTCTCACAGGGTCATCCAAATCGGTATAATCAAAAATCGGTATAATCAAAAGCTGATTTTGGACATCCCCCAACTGCTTTCCGTCGCAGGGATGGCCAAAGTTCAAGGGGGCATAGCGGAGGTGTAGCGAAGGTGGGACTTGGGTGTGCCTAACACTAGGACATCCTGGACCCATAATCGAAATAAACAAGGACGTCCCTGACGAACACTTGCACGACTTTACCTGGTCATGTTTTTCCTACGACCAAGGCACAAAAAGGTGCCCAAAATGACCAGATGACCACCGGAGAGAATCGGGGATGACCTCCCCCTTACTCTCCCAGTAGTTACTAACCCCCTCCCACCCTCAAAAAACATCTTTCAAAATATTGATTGCCAGCCTCAGATGTCATACTCAGGTCCAAAACACCAGTATGCAGCTACCTGGAGCAGTTTTTAGTGGGTGCAGTGCACTTCAGGCAGGCGGACCCAGGCCCATCCCCACCCTACCTGTTATGTTTGTGGAGGAAACAGCGAGCCCTCCAAAACCCACCAGAAACCCACTGTACCCACATGTAGGTGCCCCTCTTCACCCATAAGGGCTATGGTAATGGTGTACAGTTGTGGGTAGTGGGTTTGGGGGGGGGGGGGTTGAGGGGCTCAGCACACAAGGTAAAGGAGCTATGTACATGGGAGCAATTTATGAAGTCCACTGCAGTGACCCTAGTGTTCCCAGTTGCTGTCCTGGCATGTGAGGGGGACCAGTGCACTACAAATGCTGGCTCCTCCCATGACCAAATGGCTTGCATTTGGTCATATCTGCGATGTACGCCCTTGATTTCCATTATCGCCGAAAATCAGAAACGATCAAGTCTAGGAACGACCATCTCTAAGGATGACTAAATTTCAGGATTTGGGCATCCCTGACTGTATTATCGAAAAGAAAGATGGACATCCATCTTGTTTTGAAAATACGGGTTTCCCCGCCCCTGGATGGGGATGTTTTGCAAGGACGTCCCTTTCGATTATGCCCCTCCATGTGTCTCCTAAATAGTGTTCCCGTGTTATTATTTTTATTTTTGTTACATTTGTACCCCGCGCTCTCCCACTCATGGCAGGCTCAATGCGGCTTACATGGGGTAATGGAGGGTTAAGTGACTTGCCCAGAGTCACAAGGAGCTGCCTGTGCCTGAAGTGGGAATCAAACTCAGTTCCTCAGGACCATTTTATTAGCAGTTACTGCATGGTAATGGGCAACATTAGCACATGACCTGCAAATTTAAAAAAAGCCTTATTTTACTTATTTTACCAAGTCCACTTATTAACACATTTTAGTAAAATGGCCTCTTATATTGTAAGCCCTCTGTGTACCAGAAAATACCTAGGGTACATTAATGTAACTCACCTTGAATACTACTGAAATAAATTTTGAATGGACATCAAGTTGTTTGGCCAAACTTTATGTACTGGCCAGTCACAAAATTTGTGAACAAAAGTACTTTCATAAAGTTATTATCAGGTGCAAACCACACTGTGGTTTTAAATATCAACTCCAATACTTTTGTTAGGCAAACATGTTTAAGATGCAAACTTTTAGGTCTTCTAAGTGCCTTCTACAGTCATGTTAAGGAAAGCATCTTAGTAGTGTCAAAAGCATTCATCTTAAAATGGTCCTTAGTCTAATAATTGCATCATCTTTATCAGTCTACTTTGTTTTAAGAAACAATAATCCTTAGTTAAGTATTAGCTAGAGATGCAGTACTTGTAGAAATGTAAGCAGTGTGGTTAGTTTTGACAATGAAGCACAAATTGTACTATAAAGAAAATAATGAACAGATTTATACATTGAATCTTGACCAGTAGGAAAATAAATCACAGTTATATGCAGGTTTATAAGATTTGGGGATAGAAAAATAGGAGCTTGTTCAGAGGTTATGAAGACATATTACTCTGATATGCATAAGCGATGGCAGAATTACAATAGAATTTATAATGCAAAAAAGTAAATATACATTGTAATACTACATCTGCTTTGTATTAGTTTGATATAAACCATACATAAAATTCAATAGTTAGGGCTTAAAATTAGATTTTGGAACTTGTGCAATGTATTTCTAAAGAGTCTTCTATTCATACAGAAAATGTGCATATTCTAAAAAGTGAAATGAAAAACATGTATTACAACATTTCATGTTTCCAGTATATGACAATAAATAAAAATATAGGAATACATAATCAAACGGGTTTGTGTGGCTGATTATCCCTTGTCTGGTTAAGAGCAATAACTGCCTAAGTGAAAGCAGATAAAGATAGGACTGAGTTTTATGCAGTCTGATTTGTCCAGTTAATTTAGGTGGTTAAGTGCTAAGTATTGGCACTTAACTGCATAAGTGCTGACTGCGCCCCTGGGCTGTCCACAAAATAGCCGATTATGGCTTTAGCAGTTAGTTCTGATATTCAGGGGCACAAACTGGTTACGTGCCTCTGAATATTAGTGGATAGCCCTGCACAAGCGATTTAACCTCCCAAGAGCCTCTCCTGCTTAGTTAAATCACTTTCAATACTGACCAGAAATTTCAGTTTCCATGTAAAGACTAATTGTGAATGCTTTCCTTTTTAAAATGACCCAATGAAAGCACAAGAACACATTTACACCTGCTCCTTGGTACATACAAATTTGATGCATTTGTTTACATGCTTAAGTTCAAAATTTATAAAATACGCACATAAATAAAAACTCTACTTCTGGGAATGCCTCCGTCTAGAACTCATAAACCAATGGCTTTTTTTTTTCACATAGCTGGTATGTGCCAGTGCTGAGTATCGGTATATTTCTCCATGTGGTTCGTTCCTACTCATCTCTGCCCTGCTTCCCCTCCCCTCCTGGCTGCCCTAGAAACCTCACCTTATTTAGCATGTACAGAGTTTGGGAGGACAGGACATTGCTACAGTTTTAGCTGCAACTTCCAGCTAGAGCCATCTGCATTACAGTTAATAGGGAGGATAGCAGGCAGCTCACACCACCCAGATTTCCATGATATTAAGAACCTGCTATTGCTCCTGCTGAATGTCCTGCAAGTGGCTGCAGCTTGTTCCCTTGATACACAATCTACTGGAAGCCAGATGCACTAATACCGTTTATGCCGCTGCTACTGAAGTATAGAGTATTCAAAGAGCAGCAAGAGGCCTATAATGCAGACAAGGAAAAGGCTAAAGGCTCTTCAGTTAGCATGTGTGCATATTTCATTTTATTTCTAAAATGTGATCACTAATTTATTCTGTATTTGATAAAAGTGTGTTCTGCACTTGTGATTGAACCACAGATTTTCCAATTATGTTCTTTCTATTTAGGGAAGGGATCCAGTTGCATGGAGTGTGGTTACTGTAGGGGAGGACCCCTGGATTGTCACCCCACCCTCTAATGATGGCTCTTATTGAGTACCTTCTACAAAACAATTTTAGAGAGCTTCAGAGGATAACTACTTTCATTCACAACTCAAAAATAATCCTCTTCCTCTGAATACTACTGAATTAATGTTTTTTAATCAATTTTTATTAACATAGGGAGGAAAAGCCTGAACAGACTCCTTCTTGGCAACACGGCTGATCAATCATAGGAGTACTCACTGTCATCATAGGCTAAAAAACCCTCCCCAAAATTTGCATTTTATCACAAAGTCCAAACAAACTTTCAACTAGTAGCTTAGCTCATGAGGATGCACAGACTCTTCCTGCTGTCCACGGCTGACAACAGCCAAAGTTTTGATGACTTTGTCAGGTTCCCTGGCACATCAGCTCACTGAACCAGACAACCTTAGAGTGAAGTGAGCATTTACTGCCAGCTGATTTCTAACATGAGCTAAAAACGCTATTGTGGCTTAGTAAAAAGACCCCTAAGTGCTGAATACCACACTTAACTGGTTAAGTTGTAGCTGGCCGCATATGTCTGTATATTCAATACTGAAGGCCAGATATAAGTATTGGGCATAAAGTCGGCAGAAGTCAGCAAAATTCTGGCTGTTGGTGGCTGAATATCAACCACCTGGTTATTTTCCCAGACTTTTCTATATTTCCCTCACAGTAATATCTCTTTATTGCTCCAGTACCTGCTCCTCCTCCCTTTCCATACCCGTTTTTAGGTTTGTCTGATAACATCTGTGGAAACCTATTTTTCTTTCTGTATTGATTTTTGCTTCTTGTAAACTGCAATCAAATGAAGCCTAAATAAATAAATGGTTTGAATGCTGGTATATCAAATAACCTATCAAAGATAAAGATACCAGCCTCTACAGTGGGCTTACCTGCCTCACACCCACTCCCACCTGCAAGAGAAGGAAGCCAATCACCTCTTTCAGTCCAATCTCACAGAGCAGTCCACCATAGGAAATGAATCAAGGCTTCTACTTCATGTGTTTTCTCATTCCAAAGAAGACTGGAGGCTTAGGTCCCATCCTGGCCTTGCAAACCTTATCCTTTTTCTCTTTAAGGAGAAGTTCAAGATGAATATTCTTTCCTCCACCTTACCACTGTTAAAGAAGGGAGACAAACTTGTACACTGACTCTCAAGGATGCTTACACACACAACCTAATTCATCCTCATTACAGAAAATACCTTTGTTTCCTTCATATAGGCCACTATCAATAAAAGTTCTTCTTTTCAGTATTTTGTTCTTAGAGTCTTAACGAAATACCTCATAAAGTAGTGGTGGGCAGCCAATCTACAGAACTGAGAGCATCTAGTTTTTCCATATGTAGACGAGTCCTGGCAGCTATCTTGAAAACCCTTGTTCTAGCTTTCACAAACAAGCTTCATCACCAACTTTCAGAAATCCATGTGTGCCTTAGAAATGTTTATGTTTATTTGATCACTTAAATTTACCATCTTGCCTAGCAAAAGACCAAAGTGGTTTACAGGCTCAGAATCACACAAGAAAAGAATGCCATCATTCTATAGTAAAGAAGCACAAAACAACAGTGAGGACAGTGAACAGCATTGCCTCAGATACTCTCCCCTACAGATTCATCCTGCAAGCTGCCAACAGCATTTCAAAAAAATTAGATCTTTAAGATAGATTTGAAACGGTGGTAAGAAGCCTCCTATCTAATAACAAAGAAGGAGAACAATCCATAATTTAGGAGCCATGACTCAAAATGGGCAGAGAAACCAATAGAAACCCATGGACCACAAAACACAAGAAAGAGTATAGGGGATGATCAAGGCAGACAAATAAGTTGGAGTCCCCAGATACAATGCTTTATGTAGTAAACAAAGAACTTTAAAGAAAATGAGAAAGCAAACTGGTAACCACTGAAATTTCACCAACAGCGGGGATACATGATCAAACCTTTGCCTAGGAAACATGCAGCTGTATTATGCAAAGTTTGAAGCTGTTTCAGTTCGGACTGTGTTATTCCTAGGTAAGCCACACTGCAATAGACCAGATGTGAAATGATAAAAGCACGTACTAGGGCATGCAAGTAAACATCATCCAAGAGCTTCAAACAGCTAGCACACAACACTTACAAAACCTGGCCTTGAAAAGATAGATCAGAGTCAATTATTACACCACACCCAGGTAATGAAAAGAGTCCACCACTTTCACCGGGGAACCGAAAAGGGTAAGACCTAAGGATTGAAATGATAAGCCTTACGTCACCCAACATGCAAAAGTCCTGGATTAGTTCAGGATTACTCTGATTCTCGAACGTCACACCGTTATATCATCCAAACAGGCAAAAGGCTGAATGTCAGGTATCGTTGGATTCACAAGAAATAACAAGAGAATATCATCAGCATAAAACTGAGTGGAAACACCAAATGTTTGCTGTACTAAAGATGCCAGAGGACTACATAAATGTTAAAAAGCAGGGGTGAAAGAATGGACCCCTGAGGAACCTCACAAGCAAGCATACAGTGTCAAGATAAAGATGTAGAAAATCCCGGACCCATTCTTCTCATTTTATCTTAGTCTCCTTTTTTGAAAGTTAAATGCTAACGTATTGGATTTTCTGTGTGTACTTACTTCAAAGCCGATATCAAATCTGATCATATTATGATCACTGTTATCAAGCAGTCCCAGCACCATTACCTCCTGCACCAGATCATGCGCTCTACTAAGGACTAGGTCTAGAAGTTTTCCTCCTCTTGTTGGCTCCTATACCAGCAGCTCCATAAAACAGTCCTTGATTTTGACAAGGAATTTTACCTCCCTAACATGCCCTTATGTTATATTTACCTAGTCAATATCGTGGTAATTGAAATCACCCATTATTATTGTGTTTCCCAGTTTGATAGCCTTCCTAATTTCTGATAACATATCTACATGTACCTGAAAAAGGTATTACTATTAGTTTTTGTCTACACAGCAAGTTTTTTTTTCATATTCTCTTTTAGTCTTCTTTATTTTTTTTCATCTAACTTGACACTGCTTATGCTGCTTCTTACTTTCTTCATTCAGATCTTTTTTCCATTCCTCGGAGGATGCTCTTTTGGCACTAACAGTCTCTTTCAGTTTGCTGTCGTTTGCTCTTCTTTTCACCTTTGTTAATACATGGAATACATCTGGTCTGGGCTTCCACGATGGTACTTTTTAAACAACAACCATGCCTGATTTAAAGTCCTAACCTTTGTGGCTGACCCTTTCAACTTTTTTTCAACCATTTTCCTCATTTTGTCAGTCACCCTTTTGAAAATTGAAAGCTGCTAAAGTAGATTTCTTTACTGACTTCATTCCAGATATCAGCTCAAATTTGATCATGTTGGGAATCAGTGATGTTATGATCACTGATTCCCAACGAATCTAACAACATTGTCTCTTGTACCATGCCCTGTATTCCACTAAGGACTAGATCTAAAATAGATCCCCCATCTTGTCGGTTCTTGGACCAGCTGCTCCAAGAAGCAGTCATTTATTATATCTAAGAATTTTACCTCCCTAGTGCTTCCTGATGTAGAATTTATCCAGTCAGTATTGGGGTAATTGAAATCACATATTATAATGACCAATTGGCCAGCGGAAAGCAGTTGGTGCCGGCCAAAATCGATTATACCGATTTGGCCGGGTTCAGGAGATCGCCGGCCATCTCACGATTTGTGTCGGAAGAATGCTGGCGATCTCCTTTGAAAATAAGCTGGATAGTGTCCCATTGATTGTCCTCCTTCCATCAGGTCTCTGAGATGCCTATACCTACCTCATCATTTGGTGCTATATACTCCAATTCTTCCATTTTATTTTTTAGGCTTCTAGCATTTGTATATAGACACTTCAAATTGTGTTTTTTTCGTAGCATCTAAAAGTTGATGAGGATAATGCATTCTTTACTCCCATTAAACACTATGTCCTGTTTCATTAGTAACTTTGAGGATACTCCACACAGAACCAGGCACTCCTGGGCAACTGTCAGTTTCCGCCCCCCCCCCCCACCCCATTTTAGTTTGAAGTCCCTAGCCCTCACAATCTGAAAATTGAGCAACATTTAGTCTCTACTCTAAGACTACCAATGCCAATTCAGAATGTATTATTTGCTGCAAGAAAACCATCTACCAAACATACCTATACATTCAAATTAAGAGTAGCTGTTCTGCCCTGAGAATGTATGCTGAATGTATGCTCAACACCGCTATGTATTACAGGTAAGCAATGCTTTCCTGAAACATACAGTAAACATAAGCTCTAGAATTTATAAGGCAAAGCAAAGTAGCCACAATCAACTGGATAGTGGAGGATACTTCATTTTGTTTTTGCCTAGGACATAATGGGGTGGAGCAGGGGCTTGACCATCTGTGACAGCAGTACCTTGTGCTATGTCACAACTGCTAATAGTACAGATGCACTTAGCACCACTTCAATATATGCTGAATGCAGCCAGGCTAACCGCAGTCTGATAGAGTGATTAACAAGTGAAGTGCTGTGGTGACGAAGACCCTTGGCCTTCCAATCCCCCTCAGATATATGATCCCCCCTCCCACACTCCTTTCCTTGCAAATCAGAACCCCCTCTAGATCTCCCCAACAGGTAAACCTCAATAGAACAATTCAACCCCACTCCCCCATGACAGAACAACACTGCCCTCCCTAAGCTCTACTATCCCACCCCCATTTGCTGTGATAGTTCAGTAGTCCTGAATGTCAGTAATTCTCCTCCACTGCCACATGAGTCAGTGCCTGCATCCAAAATGATGCCCATCTTATTTGAAAGGATAACTCCTAGCAATAGTTCAGTGAGATTACCACTGTGGGGGGCGGGGAGGAGGAAGAGAGGTGCTACTTTGGATGCAGGTGTTGACCAGGGTGGCAGTGAAGGAAAATTACTTCCAACCAGTACTACTGAACCAGGGGGTCTTGCCCTTTTAAAATGCCAAGCATGAGATGCGGAATGCCAAAACCCTTGAATTTCACCAATCAAAACTCAGCAATGCTTACATTACAGATGAATAAGGCCAAGAAGTCTTACTTTACTAACTTGACACAGAATTCTCTTAACTCCAATAAAAACAATATTCTCAATCTTCTCCAACCTTACTGTAACTCAGCAAATTCATGATCTATCTATGGTACCATTTTCAGATACACTGGTCCAGTATTTTCTTAATAAAGTTTCCTCTCTACATTCATCATTTCCATAACACCATCTCCCTCGCAACCTTCCTCCCAGTCCTTTCCCCCTATTTCTCGCTAGTCTTCTCTCAACTTATCATAATTTGAAACTGTCAGGGTTTCCCTCGTTGCTCTGAGGATCAAAGCTATTAAAAAGGGGAGCCCAGACTGAAGCACAGAAGAGTAAGAGTCTGCTGAGTGGGAAGATATTTTAGAGACAGGGAACAGTGAGGGTTCAGCTCTCTCATTTTATTTTTTACTGGGTGCCACGAGGAAGAACAAGGTATTTGGGGGTGGGGGAAGGAGGATAGCATCCACAATTTTCACTGGTGTACAGGAATGAGGATGATCAGGGCAATGACAGTGCACATCAGTTTTCTTTCTTTGTATAAGGGTTGGATGGATGGATGGACTTAGGTCTGCTACTGCAGTACCTAAATTTATTAAAATACAGATTTTGTTGAAAAATCATGGTAAGTGGCTAAGGGGGTAGTGACTAACCTGTGTCCAGGGGATAATGGAGGAGTTTAGCCATTTACAGTAACATGAATAAAAAGGCAAAATTGTATGTTATTTGTCCTTAATGCAGGCTATTTCACTACAATGCATTCTATATAATAAGATGAAAGCAAGTAGATGTATTCAAAGTACCTCAATATTATACAAATTGAATAATGTACCATGCAATGTACTTTGTAAGCTGTGGTATTCATGGAAAATAAACACCAGTTATAAAGTAGCATTTTTCCCTCCTGGAAGTATAAGACCACTAACATGCAGCCCAATGCTCCCAGGGACCATCTGAAAGGGACTAGAGGTAAACTAATGTGTGTACACCCTTCCCCCTTACAAAGACCTTTCACCCCCCTGAAGCTGCACCCCCCCCCCCACCTCCTCATGTACTGGCCTTGTCTGTGGTGTTCAGCAAGCTGGGTACAGTAGTGAACCCCAATTACTCCTGCCCCATAAGCTTTCAGGCAGGGCTGCCGAGAGGGGGGACGGGGGGGGGGGGGGGGACAAAATTCCCAGGGTCCGGGCCTCCAAGGAGGGCCCTGCACCGCAGTCCCACCAGCCACCACCACCGGGCCCCTTCTACCCGAACCCCCGCCAGCAGAAGTGCTGTCTTCTGACTCCGGCGTGCGCGGCCCACACAGACGCGCTCCTCTCAGCTGATCTTCGCTGTATTCTGCAGGGCTTCTGTGCGTCTGACGTCAGATGCACAGAAGCCTTGCAGAGTACAGCGAAGATCAGCTGAGAGGAGTGCGTCTGTGGGCCGCGCATACTGGAGTCAGAAGACAGCACTTCTGCTGGTGGGGGTTCGGGTGGAAGGGGCCCGGTGGCGGTGATGGAGGTGGGTGGGACTGTGGCGCCGGGCCCCCCCGGGGGGGGGGGGGGTAGTGGGGGCGGGGCCCAGGGGGCGGCCTTGTCCCGGGCCCGGCCCAGTCTCTCGGCGGGCCTGCTTTCAGGTTCAAAATTGTAACACTGACCTATAGCAGTAGCTTTGCGGTACTACCACTAGGGGTCATGGTGTCAATTAAGGAGCGGGTTGAGGGACTTTTCCAGGGGTCCAGGGCTTTTTGTTGGGGATTGGAGAGACAGGTTTAATAGCACTTACTGTTATTCCAGGCCCTTTAAGATGGCCTCTGGAAACATCAGGGTGCAAGTTAGTGGTCCAATGCTCCCAACAGGGAAAAATAATGCAGCTTGCAAAATTGTTCAGAAGTTGCATTATTTATTTACTGCATGAAATATTACAGGCTAGTGACTCCCATGGTAAAATGCAATACTTATCATACCTTTATAACTGCCCCCTTAAATTCTGAAACCCAACATTGGGCACATCTCCAACTGGGCTTCCTTTTTACCCAGCTATATTGCTCAGCTGAAAAATGTTTGCATTCTTTCCAGCCAATACATTTTATTTTCTTGTCTCCTTGGAAAGAAATTGCAGTATTTTCATTTACTGTTCACCCAATCAAGTACAATCACATGCTTTAAGCAAAGTGCTAAAATACAAAAGACCATATTAATTCACATACTAGTCCAATAACGAAAACCTTCAAAGTACATCAAAAGGTGTTAATGGTTTCAATATTTATCTGCTGCAGGGAAGTACTCTAAAATGAAGACAGAAAAAAAAAATCTACTAATAGCTGCATGTCACCACTAAAATGAAATGCTTAATGCATCTTATAATCAGAGGACAATTTGCAAATCATTAAGAGAAATGTAAAATTCCATTAAAATACAAATCAGGAGTCTCTCACTGGGCTAATAATCTTTTTGATATTATTTTGCATTTCACTATTTCTGCTCGAAATATCCAGACACCACAAATGATGAGTTCTTCAACATGCTATTTACTACAGCCTACTTCTTTAACAACAGCCTGAGAGGAGTATAATCTGCTATTCAGAGCAGGTACTAATGAAGAATTCCATATATTCTGAAATTTAATTAAAACCCCAAAGATTTCAAATTAGATGCAATTTGAAATGCCTGGGGCAGAAATACATGCACTTGCGTGGCAAGGGTATCACACTGAAAGTTGATACTGTAATTGGTCTTGATGTATTTTTTGTGTTGCCAGGCTGAAGCACAGAACTCATAACCATATAAAAATTCTCTATAGATTACCTGCTCATTGAAAATGCCATCACTCAGGTAGTTCTCTACTAAATTACCATGCTACTAAAATGCACAAAGTGATTCGAAGAGAAGAGTGGCACAGCTGGTCGATGCTGCCAATGAGTTATGCATGCATTGATGCTGCCTTTTTACTTTGTAAAATATGCTCAGTTGAATATTAAAATATAATTGGCATTCAAGCTAAGTAGCTTAAACCATTTTGTTACCTTCTTTTAAACCGATTTGGCTCCTTCACAGTTATTTTGAAGATGTGAATCACAAACTAATGACACCATCTTATTCAGCTAAACTTATTCTATTTTACATTTGTCATAAACAGAAACAGTTTCTCTAGCCTTTACAGATGTCCTTTAATATCAGTTTCTCCTAAACAACAAAAGCTGAATCATAAAAAAAGAATGCCATTTAAAATATTATTGCATATGTTATTCTGAATAATGAGGATGAAGAATGTCAGTATTAAATATATATTTTCCAGTCTATTACATGTGGGGGTAGGGTGGGGAGGTAATTTTATAATGTTTTTTCTGTGTGTAAAGTTCAACATGGGAAAAAAGACATTCATAAAGTTGAACAATCACATATGCATATAAAAAGCAAACATACAAAAACTGTGCCCTTATATGCAATCTGTGTTCCTGAGATTGTAGTTTGGGCAGAGCAAAGGCTGAGTTATGATGTGTGCACATATATTATAAATGTAGATATGTGCATTGATATGTGCACACTACAGGGGTTGGGTTCCAGGATCCTATTTTATAGGTCTTGGCTTGCCAGAGGATCGGGGGTCCTGCCTCAACTGTGGAGGGATTCAATGTTATGTAGGACCCGGCCAATAGTTAGCCTGCGATGGTCAGCGTATTTTAAAACACTGACTGCAATGGGCAGACTAAGCCCAGACATTCAGACCTGGTGCCTGAATATGGCCCATCATTGAATATATGGGCTAATTCTGCCCGTAGTGTTCTTGAATTCTGCTACTGCTTTTGTCTCCATTACCTCCTGTGGAAGAACATCTACCATTCTGTTCATGAAAAAGTATTTCCTGATGTTACTCCTAAGTCGACCCAACCCTGCAACCTCAATTCATGTCCTCTAGTTCTACTGCTTCCCCTTCTCTGGAAAAGATTTGTTTGTGTATTAATACCTTTCAAATATTTAACCCCTAGCTCCCTTGCCCTCTAAGGTACACATATTTCAGTATTCAAGTCTCTTCTCATATGTCTCTTGCCGCAAACCCCTTACCATTTTTGTCCCTTGTGTCTGAACTAAGACTTTATGTCCTTAGCAAGATATGGCCTCCAAAACGGAATACAATAGTCTAAATTGGGCCTCACCAATATCTTCACAGGGGCACTAGCACATCCTTTCTTTTGAAGGTTATAACTTTATGCAGCCTAGCATCCTTCTAACTTATCACATGTATTTCTAGTCTGCCTTCTCCCAAACAAAAGGTCCAAAGTGGGTAACATAAAATAAAACCAATCACTGTGATGAAATCCAAAGGCAGTTAAAAGAGACATAAAAACGTAAAATAACCCTATGAAAGGATAATGACTCTTAGATACTTTTGAAATAAGGAGGTGATGAGCTATATACGAAAGAGCCTATAAGAAGATAACTTTCTATTTATAGGGCTGTTACCAAATATACTTATTCAATTTGGCCCCGAATAGTGCCCTGAATAAATTATTCATATTCGGCCGAAAGTGATTTAAATTCAAATATGAATATTCTAGGGCTCTACTGTGCAAAATCCTACTGAAATAAACACTTGATCTCTGATTTCATGTTGCTTCTTTTATTATTTGTTATGTTAAAGCTCAACGCCCATATTTCGTATTCAGTATTCGTAACTAGCCGAATAATATTTTTCAATATTTGTATTTAGCCAAATAGTAAAATATGCTATTCAATACAGCTTTACTTTCTACTATCCAAATGTATATGTGAAGAAAAAGTGTGTTTTAAACCTGTAAAATGTATTAGATATTTTTCTGCTTTATTCATATCCTGAAGTTTATTTCTCCTATTTGGTCAGCAGGTGGTATTTCTTTGCTGTAAAGCTGTTACAGGGAAAGTTATTTTTCTTTAACACAAGCAGGACGCAAGCAGCAGAATGCTTTTAAATCTTGTTGACTGGGCTGATTGGCCTGGAGTTTGAAATTACCCAGCAGCAATTGCTGGCTGTTGATTCAGTCTTAGCCCGGGAGAAGAGAGAGACAGATCTCTTTGCTGAGGCTCAGTAAACAAACAGTTATATATCCGGTTCTTCCCAGGTACTTTTCAGAAAAGTAAGCAAATGTTTAGTTAGTGTTATAATTGATCCATATTTTAGTTACCTGTTATTGTTTGCTGATTGAACTATTTTGTTCCACTGTTTGATTTTTAAAAGACAATAAACAATATTTAGTTTATTGCCTCTCTGTCTGGACTGATAAAGAATCCTGGTGGTTTGTGAGTGTGTTCTGGGAACTGTGGGACCACTGGGAGTGTGGCCTCCAGTAACCTAGAAATCACTGGGGATAATTTGAGAGCGGAGACTCATCCAGGGGCGGTTGGGACCAAGTCAGTGGGAGCAAGGTACTAGTGTACAGCACAAGCGGCAGGTGCAGTCGGACCTGAGCTGTGCTGGGGACAGACCCTCTAAGTGGCAGCGGGGTAACCCCAGGAGTGTGGCTAGGCATTTTGTGACAGTATATAATTCCAAACAGAAGCAGCCTGATATGAAAAGGAATTTTCTAGTACTTAGGCCTCATACCTCTAAGAGATAGGTATTTAAGCAAAGCCAGATCTGATATATGATGAGTACGATTTGATTTGAGCAATTCTACAATATTGAATAAGCGGTCAACGGTGTCACCTTCCAAAATTTTACAAACCAGACATGCAACTTTGAAACCGACATGAGCTCCCTTCAGGTTCCAGTGCAGCTGTAGCAAGAAAAGGGTTACCTTATCATACTTTGTCAACTCAAATATCACCTAACTGCTGTATTCTGTAAAAGCTGAACCTTCTTAAGCAACCTGACAGAAGGACTGCAGTATAGTGTATTACAATAGTCCAGGTATGAGAGAGAATTAATGTCTGTCTTATTAAAGTGAAATAATCACTGAGGAAATAAGAACAAATTGATCTTAACTGTTTAAGTCTAAAACATGCCTTCTTAAAAAGGTTATTGACCCGAGAGTCCATTGAAAATGTGGCGTCTAGCACCATCCCAAAACTTTCAAACACTTTCCTACTGGCAGCTCCTCAGCCTGGAGAGTTACTAAACCACAATACTTTTGGTTTCCTTTAGTGTTCAGTTTTAATGAGCAAGAAGATGTCTAATTTTTCTATGCAATTGTTTATACAAATATAAGTCTGACCTACTGTCCTTGAAAAAGGAACTAAGGCAAAAACATCATCTGCATAAGAAATTTAGGTTTCACCTATTTGAAATAAGGATCCCAAGGTACTCATATACATATTAAACAGAATGGGCCCTCGGGGACTCTGCAAGGTGGTCTTCAAAAAAGTGACGAAACAGTATACTTTATGACATGGTATGAACTGTTTGTTAGACAATCCTTAAACCAATTGAGTGTTAGAAATTCCAAGTTCACTCAGCCTTAACTGCAATAATCCATGATCCCTATGTCAGAGGTAGCAGAAATATCAAATTGTAAGGGGATTATCTGATGCCCTTAACTCAATGCTCTAACACAGAGCCTCTATGCTAGGTTGTTGCTGTGTGATTGCTTTTTCTGTCTTATCCAGATTTTGGCATTCTTTTCTGATGTTTGATTTTAGTAATGTAAACCGTTTAGACCCAATTTGTTTTTGGAATATTGGCGGGTTATAATATATTTAATAAACATAAACCTATATATACAATGATCTCAAACCAAATTGAGAAGGATGTAACCTATTATGATTACTCAAATATTTGGAGAGTTGTAAGCCTACAATTGATTCAGTAAGTTTAGTAAAGAGAGGGATATTTGTTATTGATGTAAAATTAGCTACAAGTGATAGATCTAGGCCATCATATTTGGTAACTGGTGTTAGGACTATGTTTCCTATAATGATGGTTAGGGAGTTTTGTTTTGGTTTTTTTTTTTTCCTCCTGTGGGAGAATCTCTCAAAGCTCATGAAATCATAGTTGAATTAACTAAAGGGATATGGCATGTTACATGCTAAGAAAAGGGTAACTGTTTTGGCAATATTTTACAGAAGGATGCACTGAACTGTTTACTATGGAGGGGCAGCAATTAAATCTTCATTTTGTCTTTCCACCCTTTTTCATTTTAAAACAAATATTGTTTATAGTGCATACCATTGTTAAAGAGTATGTGCTATATGTACATAGTGGCCACTTTTCCCCAATAGTGTATGCATGCACGAACCATTACAAATATGCACACTATGGGAAAAGAGTGCACTCTCATTGGTGAATGCTGTTTGATTCAAATGACAGACCATCCTTACTGTTTACTTAAAGATGATAGGGGTCTGGGGGGTATGTAGAATAGCTGGCACAATTCAGGCAGTTGTCTTCACTAGATGAATCATTTAGAGTTGAAAAAAAGTTAATGTTGATGAATCTTCAGCATCCAATTTAACTTAAGAATTATTGGATGATGCCACTAATGCTTTTGTACTTGGATCAGACTTTTAAAGTGGTAAGGGGTCTCTGCCGGAAGAGCTATGAGAAGTGACTTGAAGCTGCACCACAGTGAAAGGGTTCTTCTTTGCTATGTCCAAAAGTACCTCCACTGCCCCTATACCATTGACACATTTTGTTGCCACTCCAAGGATTTAAATTTGCCCCGCTCCACAATATCCTAGCCCCACCCCAGTCCCAACCCACTTTAGCCTCCCCAAACATCTGAATCACCGACCGCCTATGACATTGCTTGATCTTCTTACTTTTCTACGTGGATAAGTTCTTCTTTAAATTTTATTTATTTTAAACATTTCTAGCCCGCCTATGTTAGAAAAATACATACACAACCATTAAAACAATTCACATACATATACATATATAATCATCATATATAATCCAGAATATCGTTTCTTCACCCTCACAAAAACATGTAATCATATCATGTCATCTACATATAATATCTACATACCATAATAAGCCTGTGCAAATAACGCCTTTAACTGTTTTTTTAAAATATCAAGACCCAGCAGTAGACAGAGCCTCAGTGGCAATTCATTACACCTAATGGGACCCACATACGATAACGCCGCTTTCGCAGTAACAGAAAAGTGCAACCACCTCAATCATAGAACAATCAGTTAACGCAGTGCCCAAGTAGGCATATAACACTGCAACACCTCTTTAAAATAGACAGGAGCTGAGTCATATAGAGTCTTAAAACCCAACAACAACAACAACAATTTAAACAAACTCTATAAGCAACTGGCAGCCAATGAAGCAACTTCATCGTACCTGTGACAGATTCAAAACGACTGAAACCAAAAATCATACACACAGCAGCACAACTTGACCTGCATGTATTCTAGCTTCTGATGTCCCTAAAAACAAACTATTACAACAATCCAGCTTTGTAAGCACTAGGCTTTCAATCAAAATCTGAAAATCATACTTTGGCAATTACGGTTTCAATTTACTGAAAACTTTTAACTGAAAAAAACATAACTATGGAATTGTTTTCTGTTGTTAAATCATTGATACGGAAACTTAAGGGCACTTCTACATTTGTTTTATTTTCTGCTATGGTTTGTATAAAGAAGATAGCAGATATTTCTTTATGCCTGGATTCTGTCATGCTTGTTACAGACTGGTGTGCGATTTTCTTGTACCGTATTGTGGACAGAGTTCTTGCTTGTGAAGCCCTCTGACGATTTGTTTGGAATTTCATCAAATTTAAGACTTGGATGTTTGTTTGGCCATCTGGATTTTCAGTCTCATGAAGCATTTTCCCTATATTCATGACTGCCTCATTAAGTACTGTGTTCCACCGCAGCTAAAGGGATATATTTTGTCCAGTACTTAAAAAGGGGGAATATTTGGGTAATCCAATGAATTGACCACTTTCTTTGTTACCATTCTTGACCAAACTGTTAAACGGAAGTCTCTGTACTATGAAAATTTTTGAACACATATTGACAGGAATCAAAAATATTGCATCAGTCACAGATTTGAGACGGACAATGAAGTCATCTTGGTAGTGCTGGATGTAAGTACTGCATTTGATACTCTGAATCATTCTATTTTGTTTGGAGGTAAGTGCGATGGATGGTGGATAGTACTGGTTTGGTTTCACTCGAGTGGTAAAGGATCTAGGTATCATTGACGACGATATATTGAAACCCTATGCTCAGTGTGCGAAAAGGAATGGAAAACAAAAATGAGGATGTTTAAAAAAGGTTTGGACAAATTCCTGGAGGAAAAGTCCAGTCTGCTATTGAGACAGACATGGGAAGCAACTGCTTGCCCTGGGATTTGTACTATGGAGTGTTGCCACAATTTGGGTTTCTGCCAGGTACTTGTGACCTGGCTTGGCCACTGTTTGGAAAACAGGATACTGGGCTAGATGGACCATTGGTCTGACCCAGTATGGCTACTCTTATATTCTTAACTTGTGACCTGGATTGACTACTGTTGAAAACTGGATACTGGGCTTGATGGACCTTTGATCCGTCTCAGTATGGCAATGCTTATGTTGTATTATTGAATATGTATACTATGGAGGCGAGGAAGGATTGAGAAGATGATAAACACATTTAAAACATATATATGAACAAACAAACCTTTTCAAAAAATGAAAAAAACTATAGCATTAGAGGACATGAAACGAAGCTGCTAGTGGAGAAACTTAAAAGTAAAACCTAACTGACTCAGAAGCTATAACAACAACAACAACAAAAAAAAATCCCAGAGAAGGTATTGGGGGGGGGGGATAATCTGTACAGATCGCCAATTTCAACATTGGCCACCTTTCTAAGCAGACTGGATGGATCATGCTGGTCCTGAAACAGGTTGAACGAGGCACCTCGTGAGACCACAGCTAGACTACAGCCATGTCGAGGCCATCGCTCTATTGAAGATTCTGCATACAGAGAAGTTACTTACTTGAACTGTTAGTTGTTGGGCACAGTGAGAGAGACATTTTTTTTGGAACTACACTTTTTTATGCATGAATGGATGGATATTTGGTCAGCACTTTATTATTTGAGGAATTAGATATATATGATGTAGAAATTAGTGCTTGCTGTTTTGGAGTTCTGGATGCACTGTACGCACAGCTCAGCATGGTAACAATTTGATACGGTGCTGCACTTTAACCCCTGAATTCTATAAAAGTCGCAAAATATTGCACATGTAAATTTGGGCACGTGTCCAACTTACTGTGTAATTTAATAGAATAACGAGCCAATTTGTACCAATAATTGAGATCTTAACACGCAATTATTGGTGCTAATTGAAATTTTACTCATGGGTCCAGAAAGGGAGCACAGCCATGGGAGGGTCATAGGCAGATGAGGGGCATTCCTTTAATTTATGCGTGTTGTTATAGAAAAAGGGAAACCACACCCAATTGAGTCTCAGTAATTTACACCAAGGTTTCATTGGTGTAAATGATCATGCCTAAATGTAGTCACGATTCCTGGCGCTAAGCGGTTTTCTATAAATGGTGCCTAACTTTTAGTGCCATTCGCTATTTTTTTCAGTAATGATTTTTTAGCCATTATTTATATAATTCAGCCCTTAATGTACTGAATCTCTCTAGTTCAAAGCTATACATAAGTTAATTTTATATACCAAATTCTACTTCAGCAGTAGTTCATTTTTGCAGTGTAGAGAGTTTTTTGGATTCATTCAGGCCTTTATCTGCTGTCATTTATTGTGCTACAAGGAAGATAAAGTATGCATGAAGTGCTACCCATTAACTGCATTGCCAAAATGCTCTTCCTTCTCGCATGTAAATGCAGATAAGTCAGGACAAAACCAAATTTGAAAATGACTTTAATTAGGGTAGGAGTAACTAAATTTATTTATTTTGGTTTAAACAAAATAAACAAATAAAAATTTGCCAGTACTCACATGCAGGTCACCCTTAAGGGGAGGGGTGACCAGCAACTGAATGCATCTCATGCTCCTGCTGTATGTAAAAGCCCAGCTGATACTCTTGAAAATCAATAAATTCATAACTAATACAGATATAGTAACACTCTGAATGAAATAAACACTAGCACTAAAAAAAATGGAGAAAAAGACCTCAGAATCCAGGCTCAAGCTTCCACTATGGCCGCTAAAGCACAACGTACCATCACAGAGCAGAAACAAAATGTCACCTTCAATATAGCACAAAAAGCATAAACCTCATAATCATCAAACAGAGTGAAGACTACATGGCACAGGCATTAATGCTTCAAAACAAACAAACAAACAAACAAACAATTGCAGTTCATCAGTTCAAGGCTGGTCTCCAACATCCAAACTTGCCTCCAATACCTGACAGGGAATCCCTGTTTCGCCGAGGTTGCATCAGGGGTAAAAATCCTGTGTCACAACTTTCAAACAACAGGCATTCCAATTGATATTCACAGCTTCAGGCTCCTATAGATTTTTGATTCATGAAAGGGCTTCTATTTCAAACCACCAACTTAGAAAGCCCTGTGCAATGGGGCCTGAACATTTTCCTAATTTACCTTATGAAGCTGCCATTTGAGCCAATGGAGTCTGCCTTAACTCAAACATGCCACTTAGAAGGTGCTTTTTGTAGTACCTGTTAACTCAGCTAGAACCAGAACCAAAACTTCCAACCTTTGTACCTTATAAGCCACTCACACAGTTTCAACATACTAAACTAGTTATTGCATAGTAGACAGAGTTCAAAATTGAAATGATTAAATCAGTAATTTGCAAAATGCTGATGATTATGTATGTATATTTTACAGTTTATGGAAGGGTGGGATTTATCTAGATGGGACTGTGGAGGTTATGAATGGGAAAGTAGTGGGTGTGTTTATTTTACGAAATGTTTGATATTTTATGTTTGTTTTAATGGTGTTTCAGTTTGTACTTTTGTGTGTATTGCTCTGTACTCTGCTTAGTTATAGGTGGAATATAAATGAATAAATCTAAATTTAGTTCTGTGAACTCATTCTAGCCCCACTTGTACAGAAAATAGGGTGGGGTTGTGCAGTACAATCATAACAAATAAAC
Source organism: Microcaecilia unicolor (assembly GCF_901765095.1). Classification (NCBI taxonomy): domain Eukaryota; kingdom Metazoa; phylum Chordata; class Amphibia; order Gymnophiona; family Siphonopidae; genus Microcaecilia; species Microcaecilia unicolor. The sequence continues at coordinate 65,733,084 of NC_044035.1, read as the reverse complement.
AAGAAATAAAAATGAAAACAATGCAGGCCAATTTCCCCTTAACTTCAATTCGCCTTATATTAAGCTCTCAAAAAAGTAGAACCCAACACTAACAAAAGAGGAAGATATTCAATTACGTATCAAAACAAACAAAAAAAAATCCCCACGTTTTTACCTAGGGTAGCAACACATTTTCATATTAATGAAGAAATAATGCTTCTTCCATTCTATCCAAATCCTCATGAGAAAGCCCTGCATATTCTGGACTGTAAACCAGCCTTCCTATACAGCCATAATAGAACTGTATCCATAAGGAAATCTACACAGCTGCTTGTCTCCATTTACCACAGAAGAATTACTATCCCAGTACCAAACTAACACTAGTGAATTGGTTAGCATCCTGCACCCAGTTCTTTTAGGAACAAACAGGTGCTCCTCGGAAGTCTACTTTGTGGGACACATTTACCGCACAGTATTGGTTGAACCAATCTACATAAGGGAGTGTGAATTTGCTCAGACTCTCACAACCCTCATAGCCTTAAGCTTGGGAGTCAACCTTTTATGTGCCTAAAGCAATTCTGCTTGTTGACAGATAAAGGACCATTGCTGGCTAGTAACACGTTTTTTTTCTGTAAACAGCAGGATTGATCTGACACTCGAGTATATTTTCCTCAGAGTTGCCTTAATCTTTAAGCTATGGGACTAACTAAGGAGTTGAGGAAACAGCTGTGCATGGGAACAGTCATACCTGCTCCAAATTTTACAGTAAGACCTGATGATGTCGCTCCACTTATGTGCCTGATTAATCCTGCTGTGTTTGGGAAACACCTGGTACAACAATGATCCTTAACAATAATTTTCTTGAAAAGTTTATATTCAGATATGTCTATGTTTAAACTATTCTGTCTGCAAATGTCAAAATATAAGTTACATTATGTTTATGTTATCACGAAGCAAAATGAACACAATTACTTGTGCTTGTCCCAAATTTGAACAGTAGTGGAGTTGAACGGGTAGATTGTGAAGCGTCTGTTCACGCTTTCCAAAAATACTAGGACTAGGGGGCATGCGATGAAGCTACAGTGTAGTAAATTTAAAACGAATCGGAGAAAATGTTTCTTCACTGAACGTGTAATTAAACTCTAGAATTCGTTGCCAGAGAATGTGGTAAAGGCGGTTAGCTTAGCGGAGTTTAAAAAATGTTTGGACGGTTTCCTAAAGGAAAAATCCATAGACCGTCGTTACTAAATGGATTTGGGGGAAATGCACTATTTCTGGGATAAGCAGTATAAAATGTTAGGATCTTGCCAGGTATTTGTAATCTGGATTGGCCACTGTTGGAAACAGGATGCTGGGCTTGATGGACCTTTGGTCTTTCCCAGTACGGCAATACTTATGTACTTATTTTGTAGACAGTTAGTAAGTTATACTCTGTGTTGTCTCCAAATGCAAAATATACCTTATTTATGTTGTGAGTTACAAAATGTAGTAAATACATTAAAGAAAAAAAGCATTTTAATTGAAACACAAATAGTTACAGACCTTGCTGAAAAATTGGGTGGTGAAAAGCAGGGATGGGAAGTTTCTCTGTTACCCAGGGTTCACGAAAATAGGTCTCAAACCAGGCTATGCACTGTTTCAGTGATTCTGTCATTTCCTCAGGTTCTTCAGATACATCACAAGTAAATGAAACCTCCTTAGTGCTGTAAAAGCAATAACCATTAGTTTAATAGTAAACTTCTATACAGTTTGCTAAAACTAAAAAGAAAATACATTAAATATGTATTAAGAATGCTACTGCTATCATTTTTTTCTGTTCTTAATATTACAGAGGATACAACAAGATCTAACTAGAAATAAAACAGAATTTATTTTTTGTCTCCTAAAGATTGTTGGAATAAAAATAGGTTGGTGACAACTTGAGCTTTTGAAGACAATATATATCTGACACATTTCATAAAATAGAATCTTGTACATTTGGTTAGTCTATGACAGGGGTTTGCAGAGCAAAAATGTTTCAGTTATGTTTGGTTCAATGATCTTTTTATTTCAGATTCTGAATTATTTGGGTCCATGAAAGTCAACTAATCTTGCAATTTTGCAGTATAGCAGTGGGTTTTCCATCCATCTGTATTCAAATTTGCTTAATACTTACTGGCATGTGTCTGCCACAGAGGCAACAGTACTCCAAGGCATTACTACTACTGCTTATCATTTCTATGGTGCTACTAGACATAAATAGCGCTATACACTATCCCCCTAATTCTATATATGGCACTCAAAATTGCACACACAAATTTGAGCACACACCCAATTTATGTATGCAATTTTACTGAATGAGCGAATTAGTGTCAATAATTGGATGCTATCAATTATTGGTGCTAATTGGCACCAAATTTGAATTCACACAGCACATCTTTGGAGTCTGTATTCTATAAAGATGCATGCATAAATTTTACGTGCAGATTCAAAAATGGGGCGAGGTCATGTGAGGGGCATGGACTGGTCAGGGCACTCCTCGAATTTACGTTCAGTGTTACAGAATAAGGCAGATCCGCACCTAAAACTGGGCATGGATCCTGGTGCCAAGTGTTATTGTATAAGCAGTGCCCTACTTTGAGGGTCCTTTATAGACTAGCACTTAGCATTCAATTTTTTACTGTTGCCGAAATTTGGGCACCATTTATAGAATTTTGTCCTATACATGTATGAGGCGGTCTCTGTTCGACAGAGCTTACAATCTATCCAAGACAGACTAACACGACAAATAAGGGATTAGGGAATTACTTACTATAGGAATGATGAGACATGGGTACTGAAGAGGTGACTAGAAGTTAGGAGTTAAAAGCAGCCTCAAAAAGGTTGGCATTAAAATGGCAGAAGACAATTGTCTCAATCAAAAAATGCATGGGACAAGCACATAGGATCTGTAATGGAGAGGAAGGGATAGAAGATGGTATGGGTGGGCAGACTGGACAAGCTATATGGTTTATATTTGCCTTCTTTTTCTATGTTTTTATGCAGATCCTATAACAAAAGAGGGACAAAGGATGCTAACAGTGGTATGAAAACTCCAAATCACCATGAGAGAGGCAAAGGTGCACAAACAGTAGAATGAACTAATGCCACCTGAGGCACTGAGAAGAAGGGCAAAGAAGTACCAAAATTGGCATGAAGACTCTAAAGGACAAAGTGGGACCGACTGTGGCAAGAAGACCCCATGGAAATGAGGATGAAAAGTTTGGACACTGTTGTTTCATGTGTGTGTAAAAGATGAGGAGAGAGAGAGTACGCCCCAAGTGCTGGCCACTGGGATTCAGTAAAAAGTTTAGCATTATAAATGCCATCAACAATCAAGGTCTCCCGAGGTATACAGGTGCACAAAAGTTTAGCTTAGGTAATGTTATTGTAGAGGGCATTTGGTAACTGGAATCTAGGAGGTGCAACTATCATTTCTTCTCTGTACTGTGAAAGGAAGATGACTCCAAAGCATTACACTAAGGATAAATCAGCATCAACAACAGAATGAAGAACCAAGGCACTAAGCAAGGTGCAAAAAGAGAGACATCACATACAAAGACATTCATCACAAAGAATATAAACTGAAGGCATGTTGGTAGAATCAAAATGGCCTTGTGATGGGTCTTGTGCAACTTACACATATAAATACTGGAAGGAAGCAAGCCACAAAAGGTTTAAATCTTTTTAAAGCAAAAGAATGAGGATTAAAAAAAATGTACCCCTTAATTCCCCTTTTAAAGCCCTGGCTGAAATGAGAACTTTTATAAAACCTATGTCTGCCTTGGAAAGCCAACGAGGAAACTTTTTAAAATATACATACATATATAACCACCATGAAATGGGATAACATTTTAGTCTACCCAACCATGTCCAAAACACACACCCTTGAAATCTCTATCAGGGCTATCTACAAGTGTAAACATCAGAGTTCAGAAATCACCATTTATACTTGTAGCTAATTTATACCTTAAAATGTCACTATATACACATGCTGATGCTTCTTAAATTACCTCCTTTACATCTCATTATTATTCACTATGCATGGCACTCAAAAATGTGATAAGGACAAATGACATGATTGTACCATTTAACATGTTATTCAGCCAAAATATTAGCATTATTGCCTTAACCACCCACCTAAAAAGAATACTCCTTTGGAAGTTTCATAAAGGTTATATATCCTGTTTCTTACAAAGGAATGAGCATGAAAATTAGAACTATTCCCTGATGCACAGTATTCAACAGTTTTACTCAACCCAAACCTTAAAAGTAGTATGTTGTGTTTCATTTTATTACAGAATTACAATGGCAAATTAAAAGAAGAACGTTTTAACATCTCAGAAGATTATGCTAAATCATTAGCTATTTTTTTAATTTTATCTAAATAATTTAATTTCTGATGATAAATAAGAATTTGCTGATTTTAAAATCTCAACATACAATAACCTAAATCTCAAAACACAGAGGGGTCCATTTACTAAGCTGTGGGTAGCGGTTCGAGCCATTTTTCCAGCGTGCCAGGGCACTTTTTACTGCAGTGGGTAAAAAGTCCCCCCCCCCAAATGTCCATGTGGTAAGATAACTTTTACTGTATGGCCACGAGTGGGCAGCACTTACCGCCATACACTGAGGCGGCAGTAAGGGCTCCTGCGGTAGCCAGTCAGTGTATGGCGATGCCCAATTATCGCCGGGTTAGCGCCGTGCTAGACAAAAAGAAATTTCTGTGGAGCATCACAAATGGTGCACGCTCAACCCGGAAATTACTGCCAGTAGCCATGCTGCTCCGGTGGTAGTTCAGTTTTAGTGTGCAGTAAGCCCGCATTGGGCTTACTGCTGCTTTGTAAAAGGGCCTCTTAGATACTTACCTTATAAATCTATACTCTTGGATACTCATTTTCACACTTAGCATGCAAAACTGACACACACGGTTATAGAATACTGCCCGTTAGACGCATACCTTGTTAAATTAGGTACTAATTGGTGTTAATAAATGGTTATAACTGGAGATAACTGATTCCAATTGGCATGTGTAACTGCATTTAGTCGGTATTTTATAATCTTAGCATGTAATTCTTATAGTGTGTAATGGGGTTGTAGACGGGAAGGGCATAGCCAGGTCAGGAGCATGGCTAGCATTTATGCACTAAAGTTATAGACCACTTTCAGTTACATACCTGATAGCAGTGAGAAGTAGGCTGATGGTTAGAGCAGTGGCCTGAGAACCAGGGTAACTGGGTTCAATTCCCACTGCAGCTCCTTCTGACTCTGGGCAAGTTGCTTAACCCTCAATGCCCCAGGTACAAAATAAGTACCTGTCTATAATATGTAAACCACTTTGATTGTAACCACAGAAAGGCAGTATATAAAATCTCATCTCCTTCTCCATACCCTTATGCCAACCTAAGGGGCCCTTTTAGTAAGTCACATGGGCACCTACGTGTACACAACTTGGAGTTACCACCCGGCTACTGTGAGGCCCAGGCGGTAATTTTGGTTTTCACATACCTATGTAAAGTTTGCTGGAAAATAATTATTTTCCTGCGCAATTTCTTTCTCTTTCTACCTTGTTGTACAAAGCTGTTCTTAAAGCTAACTGACATTTCCAAAGGTCTCCATCTTTGGTCAGATGGGCAGTAGCTAACAAGAGGATGATGATTCTTCTCAAAGATCCAATTATTCTCTGAGATGCTACCCTCAAAGGCTTATCTTGGTCTAAATCCACTTGTAAATCTATAGACAATAATATGCATTGAATATGTGCATTAATACTACAATAAAGGTCAGCAAACAAGCATGTGATATTTATTATTGGACAAAATACATTTTAACTAGATTATAAAAGAATATTGACCCTTGATCAGATCAGTGTAGAATGCCCAAATATACAAGCCAGTTGTAGCTTGACTGACCATTACTCCTACTGTACGCATCTCAATCAATAGGAGTAGTAGGGGAACTTCACTGCTTCATATTACAACATTTCTAATATATTTTCATTGCATGCATATTTTGTTTCAAACTCTCTACATGTGTTAGAGATATAATAGAGTTTGAAAATGCTTCAACAATTAGCACTTTTATGCACTACAGAATTTTGATACTGGAAAGGTACCCAGAGAATCACAAGAAGAGAGGTGTCCTTTGCAAAAGGGGTCACACAACACAGCTATGAAGTGAAACAGGAACTTCTATTCTAGTTTTAGGCGTATAAACTGTCTTATTGACTGTAAAGAGGGTCCACAGCAGTTAAAATAGTAAGCAACACAACCAGCGCTCTAAATCAGATTAAAAAAGAGGAACTTTAATCAATGAACAAACAAATCTATTCTCATTAAAAAAAGTTTAAATATAATTAAATATACGACAATTAAAACATGGGCATGTTTTACAACAATTGCCAGCTTCGAGGGTGTTATGACTAATATTTCTTATATATATACATTCAGGGTTCCTTTTAATCATAATACAAATAATTAATGCACACTGGAAAAAAATCAGCTGAAATATCAAAATTATATATGACACACTATTGAAATAAATGGGTGGCTATAGTTCAACAGACAAAGATGAAAAATAAAAACAAAAAAGAAAGGAACCAATTAAAAAAAATACACGAGGGAGGCAGGAGAAAAGGAAAAAAGGGGAAACAACAAGTTGAAAGGAGCACACTTATAGTGTGATAAAATGGCACATTTCTCCTTCCTCTATCTGCAAACTTATGCATTAAGACAATAGTGTATGTTAACACCTGATATTATTCCACCTCTTCTGTATTCTTCCTCCCTCTCCTACCCAGTCACACAAGTATAAGGAGGAAATGAACAGCAGCATATTCTACCATGTTTTCATCTTCTGCCAGCCTAGGCCCCACTGGGTTTGCACATAGGAAATTGGCCCTACTGCTGGGCTTGCTTAGGAGCCCGGCATTAGTTCCAGCTTTCGGCATTAGAAAATTATTTTGTATTTTCTACTGCTGGGTTAGCGCCAGAGTCCTCACCACTTCCTAAACAGGCGGCAGTATGGGCTTCCCCAGCAAACGGCTGCGCACCAATGTGTATTGTCAGTGCACAGACTGTCCCTTTAATGAAAAATCCCTTTTACCCACAGCGGTAAGAGGTGGCCTCGGCATGCGGCAATCCTGTGCTCCAACACCACCATGGGCCACCTTTTACTGCCATTTGGTAAAAGGAACCCTAAATGTTTTATACTGTACTCCACTTAAAGATAATTTCATAAACAGATTATCAGATTGAAAAAATAATTTACAAATAAAACAAATAACATTTTTTTAAATGTTTTACAATTTAAAAAAGCATTGTGTCTTATAAATTTGGATTCAGAAATTAAAGTCATAAAAAGGTATTGGCATATCAGTAGAACTATGATGCCTAATCCTGCGCTAATCTGTGAATGACAATATAGATGCGCTACCTGATTATTGCAGAAACATCCATTCTCTGCCCCCAGATACACTTCCTTCCCAGAAAAATGAAAAATCATTTTTAGCGTGATCAGTATATGATATAGAATGCAGTATAATATAAGAAGTAATTAAATCATGAAACACATATTTAGGTTACATTTGAAGACTGCTTTCCTGAATCCAAGCATAGGAAAATGTTCTTATATTTCTTCAGTAACTGAAATGTTATTCTTATGAATTTCATAGAATTCCCCTGAGAAATCCCAGCATTTTAAAAGAATATTTTTTTTCAAGCAAGGTTGCAAAGCTAACTGCAGAATTATTTTTGAACTGGCATTTCCTTGTACTGCTATTGCTCTTTTAGACGATGAAAAGCCTTTTTGCTGCTTAAGTTAGTGGAGGAAAAAGATGCTGTCCAGTGTCCCTGGAGAATGTCAATATTTTTTTTTCTGGACTGTACTGACTCAAAATCAAGACTTTCCAAAAAATTGTAGTATAAAGATATTCAGCAAATAAACATAATTACATCTTTACAAAAACAATGATACTTTGTGGCCCAATGTTCCCTTAAAAACTTCAATAAACCCTCTTTTGTGTGTGTTGTTAAGGCAGCCCAATTTGGAATCATATACAGTGGGGGAAATAAGTATTTGATCCCTTGCTGATTTTGTAAGTTTGCCCACTGACAAAGACATGAGCAGCCCATAATTGAAGGGTAGGTTATTGGTAACAGTGAGAGATAGCACATCACAAATTAAATCCGGAAAATCACATTGTGGAAAGTATATGAATTTATTTGCATTCTGCAGAGGGAAATAAGTATTTGATCCCCCACCAACCAGTAAGAGATCTGGCCCCTACAGACCAGGTAGATGCTCCAAATCAACTCGTTACCTGCATGACAGACAGCTGTCGGCAATGGTCACCTGTATGAAAGACACCTGTCCACAGACTCAGTGAATCAGTCAGACTCTAACCTCTACAAAATGGCCAAGAGCAAGGAGCTGTCTAAGGATGTCAGGGACAAGATCATACACCTGCACAAGGCTGGAATGGGCTACAAAACCATCAGTAAGACGCTGGGCGAGAAGGAGACAACTGTTGGTGCCATAGTAAGAAAATGGAAGAAGTACAAAATGACTGTCAATCGACAAAGATCTGGGGCTCCACGCAAAATCTCACCTCGTGGGGTATCCTTGATCATGAGGAAGGTTAGAAATCAGCCTACAACTACAAGGGGGGAACTTGTCAATGATCTCAAGGCAGCTGGGACCACTGTCACCACGAAAACCATTGGTAATACATTACAACATAACGGATTGCAATCCTGCAGTGCCCGCAAGGTCCCCCTGCTCCGGAAGGCACATGTGACGGCCCGTCTGAAGTTTGCCAGTGAACACCTGGATGATGCCGAGAGTGATTGGGAGAAGGTGCTGTGGTCAGATGAGACAAAAATTGAGCTCTTTGGCATGAACTCAACTCGCCGTGTTTGGAGGAAGAGAAATGCTGCCTATGACCCAAAGAACACCGTCCCCACTGTCAAGCATGGAGGTGGAAATGTTATGTTTTGGGGGTGTTTCTCTGCTAAGGGCACAGGACTACTTCACCGCATCAATGGGAGAATGGATGGGGCCATGTACCGTACAATTCTGAGTGACAACCTCCTTCCCTCCGCCAGGGCCTTAAAAATGGGTCGTGGCTGGGTCTTCCAGCACGACAATGACCCAAAACATACAGCCAAGGCAACAAAGGAGTGGCTCAGGAAGAAGCACATTAGGGTCATGGAGTGGCCTAGCCAGTCACCAGACCTTAATCCCATTGAAAACTTATGGAGGGAGCTGAAGCTGCGAGTTGCCAAGCGACAGCCCAGAACTCTTAATGATTTAGAGATGATCTGCAAAGAGGAGTGGACCAAAATTCCTCCTGACATGTGTGCAAACCTCATCATCAACTACAGAAGACGTCTGACCGCTGTGCTTGCCAACAAGGGTTTTGCCACCAAGTATTAGGTCTTGTTTGCCAGAGGGATCAAATACTTATTTCCCTCTGCAGAATGCAAATAAATTCATATACTTTCCACAATGTGATTTTCCGGATTTAATTTGTGATGTGCTATCTCTCACTGTTACCAATAACCTACCCTTCAATTATGGGCTGCTCATGTCTTTGTCAGTGGGCAAACTTACAAAATCAGCAAGGGATCAAATACTTATTCCCCCCACTGTATTAGTTTTATTACAATACATACTATCCTCAATATCCTTAATAGTTTTTCAACAAAAATCGCACATGGGTCCTAAGATCTAAAATTCAAAAAAAATGTGTGGTCTATAAACTGTTTTATTCTCAAAATTTAGTTACAGATGCAAATGACTTCCGTGAACATTTGTATCTGTAGATAAACTTCACAAGAATTTTTTTGCCCGTGACCAGGAACTTCATACATCTCTATATGCATATTCATTTTTCAAAATAGGAACCTTATTTGGACCTGGGGGGGAGGGGGCTTTGATGAAGGAACAGGGACTAAGAGGACATGGACACACAAATCTATTTTTTTCTTTTGACAGAAGCAGGATTTACGGGTTGCTTTTATTTATTTTTATACACAGAGATATACAGTGGGACTAGTTTTCTGCCAGTGTAATAGAAAACTGAGTTTTAAAACTCTCAACTTCCTAATACATATTCAAGTCAGAGACAAAAGGATCTCAAATTTATGTAGGGCAGATTGTCAGCATATAATCAACTACTATTCATCAATTATAAAGCGCTACCAGTTATATGCAGTACTATACAGACACATAAGACACACAGTCCCTTCTCAATATAGCTTATAATTTGGTCTGATTGAATCATAATGCTTGGGATGCTGGTTCCACCCATTCTGACACATTTCATACACATAAGCGGGGGCACATGGATTTGACGTTTTCCTGACACTTATCGCTGGTGCTTCATTCAGTGCTGCCGTGGGCCTAAAAGCACAACAGCAGCAGCAGCAGAAGGGAGGGAGGTAGGTTTGAGAGGAAAAGTTGGAACCGGGGGGGGGGGGGGGGGGATATAATGTTGGACCAGGGGAGCGTCGAGAGAGAGAAGATGTTGCACTAGGTGAGGGGAGGGGCGGGAAGAGAAAAGGGAGTTGCCGGACTTGGGGGAGGGGTGAGAGGTGAAGGAGGAAACTGGAGATGCTGGTCTGCGGCGGGGGAGGGGGGGAAGAAAAGAAAAGTAGCTGTAGTATGGGGAACAGAGGAGGGAGATGCTGGACCAGGAGAGGAAGGTACCAATCTAAAGGTTGCAGGAATGTGCCAGAAATCCTAGCTCTGGCCCTGGAGACTAGCCTGAGTCCACTGCAATTCTTCACAAAAGGATGACAAAAATGATAAAGGAGATACAAAAGAACACCTCCCTTATGAAGAAAGGCTACTGCTCTTTGGCTTGGAGAAAAGGCAGCTGAGAGGGGATAGGATAAGTTTATAAAAATCATATATAGGGTGGCAGTTAAAAAGGGAATGGTTGTTCATCCTTTCAAACAACAAGAAAACACTCCATGAATCTTATGATTAGCAGATTAAAAACAGACCACAGTTTTTATTTTCATGCAACACATAATAAAGTTGAATTTCTGGTGCCAGAGGGTGTGATCAAGACAATTAATGTAACAGGGGTTCAAAAACGATTTTGAGAAGTTCCTGGAGGAAAATTCAACACAAGATTATTAGCCAGGCAGACTTAGGAGAGCCACTGATGACCTTGGAAATGAGCTATGAGAAACAGAAAGAGGATATACTCAGGATTAATTTAAGGAAATACTTCGTTAGGAAAGGGTAGTGGATGTGTGAACAGCCTCCTGGTGGAGGTGGTGGAAACAAAGAATGTATCTGAATTCAAGAAAGCATGGGACAAGAACATAGGATCTGTAGAGAGGAAGGAACAGTAGATGGTACGGATCGGCAGATTGGATAGGCCACATGGTCTTTATCTGCCTTCACTTTCTTTGTTTACATCTACTTTTTGTAATCAGCAGGGTATTTGTGACCCAGAAATGTCACTGTTGGAGATAGGATCATGGGCTCAATGGATTGTGGTCTGATTCAGCATAACTTTCCTTATGCTTGTTTGTAATTAGGTGAAACACCTGCATGAATTTCTCTGACAACATACTTTGCAGAGCAAGTCGAGGTAATGACCACAGACTCGTTACCATATTGGTAACACCAATCTACATGTCATACATGGAAATACAAGCAAAGTACCTAATTATTATGCAAATTGAATAATGCAACTCGTATTGAGCTCTACAATCTGTGATATTCATGGAAAAATTATGCCAGATTGGAAGCTGGTGTTAACTGGTGCTAATTAGCAGTAATTAGAAGTCATGTGCGTAACTGCCCTAGTAGGTATTCTAGAACACGCATAAGCAAATTCCTTGCGCAACTGCAAGGGAGAATGGACCTGGGAGAGGAATGAGTGGGTCAAGGGCGTGCCTAGCAGTTACATAGGAGGGGTATAGAAAGCTTGCATTTGCACACCTAACTGCCTACAGTTAGGTGCAAGCATTTATACCAATCATATGACCAGTGTAACTGCTTGAGCCTAACATTAGGCACAGAAATCTGGATTTACAACAACAATTGATGTTATAGAATCAGTGCTTAGTGCACAGCATCCAGGCGCCCAACTTTAGGCGACCTTTTGAAAATTACTCCCAAATGTTTAAAAAAATAAATAATGGTCATTCATCAGGGCTAAAAAAAAAAAAGCTCAGTGGAGAAGTGTGAAGGCTAATTTTACATAGAACATCGAGATTAGAACTGAGCTATCCTTCTTCATTTTGGAGGCAGAAACAAGGAATTAAGGAGAATTACTCCCTTAATCCTTTGTGTAAAGCATGTTTTAAAAAAATCTGTACATGCTTCTGAGGTGGTGCAAAATCTGTTGGTAAATTTCTTTATTAGCATAAACATGTAGTCCTTTTGCAAAAATGGGAAGTATATGTGTAGATGTTTGCCCCACCCATGCCCTCTGAAAACACTAAGTGATGTGGACCTTCACGTGTAAAAAAATGGCATTCTGAAACTGGCATTTACACATGCATTCTGTTTACACATGGTGATGCTTCTAAAATAAACCATACAAAATAAGAGCACAGTCTGGGGGTCATTGTATATGATGTTCTTAAGGTGTATTTTTAATTTGGGTTGGATAGACCCATGAAGTCCCCCTCTAGTAGGTTGGCAAACTAGCCACGTACCAGAGAGGTTTCCTAGCAGGCTTTCATCTACAATATGTTTGCGCTTATCTGACTCCCTACCATTACATGTGTGCTTAAGTATTTTCTTACAAACCATTTTTACCCCAAAAGTTTAATTAAGTCTTTAGATATTATATAGGAAAGAGTGAGAGAAGGAGTTGCAAGAATAATCAGCTTTATTATAACTCACCACAATAATACAGCAAGATCAGGTATACGAGCAAATGGGGTGGTCGGATGGACAGCGTCTCAGTCTAGCACGTCAAGAGATCTTCTACCATACCCAAAATCTCCCTGTCTTTTATACTCTCATGGTCCTATTCAAACTAATGGGACCACATTGACTTCAATGTTACAGTTGTTTATCACTTTCCTTTGCTAACCACAAGACGCTCACAGGAAAGAAACCTTCCCCTCTTGGACAGCTACTTCTCCTTTTTACTTCACTATTTTACTTGTACCTGGCATTATCTTCACAAAAACAAGTTTTTCTCTAACTCAGATTCAGAACTAAGGGAATCCATTTTGTAACTGTGTTCCATTTTGTGTTCAAATTCCTTGACCATTCTTTTCTAATTTATGTCATTTAGGCCTCAATCTGGGCTAAAAACTAGGCCATGCTTTTCCAGCAAGCTCCTAGTCATGCTAGCCATCAGATTTCTGACTTAGCCAGTGTCTCTAACAGCCTGAGCTCTAAGATTTGACTTCCCACCCTTCCGGTGAGTGCTACTAGCTGTACCATAAAGCGAATGCTACATACCTGTAGAAGGTATGCTCCGAGGACAGCAGGCTGATTGTTCTCACTGATGGGTGACGTCCACGGCAGCCCCTCCAATCGGAACACTTTCTAGCAAAGTCCTTTGCTAGTCCTCGCGCGCCGATGCGCACCGCGCATGCGTGGCCGTCTTCCCGCCCGAACCGGCTCGTGCCGGCCAGTCTCATATGTAGCAAGACAAAGAGAAGGGAAGACACAACTCCAAAGGGGAGGCGGGCGGGTTTGTGAGAACAATCAGCCTGCTGTCCTCGGAGAATACCTTCTACAGGTATGTAGCATTCGCTTTCTCCGAGGACAATCAGGCTGCTTGTTCTCACTGATGGGGTATCCCTAGCCCCCAGGCTCACTCAAAACAACAACCATGGTCAACTGGGCCTCGCAACGGCGAGGACATAACTGAGATTGACCTAAAAAAATTTACCAACTAACTGAGAGTGCAGCCTGGAACAGAACAAACATGGGCCTAGGGGGGTGGAGTTGGATTCTAAACCCCGAACAGATTCTGAAGCACTGACTGCCCGAACCGACTGTCGCGTCGGGTATCCTGCTGCAGGCAGTAATGAGATGTGAATGTGTGGACAGATGACCACGTCGCAGCTTTGCAAATCTCTTCAATAGTGGCTGACTTCAAGTGGGCTACCGACGCTGCCATGGCTCTAACATTATGAGCCGTGACATGACCCTCAAGAGCCAGCCCAGCCTGGGCGTAAGTGAAGGAAATGCAATCTGCTAGCCAATTGGATATGGTGCGTTTTCCTACAGCCACTCCCCTCCTGTTGGGATCAAAAGAAACAAACAATTGGGCGGATTGTCTGTTGGGCTGTGTCTGCTCCAGATAGAAGGCCAATGCTCTCTTGCAGTCCAATGTGTGCAGCTGACGTTCAGCAGGGCAGGAATGAGGACGGGGAAAAAATGTTGGCAAGACAACTGACTGGTTCAGATGGAACTCCGACACAACCTTTGGTAAGAACTTAGGGTGAGTGCGGAGGACTACTCTGTTATGATGAAATTTGGTGTAAGGGGCCTGGGCTACCAGGGCCTGCAGCTCACTGACTCTACGAGCTGAAGTAACTGCCACCAAGAAAATGACCTTCCAGGTCAAGTACTTCAGATGGCAGGAGTTCAGTGGCTCAAAAGGAGGTTTCATCAGCTGGGTGAGAAAGACATTGAGATCTCATGACACTGTAGGAGGCTTGACAGGGGGCTTTGACAAAAGCAAACCTCTCATGAAGCGAACAACTAAAGGCTGTCCCGAGATCGGCTTACCTTCCACACGGTAATGGTATGCACTGATTGCACTAAGGTGCACCCTTACAGAGTTGGTCTTGAGACCCGACTCAGACAAGTGCAGAAGGTATTCAAGCAGGGTCTGTGTAGGACAAGAGCGAGGATCTAGGGCCTTGCTGTCACACCAGACGGCAAACCTCCTCCATAGAAAGAAGTAACTCCTCTTAGTGTAATCTTTCCTGGAAGCAAGCAAGATGCGGGAGACACCCTCTGACAGACCCAAAGAGGCAAAGTCTACGCTCTCAACATCCAGGCTGTGAGAGCCAGGGACCGGAGGTTGGGATGCAGAAGCGCCCCTTCGTCCTGTGTGATGAGGGTCGGAAAACACTCCAATCTCCACGGTTCTTCGGAGGACAACTCCAGAAGAAGAGGGAACCAGATCTGACGCGGCCAAAAAGGAGCAATCAGAATCATGGTGCCTCGGTCTTGCTTGAGTTTCAACAAAGTCTTCCCCACCAGAGGTATGGGAGGATAAGCATACAGCAGACCCTCCCCCCAGTCCAGGAGGAAGGCATCCGATGCCAGTCTGCCGTGGGCCTGAAGCCTGGAACAGAACTGAGGGACTTTGTGGTTGGCTCGAGATGCGAAGAGATCTACCAAGGGGGTGCCCCACACCTGGAAGATCTGTCGCACTACATGGGAATTGAGCGACCACTCGTGAGGTTGCATAATCCTGCCCAACCCGTCGGCCAGACTGTTGTTTACGCCTGCCAGATATGTGGCTTGGAGCACCATGCCGTGACGGCAAGCCCAGAGCCACATGCTGACGGCTTCCTGACACAGGGGGCGAGATCCGGTGCCCCCCTGCTTGTTGACGTAGTACATGGCAACCTGGTTGTCTGTCTGAATTTGGATAATTTGGTGGGCCAGCCGATCTCTGAAAGCCTTCAGAGCGTTCCAGATCGCTCGTAACTCCAGGAGATTGATCTGCAGATCGCGTTCCTGGAGGGACCAGCTTCCTTGGGTGTGAAGCCCATCGACATGAGCTCCCCACCCCAGGAGAGACGCATCCGTGGTCAGCACTTTTTGTGGCTGAGGAATTTTGAAAGGACGTCCCAGCGTCAAATTGGACCAAATTGTCCACCAATACAGGGATTTGAGAAAACTCATGGACAGGTGGATCATGTCTTCTAGATCCCCAGCAGCCTGAAACCACTGGGAAGCTAGGGTCCATTGAGCAGATCTCATGTGAAGGCGGGCCATGGGAGTCACATGAACTGTGGAGGCCATGTGGCCCAGCAATCTCAACATCTGCCGAGCTGTGATCTGCTGGGACGCTCGCACCCGCGAGACGAGGGACAACAAGTTGTTGGCTCTCGTCTCTGGAAGATAGGCGCGAGTCGTCCGAGAATCCAGCAGAGCTCCTATGAATTCGAGTCTCTGTACTGGGAGAAGATGGGACTTTGGATAATTTATCACAAACCCCAGTAGCTCCAGGAGGCGAATAGTCATCTGCATGGACTGCAGGGCTCCTGCCTCGGATGTGTTCTTCACCAGCCAATCGTCGAGATATGGGAACACGTGTACCCCCAGTCTGCGAAGTGCCGCTGCTACTACAGCCAAGCACTTCGTGAACACTCTGGGCGCAGAGGCGAGCCCAAAGGGTAGCACACAGTACTGGAAGTGACGTGTGCCCAGCTGAAATCGCAGATACTGTCTGTGAGCTGGCAGTATCGGGATGTGTGTGTAGGCGTCCTTCAAGTCCAGAGAGCATAGCCAATCGTTTTCCTGAATCATGGGGAGAAGGGTGCCCAGGGAAAGCATCCTGAACTTTTCTTTGACCAGATATTTGTTCAGGGCCCTTAGGTCTAGGATGGGACGCATCCCCCCTGTTTTCTTTTCCACAAGGAAGTACCTGGAATAGAATCCCAGCCCTTCTTGCCCGGATGGAACGGGCTCGACCGCATTGGCGCTGAGAAGGGCGGAGAGTTCCTCTGCAAGTATCTGCTTGTGCTGGAAGCTGTAAGACTGAGCTCCCGGTGGACAATTTGGAGGTTTTGAGGCCAAATTGAGGGTGTATCCTTGCCGGACTATTTGGAGAACCCACTGATCGGAGGTTATGAGAGGCCACCTTTGGTGAAAAGCTTTCAACCTCCCTCCGACTGGCAGGTTGCCCATGCTCTGCTGGAGCCAGTCAAAAGCTCGTCCCTTGCTTTTGCTGGGGAGCCGAGGGGCCTTGCTGAGGCGCACGCTGCTGACGAGAGCGAGCACGCTGGGGCTTAGCCTGGGCCGCAGGCTGTCGAGAAGGAGGATTGTACCTACGCTTGCCAGAAGAGTAGGGAACAGTCTTCCTTCCCCCAAAAAATCTTCTACCTGTAGAGGTAGAGGCTGAAGGCTGTCGGCGGGAGAACTTGTCGAATGCGGTGTCCCGCTGGTGGAGATGCTCTACCACCTGTTCGACTTTTTCTCCAAAAATATTATCCGCACGGCAAGGCGAGTCCGCAATCCGCTGCTGGATTCTATTCTCCAGGTCGGAGGCACGCAGCCATGAGAGTCTGCGCATCACCACACCTTGAGCAGCGGCCCTGGACGCAACATCAAAGGTGTCATACACCCCTCTGGCCAGGAATTTTCTGCACGCCTTCAGCTGCCTGACCACCTCCTGAAAAGGCTTGGCTTGCTCAGGGGGGAGCTTATCCACCAAGCCCGCCAACTGCCGCACATTATTCCGCATGTGTATGCTCGTGTACAGCTGGTACGACTGAATTTTGGCCACGAGCATAGAAGAATGGTAGGCCTTCCTCCCAAAGGAGTCCAAGGTTCTAGAGTCCTTGCCCGGGGGCGCCGAAGCATGCTCCCTAGAACTCTTGGCCTTCTTTAGGGCCAAATCCACACCTCCAGAGTCGTGAGGCAATTGAGTGCGCATCAGCTCTGGGTCCCCATGGATTCGGTACTGGGACTCAATCTTCTTGGGGATGTGGGGATTACTTAATGGCTTGGTCTTTTTGAGGACATGATGCATGGGTACTGTGGGCGCTTCCTTAGGTGGAGAAGGATAGTCCAGGAGCTCAAACATTTCAGCCCTGGGCTCGTCCTCCACAACCACCGGGAAGGGGATGGCCATAGACATCTCCCGGACAAAGGAAGCGAAAGACAGACTCTCGGGGGGAGAAAGCTGTCTTTCAGGAGAGGGAGTGGGATCAGAAGGGAGACCCTCAGACTCCTCGTCAGAGAAATATCTGATGTCTTCTTCTTCTTCCCACGAGGCCTCACCATTGGGAGCGTCGAGAGGTGGACTCCCTCGCCCGCACCGGCGAAGCTCCCTCCGCCGACGTAGTCGGGGAGCCTTCCTGGGAGGCTACCGCAGTCGGTACCGCACGCGGCACCGACGCCGGAGACCTCACCCCGGGCAATGGGCCAGCCGGCGCCTCGCTCAACGGTACCGGTGGCGCAAGCACCCCCGGTACCAGAGGGGTAGGGCGCAACAGCTCTCCCAGGATCTCTGGGAGAACGGCCCGGAGACTCTCGTTCAGAGCGGCTGTAGAAAAAGGCATGGAAGCCAATGCAGGCGTCGATGTCAGAGTCTGTTCCGGGTGTGGAGGCTGTTCAGGGCTGTCCAAAGGGGAGCGCGTCGACACCTCTTGAACAGAGGGCGAGCGGTCCTCTCGGTGCCGATGCCTACTGGGTGCCGACTCCCTCGGCGACCCAGAGCTCTCGGTGCCGACACGGGAAGGGGACCGGTGACGATGCTTCTTCGACTTCTTGGGACGAAGCATGTCACCGGAACTTCTCGGCACCGACGAGGAGGACGTAGAATCCAGCCATCGCTTCCTCGGGGCCGAGACCGAAGGAGGTCGGTCTCGGGGGGGGGGCTGTACCGCAGGAGCCCTCGGAATGGGGGGGAGACCCACCCGAAGGCTCACCGCCACCAGCAGGGGAATGGACAGCCCTCACCTGCACTCCAGACGAAGCACCACCGTCCGACGACATCAGCAGCCGAGGAGGTCTCGATACCGACGCCGACGCAGCCTTCCGATGTCGCCCCGATGCAGAGGGCCGATGCCTCGATGCACTCGAAGCAATCGGGGGCGAAGATGAAGGTCCAGGCGCCGACGACGTCGAAGCAGTCGATACTCCCGGTGCCGAAGCCGACGAAGAGCCCGAGAACAAAATGTTCCACTGGGCTAACCTCGCTACCTGAGTCCGCTTTTGTAAAAGGGAACACAGACTACAGGCCTGAGGGCGGTGCCCAGCCCCCAGACACTGAAGACACGACGCGTGCCTGTCAGTGAGCGAGATTACCCGGGTGCACTGGGTGCACTTCTTGAAGCTGCTGGAAGACTTCGATGTCATGGGCGGAAAAATCGCGCCGGCGAGATCAAAACTCGAAATGGCGAAAATGGCACCGCAAAAATAGGGGGAAGAAAAACTTCGACCGAGGCCTAAAAAGGGCCTACCCCGACGACGAAAGAAAACTTACCGGGGCAAAGACTGGAAGTACGGGAAGGGAGAAAACCATAAAGGTCTCCTTCCGACACCTTTTTTTTTTTTGAACTAAGTCGATAAAACGACGCGCGAGGTCAACTTTGGGGCGCGAACGGCGAAACACGACCGTACCAAGCGCGGACAAAAGAAGACTGGCCGGCACGAGCCGGTTCGGGCGGGAAGACGGCCGCGCATGCGCGGTGCACATCGGCGCACGAGGACTAGCAAAGGACTTTGCTAGAAAGTGTTCCGATTGGAGTGGCTGCCGTGGACGTCACCCATCAGTGAGAACAAGCAGCCTGCTTGTCCTCGGAGAATTATACATTCCCCTCTTGTCACCCCATCAGCTGGGGTGACATCAAGTTTGTCACCATCTATTCCAGAAGGTGCCAAACTATCACATGATAGGGCGTGTTTTGGCCTTAGGAATTGTCGAATGCCAGATAGGGAACTTCATTTTCAGGTACTGATATATTATTTGGGGCGTATGGAATTCCATTTTACATTACACACCTCTTGGACCTTAATCCTGATGTCTCCCCTCTTGAGACTTGCTCAAATCTGTGGTAAGAAAGGTTTATGAGTGGGAAAGATTTATGGGTCCATCTACAAAATCTATCTGGCATATCCCATTGATTTTGCAAGCATAATTTCATGTAACAAATATAGGTATCAACCTGAACTGATTGTACATATTTCCGCAGGTTATATATGGATTAGCACTATTTGACATTGTTTAATATTCAGCATTACTTTGTAAATAGTAGCAATCTCAGGTGTATCATACTACTAAATAGTTGAAAGTCTTTCTATGGCTTCCACTGTATCTGTTGCATAGTGGTTTAACCAGTACATGGGGAGATAATATAATGTATCTGTCTCAGTGGTCTTGGGAAGGAATAGCAGTTTTGATTAAGCATTGTTATGGGCTCAACAAATATATAATTAGTACTCTGATTGCAGGCTGTCTTAGGTTGTAGATATCCAGAATCCTTAAGCTAGTTGGAATTCTTGGGCCTTACTTTTACCCGTCATGGCCATACAATCATAAGCTGATAGCAGCTATGAGGTTGCATCATATAGCAAAATGGTAATGGCAATCTCTATGGGTCAATCCCCTATATCTTTATAATTATGAAACTCCACAGGAAGAGAACTTAGGAAAATTATACTAAGAAGGGCCATACATAGGTACATATGCATAATGACTTGGGTGCATAGGATTTTTCTCTATACAAGCCCACCCCAGGGTTTATATATCCCTTACCATAACAACCCCACTTGGAGCTTAGTCAAACCTACAGAGAGACATGCAACTGGGGTAAGCCTATAAACATCTACACGGTTATACCATAGTATTACGGTTTGGTGTTATCCTTATATAAGCAATATCAAAGTGAATTACATAAACAGGAATAACAGGGAAATTTTTCAAGAAACATCAATGCTAAAACGGAAGTAAAAATAAAGAACAATATGGGTTCAATTATGAACGTCCATTCATGATAGAAGGTGTGTCATTAGCTAAAAAGGAAATAATAAGAAAGAGGTATATAAGGCAACAGCAAAATCCAGAAGAATGCTCGGATGTATAGGGAGATGGATGGCCAGCAGAAAAAAAGAAGGCAATAATATGTCTGTATAATACTCTTTTGAGACCTGATTTGAAGTTGATTTGAAGAACGTTTTGCATTTCTGAAGACTGTATCTTCAAAAGTGTATAAACTTAATGGAGCTAGTCCAGAAATCAGATGCTAAAATGACCAATGGTCTTCATCATAAAGTATATGATGCATACGGAAAGATATAAACTTGGACACCTTGGAGGGGAGGAAGGTAGGAGAAAAGGTAGACACATTTAAATATCTTTAAATTTACAGGAAGCTGCCTTCAATGGAAAGAGAGGACTATGCAGGTGAGCAATCTGGTTGGGCAGACTAGAGAGGCCATAATGTTCTGTATCTGCCATCAATTTTTATGTTTCTAATCTGCCAGAAGGATTCTGAATAATATAGATAAAGTCAAATGCCATTTTTCTTAATCTACAGATGCAATATGCTTTATTCTTAATTTTAAATATATTTTTGTCAAATAAATGTAAATAAATAAATATAAAGTCACATAAACTGCTGAATCAGACAAAGTGGACTCTGGTACTCAGTACATCATGAGGGGCATAATCGAATGCGAACGCCCATTTTCATGGGCGCCTATCTCCGAGGACAGGTACGCAAAGGGGCGGGACAGACCGTATTTTCGAAAAAGATGGGCATCCATCTTTTGTTTCGATAATACGGTTTGTGCCGGGCAAATGCATCGCTGGGTGGTATCGGTTTTCAGCGATAATGGAATCCGAAGGCGCCCAGCTCAAAAACGAACAAATCCAAGGTATTTGGTCATGGGAGGGGCCAGGATTTGTAGTGCACTGGTCCCCCTCACATGCCAGGACACCAACCGGGCACCCTAGGGGGCACTTGTAAAAAGTAAAAAAAACTCCCAGGTGCATAGCTCACTTCCCTTGGGTGCTGAGCCCCCCAAATCACCCCCCAAAACCCACTGCCCACAACTCTACACCATTACCATAACACTTATGGCTGAAGGGGGGCACCTACATGTGGGTACAGTGGGTTTTGGGGGCGGTTTGGAACGCTCCCATTTAGCAGCACAAGTGTAACAGGTAGGGGGGGATGGGCCTGGGTCCACCTGCCTGAAGTTCACTGCATCCACTAACAACTGCTCCAGGGACCTGCATACTGCTGTGATGGAGATGGGTATGACATTTGAGGCTGGCATACAGGCTGGGAAAAAAAGTTCTTTTTTTTTTTGCGAGAGGAGGTTAGTGACCACTGGGGGAGTCAGGGGAGGTCATCTCCGATTCCCTCCGGTGGTCATCTGGGCAGTTGGGGCACTTTTTGGGGACTTGTTCATGAAAAAAAGGGTCCAAAAAAAGTGACCCAAATTCTCGCTTCTGGCGCCCTTTTTTTTCCATTATCAGCCGAGCACGCCCATCTCTCCTTGGCCGATAAACATGCCCCAGTCCCGCTTTCACCACGCCTCCGACACGCCCCCGTCAACTTTGTTCGTTCCCATGACAGAGTGCAGTTGGAGGTGCCCAAAATCGGCTTTCTATTATACTG
This sequence comes from Microcaecilia unicolor, assembly GCF_901765095.1. Taxonomy (NCBI): domain Eukaryota; kingdom Metazoa; phylum Chordata; class Amphibia; order Gymnophiona; family Siphonopidae; genus Microcaecilia; species Microcaecilia unicolor. The sequence continues at coordinate 65,710,780 of NC_044035.1, read as the reverse complement.
ATTTGGGCGCCCATGAGAGAAAGGCGCCCATCTTCCGATTTGGGTCGAAATATGGGCATCTTTCTCTTTCGAAAATAAGCTGGTATGTCTCAATAAACTGGTTAGTCCACATGGTGCCATCTGCCTCTGTAAAATTTATAAATCCCAGCAAATATTCCAAATTTATATTGAATAGACATGAATTTCAAAATCTGTTAGTTAAATAAGTTTACTACTTATTATTATTATTACAATATTTCTGTCTTGCCTATGGTTTCACTTCTAGGCGAGTTCCAACCCCACAGACACAATTAAACAATACTTATGTTGATTTTATTATATGGATGACATGTTTTTATATGTCATTATATAACCATTCTTATCCTTTCACAGTTTCTGCTCCCTACCTGCTTACAACCATAAGTTTCAAAAAGAGAAAACTTTCATGAACAAGTACGTTTTTTCTTTTTTTCCCCCTAAAAACTAAGAAATCTGCTTCCTTCCTAATATCTAAAGATAATTTGGTTCTAAATTCAATATGAAAAATATAAAGGTAGAATTGTATCATCATTTTAGCATATCATTAAAAACATCTCCATCTGGTTTAAAAATGAAGACAATCCCAAACTAGAGATGAATTATCTAGCCCTTGATACCAAAACAATTACAGGATGCAGCACAATCTAGTTAAATATTACACTTATGTTTTTCTTTTATTTTTCTATCAATGAAACCCAAGAGAATTAAACATAATTCATTATGTATGAACCCAACTTATAGTGTCTGACTGCTGATTAATAGAAAAGTGTGTCATATGTACGTTTGTAATATTATATGAATACAATATACCAACTTACTCTTTCGCTAAAGATAATTATTTGCAAAAATTACTCCTGGAGACTACAATTTATTGAATATATGCATTCAGTTTCAATTGGACTCCCAGCAGTCTGGAATGAAGATCCTTTACATGAGGTAACAACTTCTAGAACCAGTTATTAACATTGTAAATAAAACAGAGTTCAAATAGCTATATATCTCCATTACTGTGCACATTTGCACAACAATAATGAACAAAGAACATTTTCTTTGCTGAAATAGGGGATTAAATGTGATGTTTTTATTTTAGCTGTCACAATGTAGTTTTTCAAAAATAAAATATGGGGCTATTTTCAATATAAGGTATGAAATAATAGAAGTGCAGAAAAAAGCACAAAGGGCTGTCAAGAATGGAACAAGCGTGCTTTATTAATGACCCAACATGGGTTGTGTTTCGGAGTGACTAACGCCTGCCTCAGGGGTCAATTCAAGCAACACTAGGTCCGTGAGTTGTCGCTCAAAATGTTGATGTGGCTCAACACAAAAATGTCAAATAAGTGATTGAAACAGAGCAAGGCACCAAAAAATGTGTAAAAATATCCACATTTTGAGTACAACTCACGCACCTATCCCCCTGTTTACTAAGCCATGCTAGCAGCTGCTGCAAACTAATGCTGACACAGCCCATTCACTTTGAATCGGCTGTGCCCGCACTGCCATGCAGGATAGTAAACGGGAGGGCTAGTGATGCTTCAATTGACCCCTAAGGCAGGCATATGGCCCATGTAGGGTCATTAATAAAGCACACGTTCCATACTTCAGAGCCCTTTGTGCTTTTTTCGGGACTACTTGTGCTGTGTACTTTGACCCTCTCCGCTTTATGATGAAATAATAGGATAAATAATACATTTTAATTTGGATATTGCTAAAATCTGTTTATATATAAGTCAAGTATGCTGAACGGTAGTTCTTCGTCTGACTGATGGATGCAACTGTGACCTGCATACACATCAAACCTGATACCACTCCACCTAGACGCACAAACCACTGCTCACCCACCCCACCTATGCATGTTAGCAAGTGGCAGGATATGCACACGCACGTTATTGCATATTCAAATCCTGTCATGATGACTTGGCAGAATAAGGTCAAGGCTTGGAGGGAGTAGATCTACAGTCACCAGAAACTTTCTATGGGTACGAAAATATTACTCATCTCTTCAGATAAATATGGGAAGAGATATGAATTTGTTTACTTCTTTGAGATACTGTACTTGTTGAAAGATTGGAAAAAGAGTCTATAAATCAACTAAGTTTATTAATTTCAGTTTCTTAATAAAATACCCATTTTTTCTGTATTTTGATTTAACTAGTTCCGTGGAAAAAGGACTAGTTCTTTGGGGGCAACATTGAGCCATAATGCGGGGTTCAGATCCTATCTATCAGACAAGCAACAATCCATAATGTTTGGCACCATCTCATCACCACCATAAGCACTGACCTGTAGGGTACAACAAGGATTGATACTGCCACCTATTCTGTTCAATATCTACCTCAAGCCACTAGCTGAGCTTATTAGGTCAATGGACACTCGGTTCTACATCTATGCGGATGATGTGCAGCTACTCATACCCATTGAACGTGGTTTACCTACAGCCCTGAAAAAACTGATTACCTGGCTAACATCAATTCAAGAATGGGCTAAGCACAACAAACTTTGCCTAAACCCAAGTAAAACTGAGCTTCTCTGGGTCCCTAACACAAGTGGACACATACCTGACATCAAAATCTCTTTTGGGAAGTACAAACTCCCCCTTAAATCACAAGTCAGAAACCTTGGAATAGTTAGAGTCAACACTTACTCTGATTCCCCAAATTCAAGCAACCTTCAAGAGTTGCCTCTACTATTTACAACAACTACACTGCTTCTCTCCTTACATTGGGAAGGACAATCTTATTCTAGTTGTGCATGCCATGAGAACATCAAGACAGGATTACTGTATTGCACTCTATAATAGTCTGGCTACAAAGGGTCTGCACCAGTTCCAATTGATTCAGAATGCTGCAGCTAGACTCATAGAAGGTTGCAAGCGACGACCACATCACACCATTTTTGCAAAAATTTCATTGGCTAACAGTACAATACAGGGCTAAAATTAAAACTCTCTGTCTTATCTTCAAGGCCCTTAAAGGAAATGGCCCCGAGTACTTGAAGAACAGATGACCCCCTACACATCTCCAAGGACACTAAGGTCCTCCCAAGCGGTATCCCTAACCACACCCTCTCCAGAAGACAATATACAATGTGATACTTTGAGCCTTCTCCAGAGTAGTCCCCATATTCTGGAATGCTCTCTCTGAAAGGCTCCACTGAACACAATACTATCTCTACTTCAGGAAGCAGGTGAAAGTTTGGCTCTTCAACCAGGCCTTTAATGGAAGAAGTAACTAACTTCCAAGTCTCACACACACACACACACACACAAGGAGTGACAGAGGCTGCACATACTGCAGCAGGACATGTTTATTCACTCCTAACCTAGCTAAGATAACATTTAATCATCTCTCTGACTTCATGTGCTACTTTCTTTAAATTAGTCACCTTATTTTCAAACTCCTCTTATTCTCTTACCTATCTATATGATCCATCTTTGCTTATAACCTACGCTGTCATTAAAATGTTCTATTACATATTGTGTTGACATTGTTAGTATACGATCCAGCTTATTTTCGAAAGAGAAAGACGGCCATATTTCGACCAAAATCGGGAGATGGGCGTCTTTCTCTCATGGGTGCCCAAATCCGTATAATCGAAAGCCAATTTTAGGCGCCTCCAACTGCACTCTGTCGTGGGAACGAACAAAGTTGACGGGGCGTGTCAGGAGGCGTGGTGAAGGCGGGACTGGGGCGTTTATCGGCTGAGGAGAGATGGGCGCGCTCGGCAGATAATGGAAAAAAAGGGAGCCAGAAGTGAAAATTTGGGTCACATTTTTTGGACCCTTTTTTTCATGAACAAGTCCCCAAAATTGCCCCAACTGGCCAGATGACCACCGGAGGGAATCGGGTATGACCTCCCCTGACCCCCCCCCCCCCCAGTTGGCACTAACCCTCAAACCACCAAAAAAAAGAACTTTAAAAACTTTTTTCCCCAGCCTGTATGCTAGCCTCAAATGTCATACCGAGCTCCATCACAGCAGTATGCAGGTCCCTGGAGCAGTTGTTAGTGGGTGCAGTGCAATTCAGGCAGGTGGACCCAGGATCATCCCCCCCCCCCCCTACCTGTTACACTTGTGCTGCTAAATGGGAGCGTTCCAAACCGCCCCCAAAACCCACTGTACCCACATGTAGGTGCCCCCCTTCAGCCATAAGTGCTATGGTAATGGCGTATAGTTGTGGGCAGTGGGTTTTTGGGGGAATTTGGGGGGCTCAGCACCCAAGGGAAGGGAGAAATGGACTTGGGAGCTATTTTAATTTTATTTTTTACTTTTTACAAGTGCCCCCTAGGGTGCCAGGTTGGTGTCCTGTCATGTAAGGGGACCCAGTGCACTACGAATCCTGGCCCGTCCCACGACCAAATGCCTTGAATTTGTTCGTTTTTGAGCTGGGCGCCTTCGGTTTCCATTATCATTGAAAACCGATACTGCACAAACCGTATTATCAAAACAAAAGATGGACGCTCATCTTTTTTGAAAATACGGTCTGTCCCGCCCCTTCGCGTTCCCGTCCTCCGAGATAGGCGCCCATGGAGATGGGCGTTCGCGCTCGATTATGCCCCTCCATGCCATACTTTGTATTATTTCAATATTTTTACTGCTATAATTGTCTATTGCTTATGTTTGATTTACTCTTACAGTACACCGCCTTGAGTGAATTCTTTCAAAAAGGTAGTAATTAAATCCAAATAAGTAAATAAAATTAAAAAATGTGTTAAGTTAGACACTGGCTGTGCCCTAAGATAGCCCAGGATATACAGATAGTTTGGCCACCATTCCAGCCATCCTAAACTATTCAGCAGACCAAAACTAAACACGTAAATTATCCACTGGTAGTAGAATACTGTTGTAAGCCAGTTTGGGAGCTCTTGTTAAAAACTCTGCACAACTCCAATCACTCTTGGGCAATGGTAGGGTGAGTAGACAACGCATACATGGTCAGAGTGACCTATATTTTTTAAATGATTGAGAGCTCCTGCCTTAGTCATTGGAGCCTGCAGATTCTCTTTGCAAACTTCTGACTTCATATATGATGTGCAAGAAAAGTTTGCTGAGGTTTCCTGTTGTGCAGAAAATCTGTTTGGCGATATGGTTAAGGAAGCAGTTTTACTCATTAAGGAAAACTGAGAACCTCAAGTCTCTCTCCTGACTTCACATCCAAACCAAGCCTCCAGAAGGTATATGAGTGTGGACAGTGGCACAGCAAGGAAGGACCGCTGCACCACTGTTCACCTCTGCTCTCCCCTCCCCCCTGGTGTGGACCACATACCTGAGCTGGCAGGGTCCCAGAGTCCCACCAGCAGAAGCTGTCCTGGCTGCATGACACACCGGTCATTCTGCAGTGCAAAGGTGAAATTTTGTACAACTGAACATACGTGAGGGAGGCCCCTCACTCTGTACATATGTGGTTTTTGCACATGCATGTGGGGGGAGGCAGGTTGTCAAAAACCTAGCTTTGCGTGGAGGGGGGAGTTTCGGCAGCACAGCACGTGGGCAGGAGGGCTTCTGCTGGTGGAGCTTGGGAACCCCCACCAGACTAAGTGCCTTAATCTTGGGGGACTGGGGTGCATGACACACCCCTGACAAGACAGCGCCCAGGGCGGTCCGCCCCCCACCCACTTCCATTACGCTACTGAGTAGGGGAGCAAGGAGAACCTACTATTTCTCCCCCTTGTTGTTCTAAGCAGTCACAAAATAAGCCAGAAAATTTGTGCATGATAAAAAGTAAATATAGATGTAGGCACATGAATTCCTTGGAATACTTTTCTAGTAGAAGCAAGTTCACACTGTTGTTTTGGAATTTCACTATTACCTGCACAGGGCAAAAATATGCACCTAGTATTTAAACATGTGCTCAGATATAAAATTACTACTTACAGATCTTTTTGAAACTGCTTGTAAAACTATATTATGCAAATTAACAATCAAGATGAAAAACTGATTCCACTTTAAGAAATGCTGAACTTAAGTCCATTAATTGGATTTGCTTTCAGATTAACTTTCCATTTATAATGTTTAGCTGAATTTTAAATGGGTTTAATAGGTATAAACAATATAAACTTTCTATTTTGCACAGTGCATTCACAACTTACAGCAGCACTGTACAGTAACAAAAATGCCTAACATTTCTTGGTGACATTGATCAGATTTGAAACGCCATACCTTCTTAATTCAATCTGTTATTGACAGTAATATATTTTAACTCAAGAACATGTTCATTCAGTGCATACTGAAGTGGCTTGTTAAAATTTTTACAGTACATGCTAACACCAGATTTTCTGTCATAGTGCCTTAAGACATGAAGACAGCTATGAATGATTCCTGCCAGTCAATGAACTTTAACTGGAACCCTACTTGAATGGTAATAATCTGCTCCTATAATTGCTGTGGAAAAGAAAAAAATCTCTAGAGATGTTACATCTAATCATTTATTTATAAATCTGTAGATAGTCTGCAGAATGCACATCAGGGGTCAACTTTGCGCTCAAAACCTTTGCCTGGTGTTTACATTTCACAGTAGGTTTATTTTTTGTTGTTGTTTTTTGTAACAGTAGTTTCAGCCTACATGATCAGTCAAGCACTGTGGTTCACTGGATAGCTACTCTGCACATCACTGCACTGACCCAACTAGTTCATTACCAATGCCTCGGTAGAGGCTATCCCCCTCAGTATTAACTAAGATATGCGTGTTTTTCCATCCATTAATTTAGTGTACAATTAATTTGGGGTTATTAATAAACCCTCTTGGATTACTGACAGCTAACTAAATTGCTGTACCTTGAATGGAATAAGATAAATACATTTGAATCTTTGTAGAATCTGTGCTTGTGATGTCTGTGAGCATGGGAGCCAACTTTTCAAAATTATTGGGGGTGCTAACTCAGTGGAAATAATTCATCCCTGAACATATACAAGGAATTTTCTCAATATTGGGGGTGCTCAAGCACCCACAGCACCCACAGAGCCAGCTCCTATGTCTGTGAGCCCTTCGCCCAGAAGTAGCTGTGTGAAAATCACTCTACCACCTCTGTGTAGATGGAGTCCCATAGAGTCAAGAGTATCCCAAAGAACTGGACTGGATTGCAGGTGGAGGAGAACTAAGGTAGTTTTATTGGCAGCAAAAGGAACACAAGCCAAAAGGGCAAACTAACGGCTCAGAAAAAACAAGAGGGAAAAGAACAATAAGCAGCCTAGCTGTATATCCTAACACTAGCTACAGCAAAGCCAAAATATACAGCATACTACAATGGCAAATAGGAAGACAGTCCAGTCAAATGCTCCCAGGGCAAGCAAGGTTTAAGCAAGCAATGCCCGAGCCAAGGTCCCAGGGCAGAAGTTCAATAACAATCTCTGAAGCACCCAAGCCGAATGCTCCCAGGGCAGACAAAGAGATTTAAACAAGCAATGCCCGAGCCAATGCTCCCAGGGTAAAACCAGGTTTAAGCAAGCAATGCCCGAGCCAATGCTCCCAGGGCAAACGGACATACACAAGCACAGAGCAGCAAACGGGAACGAGAAACTGCCCATGTGGATCCCTCCACGCTACAAGCACAGCCAACTTGTCCAGAGATACTTTGAGACGCGGCCATGGCCCCAGTACCTCTAGCACGCCACGTCGTCCCAGCACACAGTCCAAAACTCAGTACAGAGCCAACTCACTGCAATCAGTGACCAAGGTCTCACTGCGGATGTCTGGAACCTCAGCTGAAGTACAAGAAGCTCTCTGGACTTCAAGGCTTGGAAGCAGGCTATATTGCAACAGAGCAAGAAGGTGAAAGCTGCAGAAAAGCTTCAGGCCACGGCCCTACTGGGAGACAACAACTGGAACTAGCAGAGCCTCAGGGAGGCCTGAGCTCAATCAGGAATAATTGTCAGAACACTGAGTGCATGGAGCGGCAAGTTTAAGAAGGGCTCAGCACTGATGACATCGGATTGGCCTCCACCATGCTACAGTGACCCCACAGGTGACTGACTAGAACTGCAGGTAATTTTAATGGGTCTAGATGGAGCAGGGCACTGACGAGCAAGTCACGGACGACGACAACCGTGACTTTTTCATTTATAAATCCAGTTATATCTGAGTTGTAGGGTACTGTAATCTATTTTTATTGAAACAAATTGTGTTGAGTCTTTATGGTAATTTCTAACATACTTTTTTGTTGTGGAACTGATGGACTGTAATATGAGCCAATACTACTGTGTGGTGTTATGAGGAACTAAGGGGCCCTTGTACAAAGGTGCTACGTCAGGGTAGCGCATGCGTCTGGTAGTAATACTGAGTTTGGTGTGCGCTGAATCCTGTGGTAGTAAATAATTTTCCATTTTCTACCACGAAGGAGGGGTGTTCTCGGCAGTGTGCCCATGTTGGCGTGTGCTGCATGGTTACCGTATGGGTAGTGGGTGAACCCTTACTGATAGGTCAATGGGTGGGGGTAAGGGCTCTGGCCGTAAATTGGCTTGTGCTAATTTTAATATTAGTGCAGGCCCATTCAAAAATAGCCTTTTCCCCCTGTCACAATGAAAGACGTGCCTACAGTGCCTCAGGCCACTTTTTACCATGGCTTTGTGAAAGGATCCCTAAGTGACTACTATCAGTATGTATAGATTTAAATAAATATCCATAAATTTGATAATCCGCTTTTTCCAAGGGTAAGACACAAGGCAGGTTACATCATACACTGAATCAGAGCAGTGGATTTACATCTTATGGGTCCTCCCTACAGAAAACATCCACTGCAATGAAAGTGAAGAAGTACTTGAAGACGAGATGAAATGAAATATAAACAAAATAAAATGTCATTTCAAATGACAATGTTCATTGTATAAATGTACAGTCTCATTTACTAATGTGCCTTAACCTCCAATTTCTAAATACTGCGCCTTAAATTATGCGCGTTAATTTGGCCATATGGCCAAATTGCGCATGCAACTTAATTATCAAGCTAATCAGCACCAATAATTGGTACTTAACCAATTAGTGGCACTAATTGCCATTAATTAGAATTTACGTCCACAGCTTTCTAGGCATATTCTATAGCGTGGTATGCGTAAATTCTATTGTGTGCATTTGAAAAAGAAGCATGGCCATGGGCGGGTTGTGGACATTTCATAAAGCTGTGCGCATTATTTTAGAATACACCCAATCTGCACCTATCTGGTTTTAGGTGGTCTAAATGGATGTGCCTAAATTTTAGTCACAAGAACAGCACGTGAACATATTATATATACTACGCGTAACTTTAGGCGTAGTTTATAGACCCATGCTAACCGTGTTGTTTTTCAGTACCAATTTTTAAGGTGCCAATTATTTTGGCCCTAAAGCTTTATTTAATGCAAGTCTAATTTTCTCAGTGGGTCCTAGCTATTAACTGATCAGACAAATACCACTGAAAGCACACCCTAATAAAAAAGAAAAAAAACGGGAGAAGCACAAGCACTAGCAAGTGAGATGTAAAAGATTAAAAAGGCAGGTCATGAGAGAATCTAAAAATATTTTCAAGTACATTAGAAGCAAAAAGTCCATGAGTAAGTCAGTTGGTCTCATAGATGATCAAGGGCTACAAAAGGAGTGCACTCAGGAAGGATAAGGCAATAACAGAAAAACTGATATTTTCGCCTTTTTAAATTTTTTTTAAACTGACAATTATGATGGTGATGGTTTTGCAACTAAAGCACATCATTGTAACTCTAGAAGATGTAAATTACAAAACTGACAAACTAAAAAGCAACAAACCATCAGGACCACATGTTATCCACCCCAGAGTTCTACAAGAGCTCAAACATGGAGATCACAACATCCATATAGATTTCAGAAATTATTGCTCTGTGGCTAATTTTTTTTTACCAGTGTTAACAGACTTCCTGATGGAGTTAGCTTGAGCACCAACACTGCCTGTATCATTGTGAGTGCTTGATTTTATGCGAGATTCTTGCTATTATTTTCCTTCAGTACATCTGAGCAATTCTGTTCTGATTTTGAAACAAGTGACTGATTTGCTTATATCAATTGTGACCAGCTTTGTCAGATGGACAGCTGTTTTTTTTAATTTGCAATAGAAATTTATAGACATGGGCATATGGTTACATTTAAGGTGGTGAAGTCAAATGTGGTGTTTGAGTCTCACTCGTTTCTTTACACTATACTGTGTGTGATATGATGTTCTTTATAAATAGAAACTCTGTGGAACATGTTTGATATATTAGAATTCTGTCCAGACAGAGACCTTCAGTGTTCCTTGGGGAAGCTACTCTCCAAATAACAGAATGGGCCAGAAGGTCTCAGTTTGCAGAATGAGAAATTAGGCTGTCATCAAAATTACTGACACTAGTCCTGAAATAACCAGACAGCTTTAGAAAAACAAAAATAGATGAAACCCCGGGGAGACCTTCCAGATCTGAGATGTGTCTTCTTACTGATCATACAAGTATGAAGATTACAGGTAAGGAATTCACTCAACCGGATTTAGGTGAGCCAGCAGAGACTGACCAGAGAGGCACAGCCCCTAAAAGGAACTTGCCAGTGTCTCTGTAAGGTACTCTCCCCATTTCACCAAAAGTTGTTATATGTTTTAAATCCAGCCAGTATGAGATCATGGTTAAGGAACTGACCTTGCTGCATAAGGAGGTCAAACACACAAATGGGGCGGTGGCCTGGCCCTTAACTGAGGAAAGGATTTTGGGGCAACGGAAGGGGGAAGGGAGGCAGGTAGGAAAGAAGGGACTGGGGGACTTGGAGTCTAAGCAAGTTAAAATAGGAATAAGAAAATGGGAGGTAGTAGAGGGCAGACGGGGAGAGAGGTAGTTACAATTAGGAATGAGGTGAAGTCTAAGAGGTGGTGTTAAGATGGGTAGATACTAGAAGCATGAAGAGGGATGTTTGCAAAGGTGCAATCACCATTTTGCCACTCCAACTGCCAGTATGAGATCGTGGTTCAAGCTCAGAGTCATCACACAAAAGTCTGAATTCTAAGGATCAAAAAATACTAACCCTGAAAAAAAGGGCTCTGTCAGGGTGGGAAGATGTAGATGAAATAGGAGAAAAGTAGGCCAATCAAAAATGTGATTTAGATGAACAACAAATCATTTTGTTAAAAAAAATTAAATACAATTAAGAGAAAAAAAAAAGACTGATATGGTTTTAAAAAGCATAAATGAAGAAGGGGAACAGAAACAAGAGAAAAAAAACAGGATTCAAAATATGCAAGGGAGACTGGAAAGAAGAGCACAAACAACTGTATCTGCTACCTGAGGCACTGAGTATCAAGAATCTGGCTGGCCTATATATCGTCCCGATAAGGTTTTCTTTTTTGAGCAATGGCACTCAAAGCACCACCAGAATAAGAGCAAGAATTTTAAAAAGGATGCATCAAAATCTCAAGGCCAGTGAAAGTTAACTTTTTGAAACTTTCTTTTTAAGTATGAAAGTTGAACAGACAATGAGAGTGCCACTCTATAAAAGTACTAAAGATTAGGTGCTAAAAACCTGAGTGCTAAGTTAGTGCTCTAGAATGACAACTTTCAGGCTTATTTTCGAAAGAGATGGGTGTCCTTCTCTCAGGGACGCCCAAATCTGCATAACTGAAAGCCGATTTTGGGCGTCCTCAACTGCTTCCCATCGCAGGGACAACCAAAGTTCACAGGGGCGTGTCGGCACCGTAGTGAAGGCAGGACTGGGGCGTGATTAAGAGATGGGCGTCCTCGGCCGATAATGGAAAAAAGAAGGGCGTCCCTGACGAGCACTTGGCCGACTTTACTTGGTCCATTTTTTCTTGCGACCAAGCCGTGAAAAGGTGCCCAAACTGACTAGATGTCCACCGGAGAGTATCGGGGACGACCTCCCCTTACTCCCCCAGAGGTCACCAACCCCTCCCACCCTAAAAAAACTTTAATTTTTTTTGCCAGCCTGAAATGTCATACCCAGCTCCATGACAACAGTATGCAGGTCCCTAGAGCAGTTTTAGTGAAACAACATGAAGAGTAGGTCTTATAATAAAGAACTGATTCCTCCTTTTTCAAGTAGCTCTTGCCAGATCAGGAAATACTATCAACTTAGTGTTGGGAAATAAAACTCAAGGTACACAGATAAGTCCAATCTATCTGATGAAACTGGCTATATATTGGCTTGTTTGGCAGTCCCAGTCACTCTCTTAACTGATACAATACAGTAAATATAACCACCGCAGGTAAAAAGGAGCCAATTCAAGAGCTCTGTAATACATTTGTTCAGAATTTCTCTTGAGAAATAAGAGGGGTTCTGGGAATGTTAATAATCTTAAGATTCTCATTTTTAGATAATTTTATCAAAGCTTCTAATTTCCTATGGAAACCAAAGTTAACATTGACCAACGCTACACCTTGCCCTGTTCCAACTTTTGAATTTTTGACTCTGCTGTTCCTAACCTCAATTTACAAGCTGCAATCTATCCTGCATGAGAAGATACTGCTGTTTAATCTTGGAAATGTTGTACTGCAATGCATTAAAACTGGCCAGAAAGAGCCTTTCCTGAACTATCAATTGCCAAACCAATCACCTCCAAGATAATTGTCTTAGGCTTCTCCAGATAAAACTTTGATAACTTTAAGTGAAAAAGCAGGAAAGAGGTAACTATTGGCCCATCCAAATCCACCACTTCAGCTGCAGAAGACATCAATGGAAAAGTGAGAGCAGCAGCCATTTCAAAGCCATTATCAGTGCACACTTCTATTTGCGTCAGCTAAAGCAATCCTGTTACCAATGCAGAAGGCTCAGGAAACTACCTTCACTCTTTGGGTCTGAAAGTGACTTCCATAGCTTGGGGGGGATAATGGACATCCTCCTACCTATGAAGCTCCCAGCAGCTGATTCCCTAAAGTCACACATGAACCACAGCCACAATGAACAAAGGAATCAATGACGTCTCCTGGAGATAATGCAAGTGAGGCTTCTACAAACGGGTGCTATATGCTCAACCTGTTATCAATTCTCATACAGGAAACAACACAAAACACAAAACAGAAACCATGGAACCATATCTAGGCAACTGCCATATTGCTCCACCCAATGAGAGCAAGCTTTCCTGCACATCAAGCTCATGGCCAAGAGAGTTTTTGGGCTCTAATACCCAAAGCAGTGTTTTCCACACTACTTCCCTTTGCTCAATAGTGACCACAGCAGTGCAGTTCTATCATGAAGGAGAGAGTCTGTGAACTTCTTGTGCACAATGTTTCAAAGGTACTGGCCCATGAAGAGCTTATAATAAGCTATTTAAAATGGAGATGCTTTTACAATGACCTTTGAAATATGGGTGATGAAAACACAGCATTTACAGACATTCCCTTACTCATTTTCAATTGTTTTATCATCAGTTACTGGTTCCAATATCATATGAATAGCCATGCTGGGGCTGGCCAACACTCTATCTAACTCAGTAACATGCTTCCAACTGTGGCCAATCCATGTCACAAGTATCTGGCAGAATCCCAAAAAGAAGATTCCATGTAACCGATCCCAGGATCAGAAGGGACTTTCCTCATTTCTATCTGAATAGCAGACTATGTACCTTTCCTCCAATAACTTGGCCATACCTTTTTTTAAACACAGACACATTAACAGCTGTTACCACATCCTCTGGTAACCACTTCCAGAGCTTAACTATTGGTTGAGTGAAAAAATATTTCCCCCTATTTGTTTTAAAAGTATTACCATGGTACTTCAAATACATTTACTTCTCTTACCAGATATTCACATACTAATTACCTGTGAGTATATTCAAGGTGTGGTAACCCTTTCAAGGCATTAAACTATGTACTATCAATTTATGTATCTTTCATTTCATTCATAATTCAATACATAATTATCTCAAAAATACTTTGCCTAAAGTGAGACCATGCCTAATGTTC